>NC_134883.1:46814400-46941900 GCF_041734735.1 Babylonia areolata
TGATGGGGAAAGACCCCCCCCCCCACCCTTCCACCCCTCCATCCCTCCACCCTGACTGTGATCTGACTGGAACAAAGGACTGGGGTCTTCTCCTTGCTATCAGAGTTCTTAACCACTCTGCCACAATCACCACGACTGATCTAATTGGTGTATGCCATCAGAGTTGTTAACCACTTTGCCACAATCACCACTACTGATTGAATTGGTGTATGCCATCAGAGTTGTTAACCACTTTTGCCACAATCACCACTACTGATCTAATTGATGTATGCTATCAGAGTTGTTAACCACTCTGCCACAATCACCACGACTGATCTAATTGGTGCATGCCATCAGAGTTGTTAACCACTTTGCCACAATCACCACTACTGATCTAATTGGTGTATGCCATCAAAGTTGTTAACCACTTTGCCACAATCACCACGACTGATTGAATTGGTGTATGCCATCAGAGTTGTTAACCACTCTGCCACAATCACCACGACTGATCTAATTGGTGTATGCCATCAGAGTTCTTGACCACTTTGCCACAGTCACCACGACTGATCTAATTGGTGTATGCCATCAGAGTTGTTAACCACTCTGCCACAATCACCACGACTGATCTAATTGGTGTATGCCATCAGAGTTGTTAACCACTTTGCCACAATCACCACTACGAAGCCGACATGTCATGGTGACTGATCTAATTGGTGCATGCCATCAGAGTTGTTAACCACTTTGCCACAATCACCACTACGAAGCCGACATGTCATGGTGACTGATCTAACTGGTGTCAGGCATAAAACCGGGTGGCCGGGTGTCCCAGTCCCCTGCCCACCCCACCCCACCCCACCCCGCGCCAAGCCAAGGAGGGCGAGACTTCTTCACTCTGATGCTACTCACGGTCCTCCTCTGTCACCCCGGCCACAGTACAGTTTCCCAAAGGGACCCCCTCGCTCCCTGGCCGTCAGCTGACGATGGTTTTTCGTGACCAACACCATCCTGATTAATTAAGTCCTCTCAGGTGTACCCACCGTCACACAACCAATGATAAAAGGCAGCTTAGAAGGGAACAGCGATTAAAAAAAAAAAAAAAGGCAAACCCAAAAAACTGGGGGTGGGACCAACAATGTTGACTGTGCTTGTAAAACCAATGGGCAAACCTGACCCTGAAGTGTTACAAGTTGTTTCCCCTTTCCTCAATTTATCCCTCGCCTCTCACTCCCCCCCCCCCCACCCTGTCTCCCCCCCACCCCCCACCCCACCTTCTCCCCTCGTATCAACATCAAGGGCCTACAACCCAAACAGACAAGCCATGGACACCGTCACTGCAGCAGACTCCGCAGGGAGGCGTAACTCGTTCCTCCCACAAGTTAAACGTACAGGATGGTTAAGACCCCTGATGGCGGGCAACAGGACACGGAGAGAAAAAAGCAGTCAAGCCTCACCAATGATCTTTCTCTTCTGGCACCATTTTTTTGGGGTGGGGGTGGGGGGTGGGGGTGAGAGAAGACATGAGAAAAATACTTTTTGTAAGTCACATGGGATGTAAAATGGGTGAGTGGGTGAAGGGAGACAGGGTGGAGAGACTGAGAGGGGGGAGGGAGACAGAGAGTGGAGAGACTGAGAGGGGGGAGGGAGACAGAGAGTGGAGAGACTGAGAGGGGGGAGGGAGACAGAGAGTGGAGAGACTGAGAGGGGGAAGGGAGACAGAGAGTGAAGAGACTGAGAGGGGGGAGGGAGACAGAGAGTGGAGAGACTGAGAGGGGGGAGGGAGACAGAGAGTGAAGAGACTGAGAGGGGGGGAGGGAGACAGAGAGTGGAGAGACTGAGAGGGGGGAGGGAGACAGAGAGTGGAGAGACTGAGAGGGGGGGAGGGAGACAGAGAGTGAAGAGACTGAGAGGGGGGAGGGAGACAGAGAGTGGAGAGACTGAGAGGGGGGAGGGAGACAGAGAGTGAAGAGACTGAGAGGGGGGAGGGAGACAGAGAGTGAAGAGACTGAGAGGGGGGAGGGAGACAGAGAGTGAAGAGACTGAGAGGGGGGAGGGAGACAGAGAGTGGAGAGACTGAGAGGGGGGAGGGAGACAGAGAGTGGAGAGACTGAGAAGGGGGTGGGAGACAGAGAGTGAAGAGACTTAGAGGGGGGGAGGGAGACAGAGAGTGGAGAGACTGAGAGGGGGGGAGGGAGACAGAGAGGGTGAAGGGAGGTGAGACAGACAGACAGACAGACAGACAGATAGATAGATAGACAGATAGATAGACAGACAGATAGATAGACAGACAGACAGACAGACAGACAGACAGACAGACAGATAGATAGATAGATAGACAGACAGACAGACAGACAGACAGATAGATAGAGATAATGCACACGCGCGCGCACGTGCCAGTGTGTGTGTGTTTGTACTGTTGTGTACCAGTGTATGAGAGTGAGAAAGAGAGAGAGAGAGTGAGTGAGTGAGAGAGAGAGAGAGTGAGAGAGAGAGAGAGAGAACAACAAGAAAATAAATATCAATAAATAAAGGAAAAAAAGTGATAAGAAGACGAGAGAGAGAGAGAGAGAGAGAGAGAGAGAGAGAGAAAGACGAAGAAGAAAAAGAAGAGAGTGACGTTTGTTTGGGCCGAGGACTGACACCTGAAACTTAGCACTACCAAACAGACCAGCATAGAACGAAGTACAAGCTGTATTACCCTGATGGGACACTAGGACACTGGGACAGAAGTCGTCCTCTTACCCAAAATGAAGCGACTGTTCTCTCCAACTCACTGTTCTCACTGTTGTTTTTATACAACAACGCCCCAGATTACAACTACTGCTACTGCTGCTGCTGCTGCTGCTGTTGACTACTACAACTAAAAAAGAATACATCTATGATGGCCTGGAGGTAACGCGTCCGCCTAGGAAGCGAGAGAATCTGATCGCGCTGGTTCGAATCACGGCTCACCCGCCGATACTTTCTCCCCCCTCCACTAGACCTTGAGTGGTGGTCTGGACGCTAGTTATTCGGATGAGACGATAAACCGAGGTCCCGTGTGCAGCATGCACTTAGCGCACGTAAAAGAACCCACGGCAACAAAAGGGTTGTTCCTGGCAAAATTCTGTTGAAAAATCCACTGCGATAGGAAAAACAAATAAAACTGCACGCAGGAAAAAAGAAAAAAAAAAGAAGAAAAAAAAGAAAAAAAAAAGAGGGTGGCGCTGTAGTGTAGCGACGCGCTCTCCCTGGGGAGAGCAGCCCGAATTTCACACAGAGAAATCTGTTGTGATACAAATACAAATCTATACACCTACATAGAGCTTTAACCCCCCCCCCCCCCCACCAAGCGTTTTACTAGCAATAACAAGTCAGTTAGACATAAAGCACCCCCCCCCCCCCCACACACACACACACACAGATGCGTGGAAGGAATATTTAGATCCATGGAATACAAATGTGGAATGGATACAAATGTGGAATACAAATGCGGAATTATGCAGAGACAGGTGGACAATAAGTGTTTAAATATTTGTTTCAAAGGATGTGACAGACAGACTGTACAAGGCAGTGAATTCCAGGTTTGCAGAGGTGAAGAACTAAAAGACAGATTGCCCAAACAGTCTTGGGTCAATGTTACACGTCGTACTCTATTGCTACAACAGGACTGACGTACACAGAGACAGATGCAGACACAGACAGACAGACAGCCGACAGACAGACAGACAGACAGACACACGCACACACGCGCGCGCGCGCACACACACACACACTTCTTTCAGTAGCAGACATCCGTCAAATTCCTTTCCCCTGCACGCTCCTGTCCTGGGAAGTCCAGCCATTTTTCTTGGGGGGGGGAGATCACACTTGGTCAGTCCACCCGGAAACGACACAGGGGTACGCGGCGGGTGACATCGCCACAGCAACTTGACAAGCCCGGGTGGATGGCTCACCCAGTATAAATAAGACACCCCTTCGGCTTTTCCGCACACATTCCTTCCCGTGTGTTCAGCAGGATTCAGCCCACAGAAACAAACCACTGGCTCCAGTTCTAAGTCCTAATGATACTCGCCAGACTGAAAACTCATCTGAACGATGCAAAACTGACTACTATCATCTATTGGATACCAGACAGTACCTTGAACGCTATAACTAAAACTGAATAAAAAAGGATACGAAAACCCCCCCAAAAACCCAACAACAATAACAAAGTCCAGGTTCAGCGTTGAAGAAGAAATCTGAGAATCAACTCTCAGCCGAACCAAGATGTTCCTGAAAGGTTCCCATCCACTGCTCCTGTCAGTACTAATGGTGGTGCTGTGGGAGTGCTTGATTGCAGAGGCCCAGTTCCTCCGGCGGCCGAAGGATGGCGACAGTTGCCGAAGTTACCGGTTCGCGGGTCCGGCCAACCCGAATTTGTACAACTGGTTCCGGTTCCAGAGCGGGGTGGGCCTCCCATGTCAGGAGGGGACGGTGGTCAGTTCTGGTGGTCAGTGTGTGGACCCCTGGTCACTGCAGGCTGACCGCTGTCAGAACACAGGTAAGATAACGTCTTTCTTTCTTTCCTTTCCATTTTTCTATCTATCTATCTATCTATCTATCCATCCATTTATCTATCTATCTGTCTATCTTTCTTTCTTTCGTTTAATCTGCGTGTATCAATGATTTATTATGTCAATGTTTTATTTCACACAATGCACTTGTCTTGGTTTCTTTTTTTTCTATTATATATTCTTCGTTATATTTCCCCTCCTTCTTTGGAGGCTGGATGGAAAAAAAAAGAGAAGAAAACAAAAGTAAAGAAAAAAAAAAGGATGTGTTAGTCTCAGTAAACAGACTTCACTCATTCATTCTTCCAACCCTCACCCCCCACCCCCTCTCAGCCTCCACGACAGGTCGATTCTTCCTTTCTTTGATAAAACTCATTTTTTACGCGCCGGAAATCTGCGTTCCTTTTACATTGGAACATAAATGTTCATGGTCAATGGTTAACAATTCTCAGTGTGCCCTAAGCGGATCATCATCCATCAAATAACGGCGATAATGATAATGGACAGAGTTTTCTTCTGTAGTCCCTTCAGCGCCTACAAAACTCGTTCAGTGCTGGGAATATAGTTCTCACACACTGCACCATGCATTATCTTTCAGTGCTGGGGACACAGTTCTGAGTTACACACTGCATCATGTACAGTATCCAGTCCCTTCAGCGCATACAAAACTCTGCTGCCCGACTCGTCCTCAGAAAGAAAAGATCTGAGCACATCACTCCTCTTTTGCAACATCTCCACTGGCTCCCTGTCTCACACCGAATAAAGTACAAGATCAGCACTCTATGTTATAGGTGTATTCACAAAACTGCCCCTTCCTATCTCTGCGGCTGCCTTCACCTCTACACTCCATCTCGCTCACTACGATCGGCTTCGGATCCACTCTGTTTACGCATACCCAGATTCAAACACTCGACTGTTGGCCGCCGTTCTTTCTCTGTCTCTGGACCTTGCAATTGGAATGAACTTCCTCTTTCGCTTCGTCAAGTCTCCACACTCAGCTCTTTCAAGTCTGGCCTTGAAACCCACCTCTTCCCAAAATATCCTCCCTTGCCTGCCTCTTCCTTGTCTTTAGTTTCTGCAGTTTTCGAGTTATGCATGCGTGTGAATGACTGGTGTGAAAGCGCTTTGATTTGTCTCTGCACAAGATTCAGCGCTATATAAATACCATTATTATTATTAAATAATTTCATTAATTCATCAAAAAATGTACATAAACATAGTGCTATAAGCGATACAGACTACAATTCATCATGTCAGTGATACCATTACATGTAAAGAGAAAAATGCCCCTCCCCACCTCCACCCCCACCTCCCCCCCCAAAAAAAAATCTTTTTCCACCCTCTCTATGTTGTGAAGAGAGCTTCACTCAGGACAGGATCAACCGGATCTGCCAGCAGCAGCCCACCGCCATCTTTGCAGACCCTTACAACTGCAACCGCTACTACGACTGCTCCAAGGGCTACCAGTTCAGACACGTGCAGTGTCCAAGTGACCTCTTGACGACGACATACGTATCGACACAGACACTCCTCGCTTTTGATGACGTCGACAAAGTCTGCAAACCGATCACTGACGTCATGTGTGGAAGAAGGCCAGGTTGGTGTGAGAGAGGGGAAGGGGGGGAGAGAGAGAGAGAGAATGAGAGAGAGAGAGAGAGGGGGAGGGGAGAGAGAGAGGGGGAAGGAGAGAGAGAGAGAGAGAGACAAGACAAGACAAGACAAGACACATTTTTTATTTCGAGGATAATAGATAAGCACTGGTGTGCTTTTTTTTACATCCAGTCTCCGCCCTGAATAGGGTCTACACTACACAATATTTAATAAAATGAAAGCATGGTGTTTGTAGAGATACATAATAGAGGAAAACAATATACATAAATCAAAACAAAACAACAATCACACACACACACACACACACACACACACACACACACGGCATACAGGCGCTAGCATGGTGTTAGTAAAATGCATAGGAAAAAAAATGAACAAAATGAAAGAAACAAACACGCACAACACACACCGCACTACACATCAGAATGGGGTATAGAGGGTGAGGGAGAAAGAGAGAGAGAGAGAGAGAGAGAGAGAGAGAGAGAGAGAGAGAGAGAGAGAGAGACTGGGGAATGGTCCTGGTACACCCGTGACAATGATGATTTTTAGATTCGATGGGCTGTTTATAATCGACTGATCTACTCATCAGGTGGCTGGTTGGCTGGCTTATTAGTTGGTTGATTTATTGGATGATTGATTGATATATTATTGGCTTATTGTTTGGTTGTTTGGTTGGTTCAATGGTTGGCTGGCTGGCTGGTTGCTTGCTTATTAGTATCTCGCTTGGTTCATGAGTAGGCAGTTAGGTCGATCAGTTTATTTACAGACTGATAAACAGACTGATTCTCTGATTGAATGACTGATTGATCTATCGATCCCTCACCTCTCCTCCACCACAGTGAAGTACAGCCGGGAACAAGTCGAAGCCATCTGCCGCGCCAACCCCGCCCGTGTCTTTGCCGACACCGACAACTGCAACAGTTTCTACAACTGCTCCCGCTTCAACGACCCCGCCGTGTCGGTGTTGCCTCCCTTTGCCGGAGAGTGCCCCTACCTGCAGCTCTTCGACACGGAGACCAAGACTTGCCAGGACTACTACCGGGTCAAATGTCACCTCCGGACAGAAATCAAGAATCCTTGTAAGTGGCGCACAATAATTTTTGGGAAGAAAAATGGATATATTGATAGATAGACAAATATAAAGATAAATAAAATGACAGAAAGAATAGCCTGAATAAAATGTATTTATGAATAAATAGATAAATAAATGAATAAATAAACAAAACATGTAATAACTGACAAAGTGTATATGTGGGGAAAAGGAGGGGATGGGGGAGGGAGGGAGGGAGGAGGGGGCATGGGGGAGGTGGTGGGAGAAAAGCGATCAGGGATGGTGGACGTTTCTATGTGTTTGTTTCCAGCTTGTGTGTGTCTTGCTTGGTGCATGCACGTGCCCCATCCCCCAACACACACACACACACACACAAGGGAAGGAAGGGTGTGTGGGTGAGAGACCAAGACATACTGTGTGTCACTTTCCAAAGTGTCTCCTGACCTTGCACTCTTTGGGGTGTGGGTTTCCCTCACTCGACCCGTCCTTCCTTGTCACGGCCTGACCTGATTTCACCTGACCTCAGTGGACTTGACCTTGCCTGGCCTGACCTTATGACCTGACCTGATAGTGGTCAGTATGGTGTGGTGTCAGGCGAGGTAAGGCAGTTCCAGTGCCGGACAAGACAAGACCTCTATGGACTTGACCTCACCTCATTTTACTGTGACCTGACCTGACCACAGGTGACGTGATATGAGCTGACCTGATCTGACCTCAATGGACTTGACCTGACCTGATTTTTCTGTCTTCCTTGGCATGGTCAGACTTTATCAAAAGACCCGATCTCAATAGACTTGACCAGGACTTACCTCAGGTGACACTGACCTGACACTGATGTTTGTGGAAGTTGTGACGGTCTGTAGTCGGGCGAGCTGAGATAACTTCAGTGTCTGACCTGACCTGACCTGACCTGACCTCCGGGGAGTTGACCTTGACCTGACCTGACCTGACGTGACCTGGATGTTGGGGAAGTGGTGGGGGTTGACGGTGTTGTGGTGGGTGGCAGGCGAGCTGCGGCAGTTCCAGTGCCGGACGTCCCACTGCCGGCCCTGTGTGATCGACAACCCGGACTGCACGGGACAACCGGACGGCAACCAGCCCCTCGACCTGCAAGTCTTCACACCTAGATACGTCCGCTGTCAGCAAGGTGCACTACTCTCTCTCTCTCGCTCTCTTACACACACACACACGCGCGCGCATACACACACACACACACGCACGCAAACACACACTTATAAACTAGTGATTTATCATGATTAGTCCATTGTTAGGTGAGCTACTTCCCCATTTTAAAAGAGGTTTTGACACACACACACACACACACACACACACAGGTACATTACTCATCATAATCATCTCTATGACTGTACCAGTCAGATCTATTAAAAAAAAGAAAAGAAAAAAAAAGATGATCGTTGTGTCACTGCCAACGTGCCTGTTGTATTCCGGGTGCAGGCAGGACACTCGGGGTGGAGTGGTGCCAGGCAGCAGTGGGCAGAAGCGGGTACCCCGAGGCCCGCCTCTTCCACCCGGGCACCAAGCGCTGCGAGCTGATCACCACCATCCCCCGGAGTCTGGGGGGGACAGGGGCCTGAGGGGGAGCGGGGGGCGGGGGGGTTCCTTCACCCTCACCTCCACCACTATCCCCCGGAGTCTGGGGGGGACAGGGGCCTGAGGGAGGACGGGGGGAGGGGGTTCCTTCACCCTCACCTCCACCACCATCCCCCGGAGTCGGGGGGGAGGGGGGTTTGGGAGGGGGGGGGGGTCCTGCACCCTCACCTCCACCACCATCCCCCGGAGTCTGGGGGGACGGGGGGGCTGAGGGAGGAGGCGAGGGGGGGGGGAGGTTCCTTCACCCTCACCTCCACCACCATCTCTTGGTTGTTGTGTTTTCTTTCATTACTTACTTATCATTGACTGATGTACTCTCACAGGAATTTAACCCCATCATCTTCCACACAGGACAAAAGGACGATGATTTTGTTTCCTCTGGTTCAATCGGTGGGTGGTTCCAATGTATTGCACACTGTATCATACTGACTGTATTTACCCTTTTGTTTGTTATCACAACAAATGTCTGTCTGTCTGTGAAATTCGGGCTGCTCTCCTCGGGACAGTGTGCATTGGTACCGTGCAGCACCGCACATATATATTTCTTTTTTTTTTTTTTTTTTTTTTTTACTGTCGAAAAGTCCACTACGAAAGTGAATTTTTATACATAATTTTGTCAGGGAAGCTCTTTTATTGCCGTGGGTTCTTTTACGTGCACTGAGCACATGCTGCACACGAGTAGTCGGTTCATCAGAACATGCAGGGTTTTTTTTTAATTATTATTTTTTTTTTTATAGTTCAATGCAGTTAATTACATCACACATTGTTTTGAAGCTGTCCCCTAGATATCTACCAGGAATCGTCATTGTTGTGACTGAATCAGCTGTACAGGGCATTCAGCATGGTGACATTCACCATGAGGTAACACCCAACTGGGGGATGTGGGCCTGACCTGTCACCAGGCCAGGTTTACTCCCCCCTCCCCCAGGCGGGTCATTCCTGGCTAGTCAAGAGAGAGATACCCCCGGGTTAATCTGAGCCCGGGCTAAAAACCAAATAGGTGTCCCTGTCCTTCAGTTTTATATGTTCCTCTACAAGAAAGGATTTTTTTGTCCGTACTTTCCAAGAGAAAGTGAATTTCTAGTTTACTGTGCTGGCATTTATCCACTTTGGTGTCTTGATTGCATTCATCTACATGTGTATAATTATTTGTTAACATGCCTCTTTTTTTTTTTTTAGTTCCTTACAGACGAGTGCGTACGTAAGCGCGCGCGCGCGCACACACACACACACACATATATATATATATATATATGTGTGTGTGTGTGTGTGTGTGTGTGTGTGTGTGTGTGTATGCACGCAGACTCAATCACTCACACACGCACGCATACACAGACAAACACGTTTGTAACTTAAACGGCGGGTTTTCATACATATATATGCCATAATATATTGATTTGTATATTCATGAACATCCTTTGCTTTTTGGAACACACACACACTCTCTCTCTGTGTCTCTGTCTCTCTCTCACGCACACACACACTCTCTCTCTCTCACACACACATACGCGCGCACACACTCACGCGCGGTTGAATCCAGTGTGAGATTTTTATACTCAAAACTATAGAGATTAGATCAGAACCGACGTTTGTTCATTCTGTTATTTGTTTTGAATTTATTTTTGTTTTTGCATTTCTCTGGAGGAAATAATAAAATGTAAATTGGTGTCCTTTCTGTCGTTTGTTTCATATTTCAAGATCATTTATGCACAATGATAAATACGGTATGAGTGTTTACCATAAAATTGATTGTGAAAGAGCACACACACACACACACACACACACACACACATTTCAGCTACATAGAAAAGAGGGTTTTTACATCAGTATCCAAACCACTGTGGCTCGAAGCCCACTGTCGAGATCCCAACACAGATGAACCCAGTTTGCACCCAGAGTCAACTTTTTTCAACACAGCAGCGATGGGCGACAACTCGTGCTCCCAGTGTTCATGACAGCACGTGCCGATTGGCAGGCGCTTGTTGTCGCCCATCACAAAAGGTGTTGAAGGTCTGAAAAACACAGCAATGGGTCGTGAAGTAAGACTCACTTTGATGATAGGAGGTGTCAACATTTCAAGCCATGGACTCCTCTTCAGGGAGGATTTTTCCTGTTCGTTAGTTGTAAAGCCTCAGCAGCGATCTTTTGTAGTTACCAACTGGAGTGGTGTTGGTCCGGGACAGGGGCGGGGGCAGGGGCAGGGAGGTCATGTTGGGTGCAGCGACCACATCACCGGGGGAAGACAAACGGGTCGTCAAATCTGCTGGAGTTGAAACAAAGAAATGTTAAAGATCCTGTCATCAACGTCAGGGTTTTGTTGGGTTATGGAAACAAGAACATGAAACTATCATGCACATCCCGGAAAACTGAGTATCGCTATCTACAGTATAAACTTGGTGGGGTTAAAACGTTCATGCACATAAAAGCCCTCTTGAACATACGGGTGAACATAGGAGTTGCAGCCCACGAACGCAGAAGTTTGCCAGGTAGTGTTCTGTCCACGGTCTGGTGGCTCATGTTGTCAATGATGTCAGTCACTGGAACTAAAACATCAACACACAGTCCAACACATCCACGAACATTAGGTCAAAGGTCAAAGGTCAAAGGTCCCATTGCCTTTCACAGCCATCAGGGCAGTGAATTCACATCCACTGTGTCTGAGGTTCAGCATAGGAAGGCAGTGAATTCACATCCACTGTGTCTGGGGTTCAGCATAGGAAGGCAGTGAATTCACATCCACTGTGTCTGGGGTTCAGCATAGGAAGGCAGTGAATTCACATCCACTGTCTGAGGTTCAGCATAGGAAGGCAGTGAATTCACATCCACTGTGTCTGAGGTTCAGCATAGGAAGGCAGTGAATTCACATCCACTGTCTGAGGTTCAGCATAGGAAGGCAGTGAATTCACATCCACTGTGTCTGGGGTTCAGCATAGGAAGGCAGTGAATTCACATCCACTGTCTGAGGTTCAGCATAGGAAGGCAGTGAATTCACATCCACTGTGTCTGGGGTTCAGCATAGGAAGGCAGTGAATTCACATCCACTGTCTGAGGTTCAGCATAGGAAGGCAGTGAATTCACATCCACTGTCTGAGGTTCAGCATAGGAAGGCAGTGAATTCACATCCACTGTGTCTGAGGTTCAGCATAGGAAGGCAGTGAATTCACATCCACTGTGTCTGAGGTTCAGCATAGGAAGGCAGTGAATTCACATCCACTGTCTGAGGTTCAGCATAGGAAGGCAGTGAATTCACATCCACTGTGTCTGAGGTTCAGCATAGGAAGGCAGTGAATTCACATCCACTGTGTCTGGGGTTCAGCATAGGAAGGCAGTGAATTCACATCCACTGTGTCTGAGGTTCAGCATAGGAAGGCAGTGAATTCACATCCACTGTGTCTGGGGTTCAGCACAGGAAGGCAGTGAATTCACATCCACTGTCTGAGGTTCAGCATAGGAAGGCAGTGAATTCACATCCACTGTGTCTGGGGTTCAGCATAGGAAGGCAGTGAATTCACATCCACTGTCTGAGGTTCAGCATAGGAAGGCAGTGAATTCACATCCACTGTGTCTGGGGTTCAGCATAGGAAGGCAGTGAATTCACATCCACTGTGTCTGGGGTTCAGCATAGGAAGGCAGTGAATTCATATCCACTGTGTCTGGGGTTCGGCATAGGAAGGCAGTGAATTCACATCCTATGTGTCTAGGGTTCGGCATAGGAAGGCAGTGAATTCACATCCACTGTGTCTGAGGTTCAGCATAGGAAGGCAGTGAATTCACATCCACTGTGCCTGGGGTTCAGCATAGGAAGGCAGTGAATTCACATCCACTGTGTCTGGGGTTCAGCATAGGAAGGCAGTGAATTCACATCCACTGTGTCTGGGGTTCGGCATAGGAAGGCAGTGAATTCACATCCTATGTGTCTAGGGTTCAGCATAGGAAGGCAGCGAATTCATATCCACTGTGTCTGGGGTTCGGCATAGGAAGGCAGTGAATTCACATCCACTGTCTGAGGTTCAGCATAGGAAGGCAGTGAATTCACATCCACTGTGTCTGGGGTTCAGCATAGGAAGGCAGTGAATTCACATCCACTGTGTCTGGGGTTCAGCATAGGAAGGCAGTGAATTCACATCCACTGTGTCTAGGGTTCGCCATAAGAAGGCAGTGAATTCACATCCTCTGTGTCTAGGGTTCGGGATAGGAAGGCGGGGCCCAGTCCTCTCCTACCGCCGTTTTTAAGCTTTCCCAGCCCAAGTCAGGTACCCGTTAGCACCTTGGTGGAGTGAGGAAGTCAGGTTCCCGCTTACACCTGGGTGGAGTGAGGGAAAGTCAGATATCCGTTAACACCTGGGTGGGGTGGGGAAAGTCAGGCACCCGTTTACACCTGGGTGGAGTGAGGGAAAGTCAGATACCCGTTAACACCTGGGTGGGGTGGGGAAAGTCAGGTACCCATTCACACCTGGGTGGAGTGAAGAAAGTCAGGTACCCGTTTACACCTGGGTGGAGTGAGGAAAGTCAGCAACACCCTCTCCACAACACTGACATGACACAACACCCTCTCCACAACACTGGCATGACAACGCCTTCTCCACAACACTGACATGACACAACACCCTCTCCACAACACTAACATGACACAAGGCCCTCTCCACAACACTGGCACGACACAACACCCTCTCCACAACACTGGCATGACACAACACCCTCTCCACAACACTGACATGACACAACGCCCTCTCCACAACACTGGCATGACACAACACCCTCTCCACAACACTAACATGACACAAGGCCCTCTCCACAACACTGGCACGACACAACACCCTCTCCACAACACTGGCACGACACAACACCCTCTCCACAACACTGGCATGACACAACACCCTCTCCACAACACTGACATGACACAACGCCCTCTCCACAACACTGGCATGACACAACACCCTCTCCACAACACTGACATGACACAATGCCCTCTCCACAACACTGGCATGACACAACACCCTCTCCACAACACTGACATGGCAAGACTCTCTCCACAACACTGACACGACACAAAACCCTCTCCACAACACTGGCATGACAACGCCCTCTCCACAACACTGACATGGCACAACACCCTCTCCACAACACTGGCATGACACAACACCCTCTTCACAACACTGACACGACACAACACCCTCTCCACAACACTTACATGGCACAACACGTCCATTCTCTTCTAGACGTTCTTCCCTCTCCCCTCATCTATGATCACTGAAGTCTTGGATGTAGGATGCATGTGTCGCCGTGAAGTCCGGGCAGTCAGGGAATTCATGAATGTCTGAAGTGATCAATGATTGTATCACTGCAACTGACCACAGCCACACAGTGCATGAATGTCTGAAGTGATCAATGATTGTATCACTGCAACTGACCACGGCCACACAGTGCATGAATGTCTGAAGTGATCAATGATTGTATCACTGACCAACTGACCACGGCCACACAGTGTATGAATGTCTGAAGTGATCAATGATTGTATCACTGACCACGGCCACACAGTGCATGAATGTCTGAAGTGATCAATGATTGTATCACTGCCACTGACCACGGCCAGACAGCACATGAATGTCTGAAGTGATCAATGATTGTATCACTGCCACTGACCACGGCCACGCAGTGCATGAATGTCTGAAGTGATCAATGATTGTATCACTGCCACTGACCACGACCAGAGACTGCATGAATGTCTGAAGTGATCAATGATTGTATTACTGACCAACTGACCACGGCCACACAGTGCATGAATGTCTGAAGTGATCAATGATTGTATCACTGCCACTGACCACGGCCAGACAGTTTAATGAATGTCTGAAGTGATCAATGATTGTATCATCACCACTGACCACGGCCAGACAGTGCATGAAGGGAAGGAAGTGTTCGTGAAATTTCTGACCTACCGTGGTGGATATTTTCACTCTAATTTCCTGAATTGTGTTAAAAAAAAAAAAAAAAAAAAAAAAAGCACACACACACACACACACACACACGCACTCCCACATACGCATACACACATGCACACACACACACACACGCGCGCGCGCATGCACACACACACCGTCTTTACACAAGTTTTTATCTAATATCACTCAATGAAAAGGCATAAACCTGAAAAAACAAACGAACACCCTCAACAGTCTCAGAATTAATGCACAATCCCCCCAGACTGGGCTGTGGATGTGAGCATTGGGAACCCAACGCTGCAGCCTACCATGACACCATGTTCTTGTTGCTTAGAGTCCAGCCGACCGCACTGGGCCATGTCAGGACAGACCATGACACCATGTTCTTGTTGCTTAGGGTCCAGCCGACCGCACTGGGCCATGTCAGGACAGACCATGACACCATGTTCTTGTTGCTTAGAGTCCAGCCGACCGCACTGGGCCATGTCAGGACAGACCATGACACCATGTTCTTGTTGCTTAGAGTCCAGCCGACCGCACTGGGCCATGTCAGGACAGACCATGACACCATGTTCTTGTTGCTTAGAGTCCAGCCAACCACACTGGGCCATGTCAGGACAGACCATGACACCATGTTCTTTTTGCTTAGGGTCCAGCCGACTGCACACGACCATGTCAGGACAGACCATGACACCATGTTCTTGTTGCTTAGGGTCCAGCCGACTGCACACGACCATGTCAGGACAGACCATGACACCATGTTCCTGTTGCTTAGGGTCCAGCCGACCGCACACGGCCATGTCAGGACAGACCATGACACCATGTTCCTGTTGCTTAGGGTCCAGCCGACCGCACACGGCCATGTCAGGACAGACCATGACACCATGTTGTTGTTTAGAGTCCAGCCGACCACACTGGGCCATGTCAGGACAGACCATGACACCATGTTCTTTTTGCTTAGGGTCCAGCCGACCGCACACGGCCATGTCAGGACAGACCATGACACCATGTTCCTGTTGCTTAGGGTCCAGCCGACCGCACTGGGCCATGTCAGGACAGACCATGACACCATGTTCCTGTTGCTTAGAGTCCAGCCAACCACACTGGGCCATGTCAGGACAGACCATGACACCACCAAGCATAACAACCACACAGTATTCATGCTTTTCTTTGCTCTCTTTATTGACTCACACGCACACTACAGTGTTCAAATACAAGGCAACAAATTATCATGAAATGCCAATCAGCTGGTCAAAATGTAATAGTAAGGTATAAAATAAGAGAGGCAAGGCCTTCAAGACTCACTTGTGATACACTTAAAAAAAAAAAAAAAAATCCAAGCTTTTTATGTATTGAGCATAATTTCAAAATGTAATGTTTAAGATGAGAAAGATCAGATTAAAGCGAACTAAGTCCCCCTAGCATTAATTACAGAGTAATTTACCCTTTTTTACCTCTGCACTAAAACGTTTGCAAAATAAATAAAACTTCCATGCTTAGCAAAAGAAGTTCCTGTTTGAACAAAAAATGACAATAATGACTGCTCTTGTTGTTGGGTCAGAATATCAGAATAAAGTGCCAAGTTTAGAGAATACAAAAAATATAAACAGTAAATGCAGTTTGCATATAATTAGGCTTCATTTTTTAATATTTTTTTTTGTACCCATCCCAGAGGTGCAATATTGTTTTAAACAAGATGACTGGAAAGAACTGAATTTTTCCTATTTTTATGCCTAATTTGGTGTCAACTGAGAAAGTATTTGCAGAGAAAATGTCAATGTTAAAGTTTACCACAGACACACACACACACAGACAACCGAACACCGGGTTAAAACATAGACTCACTTTGTTTACACAAGTGAGTCAATGATATCACAATTATCGTGGATTACAGTCATGGATTACTCTCCAGTGAAGTCAGTTTGATGGAATCATTTCTTTTCATCAAAGACAAATAAAAACATTTGGCAAGAAACGATGTATGACAATAAAATCATTCTGGAAAAGCATAGCAAAAGAGAACGCTTCCATTGCATTATGTACTTAACAGAAATGTTTCTTTCATTCTTCATCTTCATACCAGTGTGCGTGCGTGTGTGTGTGTGTGTGTGTGTGCGTGCGTGCGTGCGTGTGTGTGTGTGTGTGCGTGTGTGTGTGTGTTTACTCTCATCACTTGTAACATCACTGTGTGCAACACAGAAAGGTTTATGTGCTTTCAATTTTGTAAAGGTGTTAGGGTGAGGTTTTAGTATTCTCTGAACAATTCATGTTTTCATAAACCATGTTTCTCATTTCATATACATTGACTAATCTAAGGTTTGTAATCGAAAAACAAGAACAATAATTAAAAAGAAACCCCAAAAAACCCAACAACAACAACAAAACAAAACAGACGACTAACCTTTCTGTAGTAAAGAAATAAAACCAACCAACCAATCAACCAAACAATGACAACAAAAGTTGGTATAAAGGGAGAAATCAAAATATGAAGAGAAGAAAAATGAAAGCAATTTGTCCAAAAAAACAACAAACAAACAAATAAAAAACAACTGCAAAATACTATTTGTCAAAAACAATTAAAGCATGCAGTGCACTTTGCAGACAGTGTTCACAGGACAATACAAACACCATTCCATTCAAAGTGTTGACATCTAACAAAGGGATCATATCATTTTTAGGAAAGAAACAGATAGGCCTCATGCAGCGTCATGGATGTACTGGGTGCGTTTTCTCTCTAATTTCACAACAAAAATACAAACTAAACTTTGTGTATGTGTAAGGCGTTCAGGCATTTCTGGAGTCAGCGCACATGCGTTTTTCAGGGTCGAAGAGTTGCGGGCCCTCGCAGCGGCCCTGGAAGAGAACTCGCCCCTCCAGGCAGAGGACGTAGAAGGGGGAGTAATCCCGGCCCACCCAGGGGTTGAGGCCGTCGGGCAGCCCCTTGCAGGATGGGAAGCGCACGTGGCACGGGATGCAGTGACTGCGTCGGCACTGGTTGGCCTCGTACTCACCTGCAACGGCACATCAGCACAGCGTCACAACAGCACAGCGTCACAACAGCACAGCGTCACATCAGCACATCAGCACAACGGCACATCATCACAACGGCACATCGTCACATCAGCACAACGTCACAACAGCACATCGTCACATCAGCACAACGTCACAACGGCACAGCGTCACAACGGCACAATGTCACAACGGAACAGCGGCACAATGTCAAAGTCGTAGCGTCACAATGTCATGCCGTCACAACAGCACAATGTCATGACGTCACAATGTCATAGCGTCACTACATCATAACGTCACACTGAAATGACGTCACAAATGTCACAGACATCACAAACGTAGTAACGTCATCATGTCACATACGTATTAACGCCACACTTGCATCAATCTATCTATCACCCATTCACCATCCATCCATGCAGAACTTACAGGCGTTCTTGGGCTCTGGCCTGTCTCCACACTTGACGTGGGTGTAGTTCTCACACTGCTTGGTGTTGGCGTTGAACAGGAAGGGGAACACACATTCCACCACGTGGGGGTCAGGGTTCACTGTTGCCTCCTGGGAGCTGCAGTCATAATACTGCGCGCAGTTGTCGGCCTTGGCAAAGACCGCGCTGTCGCTGTTGGAACAGTCCTTGAGGTTGTCCAGTTCTTTGGCGATGCTACCTGCATGTCAGAAACGTTACTGTGCTTAGTTCAGTACTACCTCGGGTCAGAAATGTTACCGTGCTCAGTTCAGTACTCAAGAAGAAGACCGAGCTGATGAAGATCAACACCACTGCCAACACTCCAGTCACAGTCGGTGGAGAGCCCATCAGGGAGGTGGAGTCTTTCGTGCTACTTGGGAAGCGTGGTTGACCGACAGGGAGGCACGGACCGAGACGTCACAGCCAGAATCGGCAAGGCAAGAACAGCTTTCATCATGCTGAAGAACATCTGGGCATCTGGAGCAATCAGTATGAAAACCAAACTCCGCATCTTCAACTCCAATGTGAAGTCAATTCTGCTCTACGGATGCAAGACATGGTGGACAACACAGACGATGCAGCAGAAGATTCAGAAATTCTTCAACACCTGTCTGAGGTGCATCTACAAAATCCGATGGCAGGAGAAGATCCGAAACGAAGATCTGTGGGCACGAGCAGGACAGGAACCAGTGGCCACGCAGATACTGTGGAGATAGCGAGGCAGAGCTGAAGCAGCAAGGGACCAACTGGACTGGAATGGCCAGAACAGCCCAGAACAGAGTGCGATGGCGAGGGGTCGTCGATGGCATATGCTCCACCAGGAGCGAAGGGCAAAATGAATAAAAAATTAGTTCAGTACTATCTCGGGTCAGAAATGTTACTGTGCTTAGTTCAGTACTATCTCGGGTCAGAAATGTTACTGTGCTTATTTCGATAGATTTCAGTGCAAGATATAGCGACATTCAATGTTTGTTTTTTTTGTGATTCTCAGCACTTTGTAACATCAATCACTGAGGTCGTATCTCACCATGTGGTGGTTAGCGTGTTGCGATTCTTTTACTGGTGGTATATCTTCTTCTTCGTTCGTGGGCTGCAACTCCCACGTTCACTCGAATGAACACGAGTGGGCTTTTACGTGTATGACCGTTTTTACCCCGCAATGTTGGCAGCCATACTGCGTTTTCGGGGGTGGTGGTATGTCTGATGAACCCCTCACCCAAGACTGTAAAGAGTCACTGGGGCACCGCACAACTTTCACCAGATTCTTCCAGCTCTGTCGGTTGTGTGTCAAAGCCTGGGTCTGTGCAAATGGTATTCGTGTGCATTCTGCAATGTTGTCAGTCCTGTGACGGGCGCAATAGCCGCGTGACTAAAGCGTTGGACTGTCAATCTGAGGGTCCAGGGTTCGAATCACGGTGACGGCGCCTGGTGGGTAAAGGGTGGAGATTTTTACGATCTCCCAGGTCAACATATGTGCAGACCTGCGAGTGCCTGAACCCCCTTCGTGTGTATATGCAAGCAGAAGATCAAATACGCACGTTAAAGATCCTGTAATCCATGTCAGCGTTCGGTGGGTTATGGAAACAAGAACATACCCAGCATGCACACCCCTGAAAACGGAGTATGGCTCCCTACATGGCGGGGTAAAAACGGTCATACACGTAAAAGCCCACTCGTGTGCATACAAGTGAACGCAGAAGTAGTCAGTCCTGTTTTTTTTCTGTCTGCCAATTTCAACAGTTTTGTATTCCACACCCCCTTCCTACTCCACTCCCCTCCCACACAGACTTGCACAACTCTATCTACTTGATGAAATCCCAAGTTCACAGCCACGCTCAGGCTTGCTTTGTGTGCACAAAAGGTCCAAAACCAATTACGTACGCTGCGAAGGACAGTTTTGTAAAGCTCTTGTCAACGTGTTTGCATTGTCCGCAACCTCGTCAAGTCAGAGTCTCCTCAAGCCGTTGTGATACGTGTGATACGAGCAAGCTCCAGTGTAAGTGTCGCTCTTTTGCACCAATTAGGGGGAGCCTTATCTTGTTGACACAAAGGCCGGGTTAGGCCGGACTGAACAGTTTTATCGACACTCTTGAAAATGTGACACTTCTGGGGCAGTGCTCCCCCCCTCCACTCCCCCTCCCCCCCTACCCTCCAACACTTACCGGAGAAGAAGGGGTGTGGGTGATAACGGCTGACCTCGACTGTCAACGTCATCAGAGCGTCTTCCACTGATAAGGAACTATTGTTCTTTGGTCGTAAATTGCCCAGGGGCTTGAAGATGATGACAGGGCCTGTTTGCCGAGTCTTGTGCCGAGATGAGTGCTGTCTTCACTTATCAGCGAAGTGGTTGGTATAGATAAAGTGTTGGGAACCAAGTGGGTTTTTAGTTCGGCTTGTTAGTTTTTGTTGAAGTCTATTTGAAGTGAAGATATTGTTACAACACACACGCACGCACGCACGCACACGCACACACAAACTCTCTCTCTATATATATCTCACATCTTCTCTCTCTCACTGATCAAGATCGGCAGAGAAAAGATTTGTTCGGCATACTGATGACAGAAAATGAAGATATGATACTCTCACTAGGAAAATATGTATCCGAGGCAGTAAATATATGCAAAACGTCTACTATCGGTCCAAATACTCATTAATTGAGTATAATTTTAGTATGGGTTCTATGAGGAGGGGGGGAGGGGGGGAGGCACAGACAAAAGGAAGCGTTACATTTGGATGGTCAATTTCAACAATGTATTTTTCTGGTGTGTTATATGTTTTATATGTACTTTGCTATGTGTTCGTATTGATATGATGTGTGTCGATGTCACATGCTTTGACGATTATTATTCGGATAATAATATGTATTTTGTTTCCTGTGTACTGTTCAAACCCTGGAGACGAACGACTGGGGGGGGAGGGGGAAGGCACAGTACCCGCCTGCCACATGGACATTTTAAGCAAATGACAAAGTATCAAAGTGCCGCTTATCCCTTAGTAGTTAGTTTACATTGATTATGTTTTTCCTTTCTGTTCCATTTTATTTGCTTTGCACTATTTTTGTTCTGATTGTACTATGTCACTAGAGCTTTACAGCTAATGACATTAAACATGTCAGTGTTCAGTTTTCGGTTCAGTGATCAAGATCTTGAAACAGATGCTCAGCGCAATACGCCATCGCTTGAACACAAATCTTGACCTCAACATGCAGACAGACAACTCTTCATGCAAGAGACACAGAATCTGCGTTCATGTATCGTTTGATCCGAAAGACTGGTACCCAGACCTGAATAGGAGGTGGGAAAACTGTGGAGAAGGGGCAGGGGGTGGGGTTGGGTGAATTCTGCCTGCTAGTATGTCACCATTGTCACAATGTATTCATGTCATCTTCCCCAAATCCCGTATCCAAGCCAAGGATTCAAGGGAGATATTTTCTGCACAGACAAAAGCCTGAAGACTGTTACCATACTGTTATTTTCTCAGCACAGTGATTTGGGAGAGGATGACTGTGAAACCTGAGGAAAATCAGAGGAATAAGAGAGGAAGATTTCAAACCTACATCGCAAACACTGAAACACCATTTCAAAGAAACTTTCTGGAACCCATCTCATCATTCGCAGAGGATGGGCCTTGAAATGAAATGAAATTATAGTGCTTAGAGCCTCGCCGACCACTAAGGCCATCTCAAGGCTATCGCCACGTTAATACCTACTACAAGGGTAAAAAACAACAACACCCAAACAATAAAAACAAGTCACCACTATAAGCTTTCCACTCAAAGTTTTAAAAAACCTTCCATAGTTTAAAACCTTCAAATCTGATTAAAAATGTTCACTTCTTTCAAGCAGTCCATCAGCGCCCACGGAGGGACATCACGAAACAAGGTCTTCAAAGAAACCGCCGTGTAATGTCTGTGTCTAACGTTATGGCCTTAATCAGAATGCAATATCCAGCATAGCATTAGGAAAATGTGTGCAAACATGGAAAAATGGAAACACATCGGACTAAAACAATAGCTTTATCTAAAGCAAAACATAAAGCACACACCTTCTTCATATGACAACGAACTATAATACTGAAGCTATTCTCTCTCTCTCTGACACCTATAAGGATCTGCAGTGTCCCTTTCAGTTATCCATTAGGAACAACACTTCTTGCACAGCTGGAGCTAATGTGGAAAAGTGCCAGAAAGAGGGCTTTAATAAAGTGTTTTTTTCTGTTCCATTTTAAGCACAAAAACTTTATGTATGTGGCCAGAATCGTGTCCTCCAGTACTAAACATTTGCGCCTTACACATATTATTATTAGTAGTAGTTATTTATTTTTTTTATATATATTATTTATTTTTATTTATTTATTTTTTCTCAAGGCCTGACTAAGCGCGTTGGGTTACGCTGCTGGTCAGGCATCTGCTTGGCAGATGTGGTTTAGCGTATATGGATTTGTCCGAACGCAGTGACGCCTCCTTGAGCTACTGAAACTGAACATCCAAGTCAGTCATTGACTGTCAACACGGCACTGTCACACAGTGAGGGATGAGGAGGGTCACTGATTGTCAACACGGCACTGTCACACAGTGAGGGATGAGGAGAGTCACTGACTGTCAACACGGCACTGTCACACAGTGAGGGATGAGGAGAGTCACTGACTGTCAACACGGCACTGTCACACAGTGAGGGATGAGGAGGGTCACTGATTGTCAACACGGCACTGTCACACAGTGAGGGATGAGGAGAGTCACTGACTGTCAACACGGCACTGTCACACAGTGAGGGATGAGGAGAGTCACTGATTGTCAACACGGCACTGTCACACAGTGAGGGATGAGGAGGGTCACTGATTGTCAACACGGCACTGTCACACAGTGAGGGATGAGGAGAGTCACTGACTGTCAACACGGCACTGTCACACAGTGAGGGATGAGGAGAGTCACTGATTGTCAACACGGCACTGTCACACAGTGAGGGATGAGGAGGGTCACTGATTGTCAACACGGCACTGTCACACAGTGAGGGATGAGGAGGGTCATTGATTGTCAACACGGCACTGTCACACAGTGAGGGATGAGGAGGGTCATTGATTGTCAACACGGCACTGTCACACAGTGAGGGATGAGGAGGGTCATTGATTGTCAACACGGCACTGTCACACAGTGAGGGATGAGGAGGGTCACTGATTGTCGACACGGCACTGTCACACAGTGAGGGATGAGGAGGGTCACTGATTGTCAACACGGCACTGTCACACAGTGAGGGATGAGGAGAGTCACTGATTGTCAACACGGCACTGTCACACAGTGAGGGATGAGGAGAGTCACTGACTGTCAACACGGCACTGTCACACAGTGAGGGATGAGGAGAGTCACTGATTGTCAACACGGCACTGTCACACAGTGAGGGATGAGGAGGGTCACTGATTGTCAACACGGCACTGTCACACAGTGAGGGATGAGGAGAGTCACTGATTGTCAACACGGCACTGTCACACAGTGAGGGATGAGGAGGGTCACTGATTGTCAACACGGCACTGTCACACAGTGAGGGATGAGGAGGGTCACTGATTGTCAACACGGCACTGTCACACAGTGAGGGATGAGGAGGGTCACTGATTGTCAACACGGCACTGTCACACAGTGAGGGATGAGGAGGGTCACTGATTGTCAACACGGCACTGTCACACAGTGAGGGATGAGGAGGGAAACTGGACTGGTACAGTGCTGTCTACACCGTGCACTGTGCCCATGAAAGGGAGAGGTGTGGGATGCAGGGGAGAACGACTGCAGCTGTCATGTTTGTGGTCATCTGAGTCACAAATGGCTAAGTGACATAATGGACAGTTAAAGTTGAGCCCTGCTGAAGCAGCAGCTGTTCTTGATAATGTGAAATTCTGGAGCACCCATTTGTCTTGAGCAGACAAACTTCAATGCCAGAATTGTGAAACGATATGGCGTGCAGTGTTGTGCCAAACTGAGCACAATGCGGCTTTCGTTTCCGCAGTTTGGTCGGTAATGGTCCATTTTTGACTCACTTGTGTAAACAAAGTGAGTTTATGTTTTAACCCGGTGTTCGGTTGTGTGTGTGTGTGTGTGTGTGTGTGTGTGTGTGTGTGTGTGTGTGTGTGTGTGTGTGTGTGTGTGTCCGTGGTAAACTTTAACATTGACATTTTCTCTGCAAATACTTTGTCAGTTGACACCAAATTTGGCATAAAAATAGTTAAAATTCAGTTCTTTTCAGTCATCTTGATTAAAACAATATTGCACCTCTGGGATGGGCACAAAAAAAAAAGCCTAATTATATGCAAACTGCATTTACTGTTATATTTATATTTTTTGTATTCTCTAAACATGGCACTTTGACCTCTTATTCTGACACAACAACAAGAGGAGTCATTATTATCATTTTTTGTTCAAACAGGAACTTCTTTTGCTAAGCATGGAATATTAATTTATTTTGCAAACGTTTTGGTGCAGATAGTAAAAAAAGGAAATTACTCTGTAATTAATGCTAGGGGACTTAATTTATCACAAGAGAGTCTTGAAGGCCTTGCCTCTCTTGTTCATTGATGTAAGATGACGCTCCATCATGTTTGTTGTTATCAACGCTGTAAGCTGTTTTGTGTGTTGGACCACTTGCGTGTCTTGTCAGCGTCACCTTTCTTCTGGATCCATTTCCTTCAGCCTCACCATGTGGCATGCATACACACACATACAGTGTCGGTCTTTCTGCGCCATTTCGTTTTCATATTCAGCCATTCCTGTTTCCACTTATTCACCATTTTTCGTCAAACGTTAGCTGTCAACCTTCATTAAAAACTTCATGATGCTGGATGTCACTGTCACAATATTCATCTTGGTGAATACATTTTCATTGCAAAATCAACACACAGACAGCGTACATTATCTCCCGTTGTTTCCAACATATGGTAACAAGCACGTGTAAACGACCAATCTGGTTAAACAACACTGAATGTGAGTGTACATGTAAACGACCAATCTGGTTAAACAACACTGAATGTGAGTACTTCTCTGACTTTTCAATTGCAGTTTCGCCACAGACAAAATAATGTCACTAAATGATAACCTGACAAAAATTGAAGACAGGGAACAAGCTACAAGAAATTATGCATTCCGGTAAATGTCCAAACGAAAATGTGTCCATGCCGGAAACTGGCCAAGGTCAAGGTAATCAGAACCGAATTTCCGGCACATGCACCCTATATATGCTTGTGAGGGAGTGAGTGAGCGAGTGTGTGTGTGTGTGTGTGTGTGTGTGTGAGAGAGACAGACAGACAGACAGACACAGGGGAAAAGATAGAGAAACAAAGAGAGAGAGAGAGAGAGAGAGAGAGAGAGAGAGAGAGAGAGAGAGAGAGACCAACAAAGAAATACACTGAGACAGACTAAAAGATAGACAGAGACAGTCAGTCAGACAGACATACAGGCAGACAGACAAAGGCGTTGACAGACACATACAGAGACAGACAGACAGAGACACAGAGGTCACGCCAACTGACACTTATCGTATCTGGATCCCTCCGTCACACAGGTCTTTGCTGACTGACTCCACACGTTGTCGCCACAGTCGAAGTCGAAGCGCTGGCCCCGGTAACACACGTAGTACTTGGAGCAGTCATCCGGGTCCTCCAACCACCTAATCACCTCGCCGCCAGGGGGACAGGACGGCTCTTCCCCCGCCTGGGTCACCCCGACCCACAGCACCAGGGTCAAGGCCACAAGCAGCAGGTGCTTGGAGGAGGAGGAGGTTGCTGAGGGCAGTGGAGCCATGTGGACGGCAGGTGGTTGTGGGGCTGAAGGGTGGTGGTCGTCTGAGGTTAATGTGTTCTGTGGGAAAGGTGTAAATTGTCATCCGTTACATGCCCAGACCATTTTCTGATTCAACACTGTTGTCTGCTTTTACATGGAAATGATTTTGGAGGTACGCTTTCTATCGTTCGTTACATGTGTTTCTGGTCTCTATACTTTGTGATAACTGACAAAAGAACAGAGAAGAAAGAACACTGTTGGTACTGTTGTTGACACCACAGTCTCTCTATACTCTGTGATAACTGACAAAAGAACAGAGAAGAAAGAACACTGTTGGTACTGTTGTTGACATGACAGTCTCTCTATACTCTGTGATAACTGACAAAAGAACAGAGAAGAAAGAACACTGTTGGCATTGTTGCTGACATGACAGTCTCTCTATACTCTGTGATAACTGACAAAAGAACAGAGAAGAAAGAACACTGTTGGCATTGTTGCTGACATGACAGTCTCTCTATACTCTGTGATAACTGACAAAAGAACAGAGAAGAAAGAACACTGTTGGTACTGTTGTTGACATGACAGTCTCTCTATACTTTGTGATAACTGACAAAAGAACAGAGAAGAAAGAACATTGTTGGTACTGTTGTTGACATGACAGTCTCTCTATACTCTGTGATAACTGACAAAAGAACAGAGAAGAAAGAACACTGTTGGCACTGTTGTTGACACCACAGTGACGGTGCATTGAGGATGGGGAGAGAATGACGCTCGTCACGATTTGACGACATCGTGGTTTTAACTCTCTCCGTACGAACGGCGAAAGAGACGACGTTAACAGCGTTTCACCCCAATTACCATCATCAAAATATTGCAAGCGGAAGGCTCTTATACTGAAGAGGTGAATGTTGACAAAGAATACCACAATTCTGACGACGGAAGCTAAAGGTTGGGTCATTCAGACACCCACTGGACATCCGAGGGGTCTGTGTAGAAGAGAAGAGAGGACTGGCCGTAGTGAGTGAGTTAATGTCCACCCACCCGCTGTTACCTTGTGGGACATCTGTAGCGCTGTAGTTTTTTCATTTACCAAGTTGACGACGAGCATTTGAATGAGCATAAAGAAAATATTATATTTAAATCATTTGAAGCAGACACACTGGAGAAAAAACAAAAACAAACAACAATAACAACAAAAACCTGGAGGCTAGATCGAGGGCAATACCACTCCTTTCCCAATAAGAACTAAAGCCAACATAACCGAAGCAACACATCAAACTGAACAAACTGATTCCCCCCAGCAAACGAAAACAGCCAAAGTAGCTCACAAAGCAAAGAAATGAAACTTTTACCGTTTAATCAAAGAATGTATATAAAAATCATACTGAGACTGAATATCATGCTTTAACTCTCTCCATACGAACGGCGAAAGAGACGACGTTAACAGCGTTTCACCCCAATTACCACCATCAAAATATTGCAAGCGGAAGGCTCTTATACTGAAGAGGTGAATGCTGACAAAGAATACCACAATACTGACGACACAAGCTAAAGGTTGGGTCATTGAGACACCCACTGGACATCCGAGGGGTCTGTGTAGAGGAGAAGAGAGGGCTAGCCGTACTGAGTGAGCTAAATGCCAAAGATTGTTGTATTCTCTGTACCGAAACGAGTGAAACAATATATAAAAATGGAATTGTAGTCATGATAAAGCGCTGTTTACACAGCCAGACCATATTTGTCATGCACACACTGTGTATGAAAGAAGACACCTCTAATCAAACAAACACAAGGATAGCTATGTATTTTGTTCGGCAACGAAAATATTTACACAGGCATCTGAAAAGATCAAGTGAAAAGTAGTGGAATGTTAGACTGGCAAATGATCTGTCTGAAAACATATTCAACGTAAGGTCGCGATTGTTTGATGAACAATGGAGAGGCGTTAGTGAAAAGAGAAGAAGGAGAAGAAGAAGAAAGAACAACCAAACTGAATCAATATTATAAACTAGTCACAATGATTTTTTTTCTTCTAAAATATAAACGATTTAGATGGTTCGATGTAAATTAGAGAGCAAACCAACCAACAGTGTTGCAAACATGAAGGCATTCAGAAATGTGTTATCAATTATGCTGATGGTAACTTTTATCGTGTCACTGGTAATGTAACACTGCGTTTTTTTCTTGTTCACAAGGCCTGATGGATGTGTTTTCTTTTTAACAAAAAAAAAAAAAAAAAAAGAAAAGAAAAAGAAAAAAAAAGAAAAAGAAAAAATTTTTGTTGTTGAGATAAACAGTATTGTGTTGGAAGAAAGTACTCCAAGCACATATGAGGGAAGCTTACAAAACAACGGAGACTTGAAACAATACAGAGCCAAACCATGCAGAGATGTCGCCTGAATCACAGAGAAACAGTCAGAGCCAAACCATGCAGAGATGTCGCTTGAATCACAGAGAAACAGTCAGAGCCAAACCATGCAGAGATGTCGCTTGAATCACAGAGAAACAATTCAGTCTGAGCCAAACCATGCAGAGATGTCGCTTGAATCACAGAGAAACAGTCAGAGCCAAACCATGCAGAGATGTCGCCTGAATCACAGAGAAACAGTCAGAGCCAAACCATGCAGAGATGTCGCCTGAATCACAGAGAAACAGTCAGAGCCAAACCATGCAGAGATGTCGCCTGAATCACAGAGAAACAATACAGTCAAAGCAGAGATGTCACTTGAATCACAGAGCTCCGACCTCTGCAATGTTTGGGATGAGACGACAAACAGAAGCATGCATTCAGCTCACGTAAAATAGCCCACAGCAACAACAGGGATGTCCCTGGACAATTCTGCAGAAAGATCCACAGTGACAGTGAAACAGAGACACTTCCAGACAGGAAAAATGGAACTATGGTGACACGCTCTCCACTGGGCCATCAGCCCCGATTTCACACAGTGAAACTCAACACAAAACCTAAACAGACTGTGAAATAAATATAAGAAAGCAAGACGATGAATCTTCGCAGCAAGTGCAGAATGTAAGGAAACAAAAACATTCACAACAGTGACAAATGGCCGACGGACAGACAGACAGACAGACAAAGGACAGCATGCAGCCATTTTCCTGAAGTGCGTAAGAAAAATGTACAGCATATGACAAGAGAAAATGCAGTAGTTTTTGTTCACTCTCAAAGAGTGTAAGACGAAAAGGTCTGAGATAACACAAGAGAAAATGCAACCCTATCAAAAACATGAGATAAGACAATACAAGACAAATCCACATCAGATCATATCCGATGCGAATAACTGTGTATAGATAATACATAATACAGAGAAACTACCCCGGGTACAGGAAAACAACCAAAACAAAACAAGGCGAAACGAAAGAACACCCCCCCCCTTCCACACACACACAGAGACATTTATTAACAATCACATGAAAACATTAACTCCTGATAAGGGAACAGAACCACAACAAGCAAGTCAGACATGCGTATCAAATTAAAAAGCAATGCATATACTCACTTTAAAAAGTTGTAGTTAATAAAAGACACGTATAAAAAGCAATGCACATATTCACTTTAAAAAGTTGTTGTTAATAAAAGACACGTATAAAAAGCAATGCACATATTCACTTTAAAAAGTTGTAGTTAATAAAAGACACGTATAAAAAGCAATGCACATATTCACTTTAAAAGATGTTGTTAATAAAAGACACGTATAAAAAGCAATGAACATATTCACTTTAAAAAGTTGTAGTTAATAAAAGACACGAACGTTTAACTCTGCACCCAACTACCCTTTCATTCTACACACTGTCCTGTGCGCTTTCAGTCTGATATTAAACAATCACATTACATGTTTAAGTTTTCAGAAACAAAGTACTTATTATGAACACACTATTGCTCGTACTCTCTCTCTCTCTCTCTCTCTCTCTCTCTCTCACACACGATCACACATCTCTTACCAAATCTCAAAGAGGAACTGTTATCAGAGCGTCCAGAACCACTTGGGCAGTGTGCAGAGCTGGAGATAGCCTGCTGTCTTACCCTTTATATAGATCAGTCAGGGGCTGAAGAAGGATATTTGTTTGGGGTGGAGTGTTTCTGTCTTGTTCCTTGAGTTATAAATAACGACCATCCACTCCATACTCACACACCCACACACACCCACACACACACATATATATATATATATATATATATATATATATATATACAGCCCCCACCCCACCCCCCGCCTCCTTCCAAAAACAAAACACACACACAACTTGGCCTGTGGTGTAGAGGGTGGGGAGGGGGTAAGGAAAAATCAGTCTGGTGTATTGTGTGTGGGTGGCGGTGGTGGTGGGGGTTGGATGTTGCATGGGGGGGGCGGGGGGGGGGAGTCGGGGGGGGGAGGGTGGAGGGGGCAAGGAAAAGTCAGTGTGTTGTGTTGTGTGTGGGCAATAGTGGTGTGTGTGTGTGTGGAGGGGGGGGGGGGGGGGTGGATGTTGCAGGGGGGTGAAGGGGAAGAGTGGTGATGGTGATGGGGTGGTGGGAGTGTTAGGGGTAAAATTCAAAGGTTGGGGAGGAAAAAAGGAGAAATTGTGAGTCACACACACAGGCACACACACACATAAATACACATACACGCACACCCACGCATGCACCAACAAGCACACACACACGTACCATGCACAGACACACACACGCATACACAAACACACACGTGTGCACATGCACATGCACAGACACATACAGATGGAGACTCAGAGACAGACAGAGACAGCAGGGGGAGGGGGGGGAGACAGACACACACACACACACAGGGCACCCACACTCTGAAGGTATGATTACGGGCTTGGCATTTTGGCGTTATGAATTACACACGGAAATAGAGAGAGAGAGAGAGAGAGAGAGAGAGAGAGAGAGAGAGAGACAGAGACAGAGAGAGGAAGAGATAGGGCGGAGAATGAGGCAAAGAGGGAGAGAGAGACAGAGTGGAGGAGAGACAGAGGGGAGAGAGAGAGAGAGAGAGAGAGAGAGGGGGGGGAGAGAGAGCTGGGGGGTGGGGGTGGGGGGTTGAGACAGAGAGAGAAAGAGAGAAGGAAAGACAGGCAGACAGAGACAGAGAGAGAGAGAGAGAGGTGAGGGGGAAAACAAACGAGAAACAAGGGGTGTGTGTGGGTGGGGCGGAGGGGGGGGGGTGAGGGTTGGGCCTGGGGAGCGAATGGTGGATGTGGGGGTGGTGAGGGGAGGGTATAGACATTTGTGGAGATTCCGGTAAACGTGTACTTTACAGGACACGCGGGAGGGACCGCCCACTCCCTGTGTTTTGTGTTGACAGTGCACTTCACTGATCCCTCCACTGATCCCTCCACCCCCTCTGCCATTCATCTCCTGCACTCCCATCACCCCCCTACCCCCACACTCCGGCCCCACCCCCCACCTCAAAGCCCTGGCCCCTCCCACGCACACAGTTCTGCACGTAACTCCGCTCAGGATTTCAAACGTCTTTGTTGATGTAGTGCCAGATACGCGCTTTTCTCTTTTAGAGTCTGTCAACAGACTCCACTTGTTGGGTCAGTAGTGGCAACCCGGATCATCCACTGCACAAGGCGACACTCAACCCAGTCTGAAACTGTAGACATGGCTGTGTCAAAGGTCGTCTGTATCACTCCCCAGTCTTATCTCTCTGCTCACAATATCACCATTGAACTGTCTTTACCCGAAACAAAACAAAACAAACAACACCACACAAATACCACCGTAAATCAACTAGATCCGGACGTATCATCGGCAGTATGTAAAGAAAGAACTGTAGCCTTTCGTTGACAAGTTCAAAAAGCGTGCGTGGGCTTGGGAATGGTTTATGGAAGGTGTTTGTAAACAGACTCTGACGCCGGTGTGTGCGGGGGTCGTGGGTGATGGAGTGGCCACCAGCATGCATCCGGGGAGAAACTGACACGAATGTGACGTCAGTCCGTCTGCAGGATTGTGAGTGAACGTTGAGATTTGTGTGTGTGTGTGTGTGTGTGTGTGTGTGTAGGGGGGGGGGAGGAGTGGGGGTGGAGGGTAGGGGGGGATGTACATTTGTATTTGTATTTCTTTTTTTTTATCACAACAGATTTCTCTGTGTGGAATTCCAGCTGCTCTCGGCCCCTCAGGGAGAGCGCGTCGCTACACTCCAGCGCCACTTTTTAAATTTTTAATTTTTTCCTGTGTGCAGTTTTATTTGTTTTTCATATCGAAGTGGATTGTTGTACAGAATTTTGCCAGGAAGAACCCTTTTGTTGCCGTGGGTTCTTTTACGTGCGCTAAATGCATGCTGCACACGGGACCTCGGTTTTTCGTCTCATCCGAATGACTAGCGTCCAGACCACCACTCAAGGTCTAGTGGAAGGGGAGAAAATATCGGCGGCTGAGCCGCGATTCGAACCATCGCGCTCAGATTCTCTCGCTTCCTAAGCGGACGCGTTACCTCTAGGCCATCACGCCACAGTCCGCATTGTCACATTTCGTTTTACATCATAAGAAAGGTTAAGGGTTAAAGGTCCCACACATCCAATGATTTAATATTCATTGTGTCTAGGGCTTGGCACAGGAAGGAGGGGCCGCCCAACCATCTTCTGCCATTCTGTCATTCCCCAAGTGAAGCGTGCTACCCAAACATACACACAGGTGACGTGAGGAAAAATCGGGGTTAAATGGCTTTCCACAGGGCCGACAACACCATGCCGAAACGGAGCCTGGAACCCTGGTCACTGGTGAACACTGGATCACAAGTCCTCCTTGTCGTACATGAAGGCCAAAAAGAGATACACTGAGGGACGTATTGGCTTTATCAGCGACGCTGACTGCGCTTTCATATCTGTGAAACTGCATGTTTGGTGCATATCTGTTATGCATGTGTGGGTGTATGTGTGAATGTGTGTCTTCATGTTTTACATTTATTTGCTTATCATCATTGTTGTCTTATTTATTTATTTATTATTATCATTATTATTATTATTATTGTTGTTACTACTACCTTTTTTATATTGTAATTATTTATTTATTTATTTACTTATTTATGTACGCTTATCTATTATTTATTCACCTTTTTTTTTCTCAAGGCCTGACTAAGCGCGTTGGGTTACGCTGCTGGTCAGGCATCTGCTTGGCAGATGTGGTGTAGCGTATATGGATTTGTCTGAACGCAGTGACGCCTCCTTGAGCTACTGAAACTGAAACTGAAACTCAGCGACACGCCAGTTTAGGCAAGGGATTGGCGACATCCTCCCCTTTTGATCGACAAGACAGAAGACGACATTTTCCACCGTGTTGACTGAATGAACACACAGAATATGAGAGCATAACGCGAGTGACAAGACGAGCGAAACATCCATACAAGAAGAAATTTACTTGACAAAAGAAGAGAAGAAGAAGAAGAAGAGACGAAAGGAAAACAACAACAACAACAGCAACAACAACAACAACAACAACAAAAGCAAAGAACGATAAGTTCAGCGTCATTAAGTAAACTTCAAACTGTCTCCGCCGCTTCAGTCACACGGCGCTGCATGCTGTGAATATCTTTTGTACCTCACACCCACGTGTAAAACAGGAATAACACTGAGTGGCTTTTTCACAGAACTGAGAAACATGAAATCCTGTTTGTAATAAGGGGGCTGAGAGAGGGCCCAGAGAGCAGAAAATAGAATTTATGGCCGTTTTTGGAGCGGTCGTATCTTTCAAACTGACACAATGACGAGGATGTCCGTGTTCAGGGGGGAGGGGGGGGGGGGGGGTGTGACTGATGGGCGGGGGGGTGGGGGTGGGGGGACAATGGGAAAGGTGGGGAGTGCAGGTGCCAGGTAAAAGCGGACGTACCGAAGAAAATGATTTTTTATTTCAAATAATGTATTATGCGTGGTGTTTCTGAAAACCGTTTCGAGGCACTACGAACACTGAGATCTCTCTCTCTCAAACACACGCGCGCGCGCGCGCGCGCGCGCACACACACAAATACCACGTATACCTACTACGCATACCCCCCACCCCTCACACACACCGTGACTCACACAGGGACTACATACACTGGCCTACACATACACCTCGTAGTACACATACACATGTGCATACACACCACAAACACCCACCAACGCAAGCACCCACAACACACCCACTATATATATATATATATATATATATATATATATATATATATATATATAAAACCACACACACAGCGCGCGAGACAGTCATTTCTGTTGAAGACAACGGATAAGGTAAACAAACCCGTAAGCTTTCACGTTTCTGAGAGTTGTCTCTCTTGCATCAGTCTGACGTCCGCTCTTTACGTCCAGTCGGAAAAAAAAAAAAAAAAAAAAAAGTTGCTAAAATTTGCTGAATTCATTATGGAAGGTTTTAAATGTGTTTGGCTTGGAGTCAGGCTCTGTGTGGATTCTTCACCACTGATGCCTTTACTTGCTGACAAGGACGTGTAAATTTTAATACTGCATCCTGTACATATCCATGTGTATATGCATGATCATATATATATATATATATATATATATATATATATATATATATATATATATATATATATATATATATATATATATATCTATCTTTTTCCCCTGTGCGTATTAAACCAGTTTCAGTATTACTGGCAAATGGGTGCTAAAATATTGTGCATTTCGATTTGTTACACTATACCATTGCTATTACTATGCTCCAGCTTACCCCTCAGTTCACTTCAGGCTCAGCTAACCAGTCAGATACTGAGCCAAACATGTCACTTCACTCACTATTCTTGTAATGTCAAGTTGTGATCTGTGCATATGACAATGGAGTATTGCTTTCTCAGTTCTTATTGTATTGTATCAGACTGGTGATAACATCTGATCTTTTATTATTTTTCTTCTTCTAATTTCTGTTATCTCCTCTTTTGTTTCTTTTACTTAAAATAATTTTTGCTCTTCCTCTGCGGCTGTCATCCTGTTACTGTCATGTTTCACTGTTCCTCTGCGGCTGTCATCCTGTTACTGTCATGTTTCACTGTTCCTCTGCAGCTGTCATCCTGTTACTGTCATGTTTCACTGTTCCTCTGCGGCTGTCATCCTGTTACTGTCATGTTTCACTGTTCCTCTGCAGCTGTCATCCTGTTACTGTCATGTTTCACTGTTCCTCTGTGGCTGTTATCTGTTACTGTCATGTTTCACTGTTCCTCTGTGGCTGTCATCCTGTTACTGTCATGTTTCACTGTTCCTCTGCGGCTGTCATCCTGTTACTGTCATGTTTCACTGTTCCTCTGCGGCTGTCATCCTGTTACTGTCATGTTTCACTGTTCCTCTGCGGCTGTCATCCTGTTACTGTCATGTTTCACTGTTCCTCTGTGGCTGTCATCATGTTATTGTCATGTTTCATTGTTCCTCTGCGGCTGTCATCCTGTTACTGTCATGTTTCACTGTTCCTCTGCGGCTGTCATCCTGTTACTGTCATGTTTCACTGTTCCTCTGCGGCTGTCATCCTGTTACTGTCATGTTTCACTGTTCCTCTGCGGCTGTCATCCTGTTACTGTCATGTTTCACTGTTCCTCTGCGGCTGTCATCCTGTTACTGTCATGTTTCACTGTTCCTCTGCGGCTGTCATCCTGTTACTGTCATGTTTCACTGTTCCTCTGCGGCTGTCATCCTGTTACTGTCATGTTTCACTGTTCCTCTGCGGCTGTCATCCTGTTACTGTCATGTTTCACTGTTCCTCTGCGGCTGTCATCCTGTTACTGTCATGTTTCACTGTTCCTCTGCGGCTGTCATCCTGTTACTGTCATGTTTCACTGTTCCTCTGCGGCTGTCATCCTGTTACTGTCATGTTTCACTGTTCCTCTGTGGCTGTTATCTGTTACTGTCATGTTTCATTGTTCCTCTGCGGCTGTCATCCTGTTACTGTCATGTTTCACTGTTCCTCTGCGGCTGTCATCCTGTTACTGTCATGTTTCACTGTTCCTCTGCGGCTGTCATCCTGTTACTGTCATGTTTCACTGTTCCTCTGCGGCTGTCATCCTGTTACTGTCATGTTTCACTGTTCCTCTGCGGCTGTCATCCTGTTACTGTCATGTTTCACTGTTCCTCTGTGGCTGTTATCTGTTACTGTCATGTTTCATTGTTCCTCTGCGGCTGTCATCCTGTTACTGTCATGTTTCACTGTTCCTCTGCGGCTGTCATCCTGTTACTGTCATGTTTCACTGTTCCTCTGCGGCTGTCATCCTGTTACTGTCATGTTTCACTGTTCCTCTGCGGCCGTCATCCTGTTACTGTCATGTTTCACTGTTCCACTGTGGCTGTTATCTGTTACTGTCATGTTTCATTGTTCCTCTGCGGCTGTCATCCTGTTACTGTCATGTTTCACTGTTCCTCTGTGGCTGTTATCTGTTACTGTCATGTTTCCTTGTTCCTCTGTGGCCGTCATCCTGTTACTGTCATGTTTCACTGTTCCTCTGTGGCAGTCATCTGTTATTGTCATGTTTCATTGTTCTTCTGTGGCCGTCATCTGTATATTGTCATGTTTCATTGTTCCTCTGTGGCCGTCATCTGTTATTGTCATGTTATACTGTTCCTCTGTGGCCGTCATCCTGTTATTGTCATGTTTCATTGTTACTCTATGGCCGTCATCCTGTTATTGTCATGTTTCATTGTTACTCTATGGCCGTCATCTGTTATTGTCATGTTTCATTGTTACTCTATGGCCGTCATCTGTTATTGTCATGTTTCATTGTTACTCTATGGCCGTCATCCTGTTATTGTCATGTTTCATTGTTCCTCTATGGCCGTCATCTGTTATTGTCATGTTTCATTGTTACTCTATGGCCGTCATCTGTTATTGTCATGTTTCATTGTTACTCTATGGCCGTCATCCTGTTATTGTCATGTTTCATTGTTCCTCTATGGCCGTCATCCTGTTATTGTCATGTTTCATTGTTACTCTATGGCCGTCATCTGTTATTGTCATGTTTCATTGTTACTCTATGGCTGTCATCTGTTATTGTCATGTTTCATTGTTATTCTATGGCCGTCATCTGTTATTGTCATGTTTCATTGTTACTCTATGGCCGTCATCTGTTATTGTCATGTTTCATTGTTACTCTATGGCCGTCATCCTGTTATTGTCATGTCTCTCCCTTCCTCTGTGACCGTCATCCTGTTATTGTCATGTCTCTCCCTTCCTCTGTGGCCGTCATCCTGTTATTGTCATGTCTCTCCCTTCCTCTGTGGCCGTCATCCTGTTATTGTCATGTCTCTCCCTTCCTCTGTGGCCGTCATCCTGTTATTGTCATGTCTCTCCCTTCCTCTGTGGCCGTCATCCCCTTACTGTCATGTTTCATTGTTTCTCTATAACACCAAAAGAGTTAATGGGAATAATACAAATTCATTGTCATTTGTCATCTGTCATTTTCATGACACGGGGATGGACCTGACCAGCACTGTCCACTCACAGTCACAGTCACCTGCTGACCATGATGGTCAGTGAAAGAGCTACAACACACACACACACATGCACGCAGAGAGAGAGAGAGAGAGAGAGAGAGAGAGAGAGAGAGAGAGAGAGAGAGAGAGAGACAGACAGACAGACAGACAGAGACAGACAAACAGAGAAAGACTGAGAGAAAAAAAAATGAAGCACAAGGGACTTAACCCTGTAGTCCTTCATATGGTACAGGAGTTGTTCCTCTTGCATTACTCTGACAGTTGTAATGTGGGAATCAGACCAGCAATGGAGATTCACAGCTGAAGTATCTTAGAATATTTTTGTGAACACCCTAATAAAGAAAAACATAACACACACACACACACACACAGATGCACAAACACAAACACACACACTGATTCAAACACACACACACACACACACACACACACACACACTGGCACACACACAATAGCAGACAATCAACCTTAAGTTGAACTGGAAAATTTCAGATCAATATCTTTAATAATTTTGAAACAATCAAGCAAAAACCAAAATAAAATGTTGATTTTTGAAAACTTTTCCACCCTCCCAAATGACAATACCAAACATGCTTACCTCATAGTCTGGAGTCAGTATGCCCCAGCTTGAAAGGGAAAACCTTCAGCTTCATCCCTCCTCAGTCTATTCTCTTTGGGCAATCCTTGCTTCATGTGAGCTCTCCTGGTCCTCATTCTGTGCTCTTTTGATGCATTGACATCTCTACACTCAAAGCTAGCACTAGCAAACTGACAACAGTCAGATCCAGTTGTCCTGTGTGAAACACTGTTCTTGTCACAATTATTGCAAACTTCACATGATTTACACTGTTTGGATCTGCTGCCAGTGTCAAGATTTTTACCACTTCCACATCCAGTAGTTGTTGCCACCCCAATGACAGAGCTGTGACCTGGTGTCATCCAAGTTCCATCAAATGTCACATCAATGTCACAAACACCGTCTACATGAACAACTGCTGCCATTGGAAATTCTAACTCTGCTGCCTTCTTTAGTGAGTGTTTCTCAACTGTTTTTGCAGCATCCCTGATAGTACGTCTTACCTATACGGTTATATGGACTTTCATACACTGGCGGAGGCAAGTCCATGACACCACAGAATGTAGACAGTTCTGCGTGATTACAGCTTATGGTGCACATTGCAAATGCTGCTGACAATTTATCCCATGATTTTTCACATTTCCACTGACACCCTTGATAAGTTCTGAAGAAGGGAAAGCCCTCTGAGCACTGCATGATGTACATCTTTTATTCTGGCAATGGAATGCAAACATACTTCCCAGTCCGTCCCTCTCCACTTGAACAGCACAGAATGCACACCGCAACAGTGAAGCAATATATAGTGTCTGATGAGTATACCGATATCAATAATTATATGCCCCTTAGATGAATCAGTCATCACTATCTTCATTATCATAGTTGATTTCAGAGTCAGTGTTAATTTCACTTTCTTTCACAATTTTGTACATCATTTTCAGTTTCTTTTCTGTTGTGGTCGGCCTACCATTCACAGCTCTACTTTCACTTTCTGTTTCTTGACACTCTACACTAACTTGTCGAACTTGCTGCAGTAACTGAGTAACTTCACTCTCGCACAACTTCTATGGATTTGCTGAGCCGTTTGAGCACTGGTTTCCACAGAATTATCGCTTCTTTGAGTCTTATCTCTTAGTTTTTTGTCGGAAGACATGACTGTGGTTTGTAAACAACAAACTGTACAAATTCAACTCACAGACAATGATGGCCGATCGAATTGACGTGAGTGTGAACTAAGGGAGTCGCTTATTATTTTGAAATAATCAAGGGAGATAATTGATGTGCCTTGAGGGAGTGGTTTATTATTTGGAAATAGTGATAAATGAAATAGGCACAGTCTACTGTTCCCAAAAGTATCTGGAAGTGAGCACAAAACCCCTATTTTGATGGCAAATATAAAAAAAAACTTTTATGACGGAGGGAAAAAAAGTTGCAGAATCGAAACATTCAGCTAATTTTACACCAGAATAAGTCACAATTACTCAAAAAAGAAAAAAAGAAAAGAAAAGAAAGATTTCAAGTTTAGTGCATGCACATGTTCGAGTTTTTCATTGCTTTAATGTGCATTGCATCCTGCAGAATGTGTCACTTTCAGTCACTCTCGAACGTGTTTACGTACAAGTATGCAAGTGTATGTGCACGAAATATTCGATCAAAATAAATGGAACGAAATTTTCGCAGCAGTCGCCATACAGGAGGTGAGAAGTGCAGGATCTGGTGAGGAACTGAGGCTGTGGGTGCTGGCCCCGGACCGTCAGATCGGACCAGTTTGAAAGCCCGGGAAGAGACACTGATGACCACTTGACCACTGTCCCTTGGCCCGCCCCACTGAAGCCAGCCATGCTCCGAGTCCCTTGGCGGAAACACCGCTCTACCCCCCCCCCCCCAACCCCCCAACTCCCTCCCCCTCCTGACATGTCCTCCGGCCAAGAGTCAGACCTGAGGTTTCACTGGCCTTCTACAGCTGATATATTGGCTGGTTCAGTTGTGACAACATCACTACCCCGGCCTGGACATGATTGGCTGAACACGGGACCAATCATGAGCGCGCCTCTCTGTCCCTGCCCTCCGCCCCTCCCCTCCCCATCACACCTCACCTCTCCCCTCACCCCTGTCCAAAGTTTTCCGGACGGTGAGGGAGGGGCAGTTCTAATCCTGGACTTCAAAGCAGAACAGACAGAGGTCACTGACGATCCGCTGTGTGTTTCAGATAAACACATTTCATTGCTGGAGGCGATCACCTCTGGCCGATTTTCAAGTGTCTGTGGCTCTATGGTAGTGCATGGATAACGGGAAGAAAAACTAACTAACCAACCAACTAACTAACCAACGAACCAACTGACCATCTAACTAACTTACTGACTAAAGGAGATACTAGAGACACGAATTATTCAGAAGCACCAAAACTTTCACAACGTTCTTTCGTCTCTCACATCACCACCACCAACAGCATCACTTCTAGTGATCAGCACCGCCCCCACCATGATGATGATGATGATGATGATGGTGATGATGATGATGATGATGGTGATGATGAAGATGATGATGGTGATGATGATGGCGATGATGAAGATGAAATGAATAACGATGAAACATGTCTGTTGCTGACCCTTCGAGTTTCGTTCTGAGCTTCAAACAAAAATGGTTCTGACAGTGTTCATGGACTTGAACTTCAACACACATATTTGACACTAGAGCCGGTGAACTCGTTCTCAAGGCATTCATGATCTTTGACAAAGTATGGTGACTCCATCATCTTTACTTTCTCTTCAGGTGCATACCCTTTTTCTTTCGAAGCTTTTGAGAAGCTGTATCTCTCGTTTTTCACCTCATATGACTTCATGGTTTGATAAACAAACGGAACACATTACGAACAGACATTAAACAGAACATCACGTGTCAGGCTCTTCATGACCTCGCTGTGTGTGAACTGGGAGCCACTCCATGAGGTAGGAAGAGGGGTGGGAAGAGGGATAGGAATGTTGGAATGTTACCATATCAAATTTGACTTTGAAGTCGTCCTGTTCCACACACACACACACACACACACACACACACACACACACACACACACATGACGATCTTCAGCAGTCCATTGCTAATGTATGACTTTTTCAACTCCTTGTTAAATAGTCCAGTTGGTTCACTGTTATAGTTGTTAGTTTTTCATTGAGAAATGTGTTATAATGTTATGCTTTTTTTAAAAACAAAACTTAAATCATTTTCTATATGTAACACACACACACACACACACACACACACACACACACACACACACACACACACACACACACACATTCCGCATTCTCCCCCACACTGTGTGTAGTGATGGTCAATGCCCTGGTTGCTGGGTCCAAGGGTCAGATTGCCCTGTTGTCGTGACGAGGGGCAATAGCGCCATCATTACATTGCACAATCACAGGCCCAGGCATGCGGGATGGTTGGAAGGAGACATTGCCTGGAGGTTTCTGATTCCTGGGTTGTTAGCGACACAGCCAGGCAACTCATCATATGATGACTGATGCTGGTACAGGGTGTAGCAAAACATTTCAAAGGTGGTTTTAATTAAGATTTCACAAGAATGACAACGCACGAACCGATTTCTTTTTCTTTTCTTTCTTTTCTTTTTTTGATTTTAGGATCTTGAGAAAACTTTAAGAGAATAAATAAAGTGAAATAGATTTCCTACTTTCGGGGTGGGAGAGGAAAGGGGGGCAGCTACTAGAAAAAGAAGGAAGAGATAAGTTTAAAAAAAAAAAAAGAAAAAAAAAAGGCGAAGGGGAGAGAAAAGAAAAAATGAGCAGGTTGGGGTGTGGATGGTAGGGGTGTGTAAGTGAGTGGATGGTAGTTGAGTGGATGGTAGGGGTGTGAATGGTAAGTTCTGCAGCTAGGTGAGTGGATGATACGTTCTTCAGGTAGGTACGGTTGACCGTAGGGTGAGTCCAAGATTCCTTGGCTTTCGAAGGAAAGACAAAGATGACCGATGTTCGCCCTTGCCGTTAAACAGGACCAACATCACATGTCACGGTGCACCAGGGTGACAGATGAACGCCGAGTGCTTGTTTGACAGTCTGTCAGCGAGGATCAACGTGTTTCAAACATCAATTGACCAAAATATGTACACGGGGAAGGGGGTGTTTCTAAGAAACTGCTGTCTCTGGGTGTTACCTTTCAACAGTGGCACACTGACTTGGACCTGAAGATATTTTGTACCCATTCACACCTGGATGAAGTGAGGAAAATCGGAGTGAAGAGCCTATCCCCAGGACACAACACCATGCCGAAACGGGGCCTCGAACCCTGATCACTGGTGAACAACTGGATCAGACATCCAGAGTCGAGGAACCGACTGTGCCATGGCGTCCCTGTAGAAAAAGTATTCTGACACATCAACGTGGTCCTAGAAGTGGGACAGTGCCAAAGATGTGACCAGTAGACAGGATGAGATCCTCTTCAGCCTGGCTAGTGGAGAGCGTGCACTGAGATCATCATTATCACCAGCCTCCTCATTCTCCTCGTTGTCACAGTTACAGCGATTTTGCTTTTAGGTTTCACTTTTTTTTTTTTTTATCTTTCAGGGTTACCTTTACGATCAGTTGATGTTTAAAAGATATCATTCATTCATTCATTCATTCTTTTTTTCTTCAAATAAACAACCCTCATTTGAATGCAGTGGGAGTGTAAAGGAATGAATGTATGAAGGAAGGAGGGAAAGAGGAAAAACAATTAGAAATGAAATCCACAGATGGTACAACACAGGACACACTGCTTGTTGTGTGTCCAGGCCGAAACTTCAGATTGTGTCAATGAAGCCATCTGGGGCACGTGTGTTTCTTCAAAATCCTCTTTTATGGGGAGAGAAGTTGATAAACGTCCATAATCTCTCTCTCTCTCTCTCTCTGTGTGTGTGCGCGCGCGCGCGCGCGCGCGCGCGTGTGTGTGTGTGTGTGTGTGTGTGTCCATCCAGTTTTCAGCCGATCCATGGTCGCCAAAACGGACCAATTAAAGTCACTTGACGTTGTTGTGGAGATTCCGTCAGTCTGTTCATCCCTGCACTTAGCTTTGTGACGGCAAATTGGAGAGTCATTGGAGAGATGTCACTGTTTCCGCTTCCTCCTCATCTTGATTTGGTGTAACTCCGGAATGCGGACATTTGAAAGGAAGGAGCCATGATCACTTCAAGGCCACCTGCTTCACACAACTGACCTTGATTTGTTGTTGTTGGCGGACGATCTAGAGCTCTAAGTGTAACGACGTTTTTTGTTCTTCTTCTTTTTCTTCCTGTTCTGTCTTCTCTTTTTTTTATTCTATTCTGACTGTAACGTCAGATTCAACCGGGCGTCCCTGCAAGCTGTGGCTTTGGGGCTTTGAAGACCACCACCTTCCCTTGCCTCTTGTCCTCTGCCTGTCCCAGCAGTTAGCGTCTGTGATCATCCCCCAGCATAAACCCTCTCCATGTCATGAGTGTTGGCATCGTCACGCCACGTTCTCTCACTCTCCAGCACCTTCAGCTTTCCACTCTCGCTGTGATAAAAACAAATACACTGGCAGACAGAACAGAAAAAGGGTGGAGTCATACTGTGGCGACGTGCTCTCCCTGGTGGAGAGAAGCCCCGATTTCACAGATAGATTTAGTGATGCACACAACACAATACAATACAATACAATACGACACGACACGACACAATACAGTACAACACAATACAATTTAATGCAATACAATACAATAAAAACAATACGACACAACACAACACATTACAACACAATCAGTGGTGACACAACACATCACAACACAGTCAGTGTTGACACAACACATTACAACACAATCAGTGGTGACACAACACATCACAACACAATCAGTGGTGACACAACACATCACACCACAGTCAGTGGTGACACAACACATTACAACACAGTCAGTGGTGACACAACACACTACAACACAATCAGTGGTGACACAACACATCACAACACAATCAGTGGTGACACAACACATCACAACACAGTCAGTGGTGACACAACACATCACAACACAGTCAGTGGTGACACAACACATCACAACACAGTCAGTGGTGACACAACACATTACAACACAGTCAGTGGTGACACAACACATTACAACACAGTCAGTGGTGACACAACACACTACAACACAATCAGTGGTGACACAACACATCACAACACAATCAGTGGTGACACAACACATCACAACACAGTCAGTGGTGACACAACACATCACAACACAGTCAGTGGTGACACAACACATCACAACACAGTCAGTGGTGACATAGAGCCACCGTCAAGGAACCGAGGGTTCCAGTCCAAATGACGCAATGACAGACAGACAGACAGACAGACAGAATGGTCAGAGGTAGAGACAGGGCCAGAGACAGAGACAGTGACAGAGACAGAAACAGAGACCCCCACTCATCTCCCGAAAACGGGGTATGACTGCCTACTTGGCGGGGGTAAAACCGGTCATAAAGCCCACTCGTGAAAACGAGTGAACGTAGGAGTCGCAGCCCACGAACAGAGAAGAAAAAGAAGAAGAAACACAGACTACTAGAGAGAGAGAGAGAGAGAGAGAGAGAGAGAGAGAGAGAGAGAGAGAGAGAGAAATCCATGGCTGCCACTCTGACACTGTTTTTCATGAAATATCTATGTGAGACCACATTGCTCTGGCGAGTTGATAAATGGCGGGAGATCCTATCTGAAACCCGCTGTTCAAAGATTCTGTCTAAAACCCGCTGTTCAAAGAACGTCAGGGAGCGGCGCGGGCCAGTGGATGTCTCGATGTTGTGTCGTCACCACGGGCATCTGTCTGACCTCCATGGCTTTTCACACCCCCTCTGGCCACCTCCGCCTCCGCCGACATCCGCGTTATCGCAGGACTGGCCTATCAGGGAGGCCCCGTTCTGTAAACGGCATCATTAATGGGTCTTTAAACGGGTGGATCATTTCCTGTCCATCGTCACGAGAGTGTACACAGTCGGGTGGCGGCTTAAAAATAAATGCCGTCTTTCAGTATAAAAGGTGGACTGCCGTGGAGAGCAAGCAGTCACTTAGTTTTATGCACAACTGATACAGTCTCTTGAGAATTCGCGAACAAGTTTTCTGAAGATAGATAAAAGTTTCAGACAGCGTTTCTCGTCATTTTCGGAAATTATAATATTTGTGAAAAAAAGGAGTTTAAAAACAAGACTTAGGCAACGACAGTCTTTAACGTTGTGACTTGTCAATAAATGAAATAGAACTAACACTAAAAAAAAAGTAAGATATCAATCTGAACATAAACATAGTTGTTTTAACTCACACGACAAGCTTGAACTTCCTTCCGACTCAGCCTTCACGAACAACAATCGGAAATTAACAGTTTATACCCTGATTTTATCTGTCACTATTATCCACAATGTATACGTTTGCTGTTCTTCTCCTGAGCGTAGCTTTCTCCTGGGCCTACACTCCCTGCACACAGCGCTCTTTCCGGGATTTCCGGACGGACCCCAGTGACTGCAGAACGTTCTACATCTGCTCTTTGGGTCAACTGGTCAGCATGAGATGTCCGGCAGGCAGTGTGATTGATGTCCATACCCGTAGCTGTGTCCCCGCACACTCCTTCCTCGACACCTGTGAGTTTTGTTTTCCTCCTTTCCTAACTCTCCTCTGCACCTGTAAATGTCTGCTCCTTTCCTAACTCTCCTCTGCACCTGTAAATGTCTGCTCCTTTCCTAACTCTCCTCTGCACCTGTAAATGTCTGCTCCTTTCCCAACTCTCCTCTACACCTGTGAATGTCTGCTCCTTTCCTAACTCTCCTCTACACCTGTGAATGTCTGCTCCTTTCCTAACTCTCCTCTACACCTGTAAATATCTGCTCCTTTCCTAACTCTCCTCTGCACCTGTAAATGTCTGCTCCTTTCCTAACTCTCATCTACACCCGTAAGTTGTTTGCCTTCCTACCTAAGTATCTTCAACACCTGTCAGTAGTTTACCTTCCTACCTAGGTATGACACCTGTCAGTAGTTTGCCTTCCTACCTAAGTATCCTCGACACGTGTCAGTAGTTTGCCTTCCTACCTACGTATCTTCGACACCTGTCAGTAGTTTGCCTTCCAACCTAAGTATCCTCGACACCTGTCAGTAGTTTGCCTTCCTACCTACGTATCTTCGACACCTGTCAGTGGTTTGCCTTCCTACCTAAGTATCCTCGACACCTGTCAGTAGTTTGCCTTCCTACCTAAGTATGACACCTGTCAGTGGTTTGCCTTCCTACCTAAGTATCTTCTACACCTGTCGGTAGTTTGCCTTCCTACCTAAGTATCTTTGACACCTGTCAGTAGTTTGCCTTCCTACCTAAGTATCTTTGACACCTGTCAGTAGTTTGCCTTCCTACCTAAGTATCTTTGACACCTGTCAGTAGTTTGCCTTCCTACCTAAGTATCTTTGACACCTGTCAGTAGTTTTCCTTCCTACCAAAGTATCTTTGACACCTGTCAGTAGTTTGCCTTCCTACCTAAGTATCTTTGACACCTGTCAGTAGTTTGCCTTCCTACCTAAGTATGACACCTGTCAGTGGTTTGCCTTCCTACCTAAGTATCTTTGACACCTGTCAGTAGTTTGCCTTCCTACCTAAGTATCTTTGACACCTGTCAGTAGTTTGCCTTCCTACCTAAGTATGACACCTGTCAGTGGTTTGCCTTCCTACCTAAGTATCCTCGACACCTGTGAGGAGTTTTCGTCCTTTCCTGACTGGTGCCTTGTTGTTTAGCTGGTCCTTATAGCGTGTATTGGTTAGCATTATGTTAGTTTGTATTGCAATGGTTTTTGTTTGTTTGTTTTGGTCACATCATAAATCTCAGTATGAAATTCCGGCTTCTGTCCATGGCGAGAACGTCTCTCTTCTTCCCCCATCTGCCCATCTCTCTCTCCTCTCTTCCTCCCCTCTCTCTGTTTTCCTCTCTCTCGCCCTCTCTCCACTCTCTCTTCCCCCTCTCTTCCCTCTGTGTCTGTGCGACCCCCTCCCACTGTCTCTGTGTTGCTCCCACCCCCTGTCTCTGTGTGACCCCTCCCCCTGTGTCTGTCTCTGTGTGACCCCCTCCCCTGTCTCTGTGTGACCCCTCCCCCTGTGTCTGTCTCTGTGTGACCCCCTCCCCCTGTGTCTGTGTGACCCTCTCCCGCCGATATTTTCTCCCCCTCCACTAGACCTTGAGTGGTGGTCTGAACGTTAGTCAATCGGATGAGATGATAAACCGAGGTCCCGTGTGCAACATGCACTTAGCGCACGTGAAAGAACCCACGGCAACAAAAGGGTTGTTCCTGGCAAAATTCTGTAGAAAAATCCACTTTGATAGGAAAAACAAATAAAACTGCACGCAGGAAAAATACAAAAAAAGGGTGGCGCTGTAGTGTAGCGACAGGCTCTCCCTGGGGAGAGCAGCCCGAATTTCACACAGAGCAATCTGTTATGATAAAAAGAAATACAAATACAAATACATCATCATCATCCATGCCTTTCCACAGGTTCCGGTCGTCAGACCACCCACCACGCGCCTTGCCCCCGGGGTGGCTCCAAGAGCCGGGTGCCCCACCCCACCCGCTGCGCCCAGTACTACGAGTGTGGGGGGATGGACGGCCAGCGGGCAGCCACCCCGGGTGGCAGAGGGTGGGACAGGGGGCAGAGGGAGTGCCCCTACCCCTTCGTGTTCAGCGCCAAGGACAGCAAGTGCGTGCCGCTGGGGCCTGGGGTGTGCGGGACACGGGAGGAACCACTGGACCACTGTGAGTACCTGGAGGGTGTGTGTGCTGCTGCTGCTGTTTTGACGCCTTTGTGGTATCGAAGTAGTAGTAGTCGTAGTACAATGTAGTAGCAGCAGCAGCAGCAGTAGCAGTAGTAGTAGTTGTTCGTTTAAGTATCCCTGACACTGTTTTGTCGCCTGTTTAGCACAGCATTAATAATAGTAGTAGTGATGGTGGTAATAGTTGTGGCTCAGCACCAAAATCAAAACCTACAGAGCTGTTGTGCTGACCACCTTGTTGTACTGCTGTGAAAAATGGACAACGTATCGCCGTCACATTCAACAACTTGAGCAGTTTCACCAGAGATGCCTACAAAAGATCATCGGCATGAAGTTGCAAGACAGGGTCTCCAACCTCCAGGTCCTAGAGAGGAGCGGCCTGCCCAGCATCGAAAACCTGCTGATCCAGTGTCAGCTACGCTGGACAGGACACGTTGTCCACATGACAGACAGCAGGATCCCGAAGATGCTACTGTATGGCCAGCTGAAGGAAGGCCACCGCGAACTTGGAAGACCCTGCAAGCGCTTCAAGGACACCTTGAAGACAAACCTCAAAGCCTGTGACATAGACATCGCTTCCTGGGGAACTGATACCCTTGACCGCTCTCGATGGAGGATGCTGTGCTCTAGTGGCATGAAGACATTTGAAAACAAGAGAACGCTGGCCATTAAGGAGAAGCGTGAGCGAAGGAAGCAGGGCTCAACTTCTGGAGACGTTTTCCCTTGCAACACCTGTGGAAAGTGCTGCGCATCTAGAATCGGCCTCTTCTCCCATTTTGAGGACATACACCGACAGATAAGCCTGCCTGCCTACTCATCCGTCAGTCCGACGGGAGACTCCATCGTCATCAGTTGTGGGGTAGAGGTAGTTACTGTTGTTGTCGGTAGATTGGTCATCATGTCTCTCTCTCCGTGTGTGTGTCAGTCTGCCCGTGTCTCTCTGTCTTTGTCTGTCTCTCCCTTTCTCAGTGTCTCTCTGTTTATGGTTTTCTCTCTGTTTTACTCTATCTCTTTCTTTTTGTCTCTGTTTTTCTTTCCGCCTCTCTGTCTGTCTATCTGTTTTTCTTTTCGCCTCTCTGTCTGTCTGTCTGTCTGTCTAGGGTTGTGGGTGGGGACATGTGGTGGTGACGGGGTGAGGGGAGGGTCATGTGCACATGTGCGTGAGCATGTATGACTGCATCAGGTAAAACACCCCCTGTTTCCACGTGTTTCTACACAGGTGACTACCAGGCCAATAACTGTGAGGGCCACGCCGACTGCGTTCCCTGCCACATCCGCTTCCCGTCGTGCCGCGGGCAGAAAGATGGCCTCAACGCCTGGGCCGGCCGCCAGGGGTCGCCCTACTACGTCACGTGCCACCAGCAGCGCGTGCTGTCCACAGGCATGTGCAAGCAGGACGGCGCCGTGTCGGTGTTTGACGCGGAGACCCAGCAGTGTGTGAAGAAGGACGAGGAGGAAGGGAGGGTGCCCCAGTCAGGGTCTGCAGCTCAGCACGTGCTGACACCCCCCCTCCCCCAACACGCCTTCATCCCGCCCCTCAACACCCACCTCCACCACCCCGCCCTTCTCAGCAACCTGCCCGCCACGTCACAGAGCAGGCCCCGGGTTCCTCAACCAGTCAACACCCCAAACCGGGACCAGTTTAGCCCAAACCAGAACCAGTATCAGTCCTGGTACCAGCAGCAGCAGCAGCAGCAGCAGCAGCAAATCGTGCATGTGCCTTTCTTGAGGATTTAGAATGGTTATATTTAGTATTCCACTAAAGAACACTGGTCTGGGTGTGTGCGGGTGCAATACAGCAGGTTGAGAAATGTCTGATATGGTTTAGGTTTGGGTAGGGTGTGGATAAAGCCATGCTGGGTGACATCCTGAAGTCAAGTTATTGTGGGCTGGGGTCTTGGTTCGGTGAGGGTTTAGCCAAGGGAGTGAATCCTGCTTGTCTGTCCGGATGGGCGGTCCATCTGGTGTTTTGAGGGGGAGTCCTGGAATTGAATTCTTTCGTGTGGGCGATTTAAGTACTGTTGGGTGGGATGGGGTGGGGGTTTGATTACTGCTCAGAATACCAATTATAAGATACTACTTTATTTAGCTTCTTATAAGATACCACTTTATTTAAGTTCTTTCTTATTGTTTACTTGCTCAGTTAAGGTAACCCGGGATGTCTTCTTAAGATATCATGGTCAAAATACACGTTAATTTGGTGACTGTTCTTAAAGTTCCATGCCATCTACAATTGTAAAATACTACTACTATTACTACTAATAATAAAGAATTGAAGGCCCTGCTACTGAAGTGTCTGTCAAGATTATGATGCTCATGGAAAGGAAATGCATCCTGACAGCAGTTAAACTTTTATCTTATATTCTTGGTATCATGTTAACAGTTTCAGTATCTGATCATTCGCAATGCTCTGAGTTTTATTTTCTGTACCTGTCTGTCTGTTTGACACACACACTCTCACACACACACAACACTACCACCATCACCAACACCACTACCACCACCGCCAACACACACACACACACGGATCTGTGCATGCGGGAACACAAGCATACACTCCTAACCCTTTTCCCCTTCTGAATGGTCTTCCAGTTCTTTTCTGTCGTCTTTTGTGAAGGGAGAGAAGACTGTGCCTTCAATCACGGTTTGTCCGTTGCAAGCTGATAGCTGGTCTATCATTGTCTACCTGTCCTGTGCATGCTGGTCTATCATAGTCTACCTGTCCTGCGCATGCTGGTCTATCATAGTCTGTTCAGATTGGTCAGGTCAACATGTATGCTGGTCTGCATGCAGGCCTTCTATTGATCACTTCTGAATAAAGAAATCGTGCACTTCACCTCTGCCTGATGTGTTGTAAGAATAAACATGCAAATGATATGGGTGTGTGTGTGTGTGTGTGTGTGAGGGGGTGGTGGTGGTGGGGGCAGAGACAGTGGCACAGACAGTGGCACACACACACACACACAGATTAAAGCAGTGACATTCCTGGGTAACTAGACCAAGCCGCACTCTTAAATGAAAATAGAACATAACACCACAAAAGACAAATGTAAGAAAAATCACTGAAATAATTTTTATTTGCGCCAATACCTGTTAATTCAAGTAAACTCAACACAAGCATACATACACGACGTGATAAGTTCAAATTCTCAACTAACTTTCAGCCATGCAGCACTAATCAACTGTTGAATATAAATGACAAAAGGAAAATAAAGAAGGAAAGGAAGAAAGAAAACTTGAGCATAAGAAACAAAGAAAGGAAGAATGAAAGAAGAAAGAAAGAAGAAAGAAAGGAAGGAAGAAAGGAAGGAAGAAAGAAAGAAGCGAAGCAAAGGACTTTGTGTTGAATCCATAGGATCTTTCGTATGCAATAAAGTGAACGCTTGTGTGTGTGTGTGTGTGTGTGTGTGTGTGTGTGTGTGTGTGTGTGTGTGTACTAGCGTATAACAGTGCACATGAGAGACAGAGATAGAGAGAGAGAGAGAGAGAGAGAGAGATTTACAACTGTAACCGGAAGTATGTTTCATCGTCCGATCGTTCGTAAATGATGCCACTGATCAGATGCGTTCCCAAAGTTCGGACAGAATGACCCATCATACTTCTTGACAGTGGATACACAACAGACACACTGTCACTGTTTTCGTTCCCAAAGTTCGGACAGAATGACTCATCAGACTTACTGACAGTGGATACACAACAGACACACTGTCACTGTTTTCGTTCCCAAAGTTCGGACAGAATGACTCATCAGACTTACTGACAGTGGATACACAACAGACACACTGTCACTGTTTTCGTTCCAAAAGAACACAACAGACACACTGTCACTGTTTTCGTTCCAAAAGAACACAACTGACACACGTGTCACTGTTTTCGTTACAGCACGTGGTGACTACAAAACCTGTGCCCCACACACCTGAGCCACGACAGCCAATGACGTCATTTTCATTATATTTGAAGGCAGTCAACATGTCACTTCCAGAAACAAACAGGTCACTTCCAGTTGCCTGACTCGGCATGGGTGGTACATACCTTCCCGTGCAGTGGCAGAATTAGATCATCGCTGTTCATCACGGGCAGCAGTACTCGTGTTCGTGTCATCCCTTCCCCCTTCACAACTGAAACCTCTGGCTCTTGACCACACGTTCTCTGGACATCCCGAGATCGGCGGGACCAGGACATGCTGACGTGCTATCAGGAAACATACTCTGTAGTATGGCACAGCCCACTTCAATGCAAACATTTCCCCTGTCTGCAATTCCTTAGCCTGTCAACTTACTCTCGAATACTTACCTAGAATACTGCTTCTACTAAATAAATTGAGAGTCATATATAGGTAGTTGTCACAATGAAGCAGAGAGACCTATATAGTTGTCACAATGGAGCAGAGAGACCTATATAGTTGTCACAATGGAGCGGAGAGACCTATATAGTTGTCACAATGGAGCAGAGAGACCTATATAGGTAGTTGTCACAATGGAGTGAAGAGACCTATATAGTTGTCACAATGGAGCGGAAGAGACCTATATAGTTGTCACAATGGAGTGAAGAGACCTATATAGTTGTCACAATGGAGCAGAGAGACCTATATAGGTAGTTGTCACAATGGAGTGAAGAGACCTATATAGTTGTCACAATGGAGCAGAGAGACCTATATAGTTGTCACAATGGAGTGAAGAGACCTATATAGTTGTCACAATGGAGTGAAGAGACCTATATAGTTGTCACAATGGAGTGAAGAGACCTATATAGTTGTCACAATGGAGCGGAGAGACCTATATAGTTGTCACAATGGAGCGGAGAGACCTATATAGTTGTCACAATGGAGTGAAGAGACCTATATAGTTGTCACAATGGAGCGGAGACCTATATAGTTGTCACAATGGAGCAGAGAGACCTATATAGTTGTCACAATATAGTTGTCACAATGGAGCAGAGAGACCTATATAGTTGTCACAATGGAGCAGAGAGACCTATATAGTTGTCACAATGGAGTGAAGAGACCTATATAGTTGTCACAATGGAGTGAAGAGACCTATATAGTTGTCACAATGGAGCAAAGAGACCTATATAGTTGTCACAATGGAGTGAAGAGACCTATTATAGTTGTCACAATGGAGCAGAGAGACCTATATAGTTGTCACAATGGAGCAAAGAGACCTATTATAGTTGTCACAATGGAGCAGAGAGACCTATATAGTTGTCACAATGGAGTGAAGAGACCTATTATAGTTGTCACAATGGAGCAGAGAGACCTATATAGTTGTCACAATGGAGTAAAGAGACCTATTATAGTTGTCACAATGGAGCAGAGAGACCTATATAGTTGTCACAATGGAGCGAAGAGACCTATATAGTTGTCACAATGGAGTGAAGAGACCTATATAGTTGTCACAATGGAGCAGAGAGACCTATATAGTTGTCACAATGGAGTGAAGAGACCTATATAGTTGTCACAATGGAGCAGAGAGACCTATATAGTTGTCACAATGGAGCAGAGAGACCTACACAGCCCGTTGCTGGCTGTCTTTGGGGTCCAAAGACCTTTTGGTTTCTGCAGTTCATCCATGAACTCTAGTGGTCCTCAATTCTACGTAAGTGATATGAGTTGAAGAAAATGGTGGGGCATTGGGGGCTGGCGGTGGGGATTGGAGTAGGGAGTGGTGGGGGGGCTTGTGGCGTGGGGGAAGGGAGAAGGGGGGGGGAGAGGAACAAAGCATGAAGGTGGCTCTGTACGCCCCACTCCACTGGCTGTCAACTACCCAACAGACATGATTGGAGCGACAACAGTGTTGTCATTCTGCACACAGTCTACACAATAGGTTGTCGACAACAACGTTCTTCCTGGAGAAAGACAAACAAAACTGGCAATAAATAACATTAATGCTGCAGAACCAGGAACCTAATCGACACACTGATGGACGCCAGCACACTGACATATCCTCACATCTCAACACGTACGTTTTCAACATCAGCATGAAAAGAGAAAAAAGAGGAACAATAGAATTATTGACAGGACAAAATTCACAACATGAATGCGAACATTCCTATACTTTCTGTTTCAGAAGAATCCATGCGCACACACACACACACACATATATATATATATATATGCTTGTGTGTGTGCGCGCGCGCGGGCGCGCGTGCGCGTGTGTGTGTGTGTACATTTGGGAAGTGCTGTATGCCAATCTTAAGGAACAGAATTAAAAATGTATATAAAAAGGGAATCCCTATATGCTTGTGTGTGTGTGTGTGTGTGTGTGTGTGTGTGTGTCTGTGTGTGTGTGAAACAAAAAAATTGTCTTTCATGTAGGGATTCCCTTATTATATATATTTTTAATTCTGTTCCTTAAGATTGGCATACAGCACCTGCCAAATGTCCGGCATACAGCACTTAACAGCTGTCAGGATTCTGTCCTATTGTCTTCTTCTCTCTTGGTTTAGGACCATTTTATTCCTGTTCATTATGATGGGCATACCACTTCACAAATGTCAACAGTTTCCATTTTCTTTATTTTTGGTGGTTTGTTCATATATATATTTTTTCTCTTTGTTTTAAATTTTTATGTTTCTTGTAACATTTCTGTTACAAGACGAAAAAAAAAAAAAAAATGGTGGGGACACGCACTCACGCAGACTATACATATATATATCTATATCTATGGTCAAGGGACAGAAGGAAGCAGGGCTCAACTTCTGGAGACGTTTTCCCTTGCAACACCTGTGGGAAGTGCTGCGCATCCAGAATCAGCCTCTTCTCCCATATGAGGACACACACCAACTTATCTGCCTGCCTGCCTACTCATCAGTCGGACCGACGTGAGACTCCATCATTCATATATATATATTTTTTGTATTTGTATTTGTGTGTGTGTGTATATATATATATATATATATATATATATATATATATATATATAGAGAGAGAGAGAGAGAGAGAGAGAGAGAGAGAGAGAGAGAGAGAGAGAGAGAGGGGTACATTATTTTGGCCGTAAAATGTAGGGCGCGAAAACTGTATTGCCTATGTTTCGTTGAAGGTTTTTCTCTGGCATATTTCTGTGTTGTGTTTTCACCCTTCGTTGGCTTTTGGAACGGTTGGGCTGTGATGAACCCTCTGGATCTGACGAACCCTGCTGTGTTGTACACAGTGTTACCATGGAGACAAGTCGCTTGCTGTGCCACGAACCTAACCCAGAGAGAAAGACAGTCAGTAGTCTACATGGCTATTGCCATCGACAAAATAATCATTTCCAGTGATCCAAGGAATCATTTCAACCGTTTTAAATTACTGTGATTAACGGCAGTGTTTTGTTATTTTGTGAATCCACGAATATGAGACACGGACACGACAAAGTCTGGCACTGTAACAAAGGTCAACAGTAATTGTATCCCCAGAAGTTCAGTAAGCGATCTGCTGTCACTGTTGTCGCTCTTAGATTTCACTCAAGGGCAAACAAATTAACTGATTAAAAATGTTTATATTATAACTGGAAGAAAATAACAAAAATCTGATAATACTAATAAGTTTGAATGGCCAAAATATAACATTGATTACTGCTTGAGTGGTCTAAAGATACCATTGATCACCGTTGAGTGGTCTAAGATAACATTGATCACCCTCTGAGTGGTCTAAAGATACCATTTATCACTGAATGGTCTAAAGATAACACTGATCACCATTGAGTGGTCTAAAGATAACATTGATCACCGTTGAGTGGTCTAAGATAACATTGATCACCTTTTGAGTGGACTGAATGGTCTAAAGATAACATTGATCACCGCTGAGTGGTCTAAAGATAACACTGATCACCCTTTGAGTGGTATAAAGATACCATTTATCACTGAATGGTCAAAAGATAACACTGATCACCCTTTGAGTGGTCTAAAGATACCATTTATCACTGAATGGTCTAAAGATAACACTAATCACCATTGAGTGGTCTAAAGATGACATTGATCACCCTTTGAGTGGTCTAAAGATAACATTGATCACTGAATGGCTTAAAGATAACACTGATCACTGCTTGAGTGGTCTAAAGATAACATTGACCACCGTTTAAGTGGTCTAAAGATAACATTTATCACTGAATGGTCTAAAGGTAACACTGATCACTGTTTGAATGGTTTAAAGATATTTACAAAGTTAGAAATACACATACTCTTCAGAAAAGAAACAACGTACAAAAAAATGGTATGGTTGCATGCAAATTAAAATGAAAGGAAAATGCTTATGATGGATGTCAATTTTTTCTGCTGAAGAGTCGTACATTGTGCCCCTTTTGTGATTGTCTGTGTTACGTTTTATCTAAGTACCGTGGAAATGTAAATTTCAAACATCAATGATCTCCCCGAGTGTATGATTATATATATTTTACATAGGATATATCTACTATTGTATACGCATTTTCCAAATACCTTGTGTTGTTTAGAAATCAGAGTGAGACGGACTGTTGTCCATTCAATTCATTCGAAAAATCAGAAGCACATAACATTACAAACTGTGATTTACGATGAGGAAAATTGACACTGTTGAGTTCAGAATTTTTGTTCTCTTGTGATGGAAACAATAGGTACTACACATACCATCAACTGAAAATATCACGAGTCACAGTAGAAAAAGACAAAATAAATTGATCAAACAAACCTGCAGATACATTCGTCTCTAATAACACGTATATTATTTGCATAATCAATGTACACATATATCACATGATTGTTTCATGAAAAAGAAGTCACAAAACAAACTGTCACTGTTGTTTTTAGGAAAAAGAAATCACAAAACACACTGTTGATTTAGGAAATAGAAATCACCAAAACGCACTGTTGATTTAGGAAAAAGAAATCACAAAACACATTTTTCCAGGCGGCTGTACAAACCTGTTGGAACACACCCAGACCAAACATGAAAGGTGAAGGTCATCTATTTTAAGCTGATGACATAAGGGTTCATCCCTCAAGACTGAGTGCTGATCAGCTACACACTATAAAGTTAACACCTCCTCCAGGTTACAGTACTGATCAGCTACACATTGTCAAGTTAACACCTCCAGGTTACAGCACTGATCAGCTACACACTGTCAAGTTAACACCTCCTCCAGGTTACAGTACTGATCAGCTACACACTGTCAAGTTAACACCTTCACGTTACAGTACTGATCAGCTACACACTGTCAAGTTAACACCTCCTCCAGGTTACAGTACTGATCAGCTACACACTGTCAAGTTAACACCTTCACGTTACAGTACTGATCAGCTACACACTGTCAAATCAACACCTCCAGGTTACAGTACTGATCAGCTACACACTGTCAAGTTAACACCTCCAGGTTACAGTACTGATCAGCTACACACTGTCAAGTTAACACCTTCACGTTACAGTACTGATCAGCTACACACTGTCAAGTTAACACCTCCAGGTTACAGTACTGATCAGCTACACACTGTCAAATCAACACCTCCAGGTTACAGTACTGATCAGCTACACACTGTCAAATCAACACCTCCTCCAGGTTACAGTACTGATCAGCTACACACTGTCAAGTTAACACCTTCACGTTACAGTACTGATCAGCTACACACTGTCAAGTTAACACCTCCAGGTTACAGTACTGATCAGCTACACACTGTCAAGTTAACACCTCCTCCAGGTTACAGTACTGATCAGCTACACACTGTCAAGTTAACACCTCCAGGTTACAGTACTGATCAGCTACACACTGTCAAATCAACACCTCCAGGTTACAGTACTGATCAGCTACACACTGTCAAATCAACACCTCCAGGTTACAGTACTGATCAGCTACACACTGTCAAGTTAACACCTCCAGGTTACAGTACTGATCAGCTACACACTGTCAAATCAACACCTCCAGGTTACAGTACTGATCAGCTACACACTGTCAAATCAACACTTCTAAGTTACAGCACCACACTACGTTCCTACATACTACTCACTCTATTGACATGATAGTTGACTGCTCACACTTTGACGTTTTCTTATATATATATTTCATTTCCAAAATGATTTGTATGACTACATGTTGCAGACACAACTGAAGACAAGGAAAAAAAAGCAATATGTGGTATTGTCACCAACCAACACCACTCCCCTTCCCATTGAAACCGAGGAATTGGCAATTATATCGCCACCTCTAAAGATCTATACGTTGCACAACCCCTCCCCTAAAAATGAACAAATTGCCTACTGATCCCCTTTACAAGCACAAGCATGCGATGTCTCATGATGACTTCACTGAAAACTGTTGACCATCCACATTGCTTTCGTGGTCTATTCTACTTGGAATGAAGACTTACTGTAACGAGACGCTTCACTCATTCTTTTCATTCCTCATAGCATTTACAACACAACCGTAACTAATCAGCACCGAACACACGCGCATTAGCATTTACATACCATTCACAGCTGCTAGCATTTTAAACACATGTTCAACATACCATTGTTACAGTAACTTGTACAATCGAATCACTATCATTTTCCAATGAAAACGAAAACAAGGAGAGAAAACGAACAAGATACTCATGTAACACCACGAACCGCATGTCGTTGAAAACAACGCTATCCTCTATCTACACCGAAAGATATGTCTGTCAGACATGTGACGCAGATACATCACCACAGCTTTGCTCCAGCTATCACCTAACTTGCTATCACATAATAACCAACTTGAGTATTGTTACATCACACAGACAAAGAAAACTGGTGGTACGATTGATACCTCACATCAATGACAGAACATGGAAATGTTGACAACTTTGAAAACATGAGATTTCTAACCTCCACGACCTAGACACAGTTAACCATGGACTGTCACATGTGTTCCGGTCCTTCACAACTACACCAAAGGGAATGGAATGTGTTTTACTTTATACACTGCATGTCACACAACTCAAACAATTGATATTTAAAATCCATTAATTTCTTTTCGTGCAATCTGCTATCTGTTCTGTTATGATAACTGTTAAACCAGTTGTTAACATAACAGTTAAGCCAAATGTATAAATGCAGATTTTATGAGAACTGTTATCATAAAGAAAACTGCCCAGTCCTATAACATTACAAATGTGTATGTCCCACTCTAAAACTGCCCAGTCCTTAAACATTACAAATGTGTATGGCCCACTCTAAAACTGCCCAGTCCTTAAACATTACAAATTTGCATGGCCCACTCTAAAACTGCCCAGTCCTTAAACATTACAAATTTGTATCTGCTGGGTTAATGTAGTATCACTGCTCCTGAGGTCACGTCCTGAATTATCAGAGTTATCAGTTTTACAATGCGAGTTCTCCAAGAAACATCATGTCTGTTCTGAGCAAAGCAGGAGATGTTCTGGATGATTTGATCTGCGCTTGTTATCAGACTGTGGCTTCAAGAAGATGACCTGCAGCTCCCGTTGAGCGCACTCTTGGTATTGTGGACCTGTAGACTTGACACTACCAGTCTAAGGTGTGGGTCATGTTTGCAATGGCGACACACTACACGTACCAAACTCAAAGCAGATGGCTGATCAAGTGACACCAGTTTCAGATCAAACTTATCAATTGCAGAACATGAAAGTCCCTGTATAACTTGAACTCTCTTGGTACAATCAAAGAACGTCTACTGGCACTAAAATGTCTACTACTTCTTGTCTTCATAGCAAATCTATTCACACCTCACACTAACATGTTCACAAAAATGGAAGAAAACACACAAGAACTGTCTTGGATGACACAATGCTGGCACTGTCAAAGTCGATAAATCCACGCGGCTTCAGTGTAGTCAGCGCTTGCCTGAACCTCCAATACAGCAAGATATGAGACGCCGGAGAATTCTGGCATTTTCAGGATCAGGAAACATGGAACGAGTTCAGTAGTGCCAGAACGCGCTGCAGAATCAGCGTTGACAGAAAGCAGTGCACGCTGCTGGCACTTGCCTCCAGCCCTGGGTTACATGTCCCCGAAGATGCCGGCAAAAGTCTTCCTCAGGTTCTTCATGGTGTCCTCCTCATCCCTGCTGGCCGTGCGTGCCGCCATGGAGGGGTGCATGGGAGGGGCGTGGGTGTGAGGGGGCTGGGGGTGGGGGTTGCTGTGTGCGTTGTGCATGCTCTGAGACATGCCGGGGGGATGACCCTGAGGATGACCACCCCCATGGCCCCCCGGGTTGGAGGTGACGCCCCCACCAGGCATGACCGGCCGTTCACTGGCCATGGAGTTGTGGCTGTGGCCCTGCCGGCCTGGGCCCGTGGCGTTCCTGACAACACACACGCCACTGTCAGGTCCTACAGTCTCTCTACTTTCCTGCCCGCCCACATCGAGAAGAACCAAATACATAATTATATTACCAAATTTTTTCTACAAGTATCTGAGCAACTTAACAAACCCATGTGTCTTCCATTCTTAATCATTTCCTAGAACACACATCATTGAATGTCAATTTAAAGTTAACAATTGCTAGGAAAACAAACGAAAACAATCAAACCAAACCTAAATGGGAGTCAGTGTGTCAGCTGCCTGGTCAGAGACAGCAGTGTGTTACTACTGTTCACCTGACCAGCTCTCTGACACTGCAAACATCAACATCTCAACACGTGACAAACATTGCCCAACATCTGTAGCCATCTGGATTAATCTAAAGTATGTGTGTGTGTGTGTGTGTGTGTGTGTGTGTGTGTGTGTGTGTGTGTGTGCATGTGTGCGTGTGTGTGTGACGCCGTGAGGACCTACATACTGTGGTGTGCTGTGTGCTGTCTGGACTGGATGGAGGAGTGGGGGTTGTGTGTGTGTGTGTGTGTGTGTGTGTGTGTGTGTGTGTGTGTGTGTGTGTGTGTGTGTATGTGGTGTGTGTGGTGTGTATGTGTGTGTGTGTGTATGTGTGTGTGTTGCATATATATATATATATATATATATGTGTGTGTGTGTGTGTGTGTGTGTGTGTGTGTGTGTGTGTGTGTGTGGTTGTGACGCCGGGAGGACCTACATGCTGTGGTGTGCTGTGTGCTGTCTGGACTGGATGGAGGAGTGAGGGTTGTTGTGGCCGTTCAGTCCCTGGTGCTTGATGGTTCCAGAACTGGTCGCTCGGCTGAAGCATCAAAACAAACCGTCAGCATCAGCCGGCAACTATTGCCTTTCACCAGCGAGACATGTTCTGAAAATGGAGCTGATCTTTCACCACACATCATCGCTTGGTTCAGTTTCTTGCTCACTGTTTTAATTCTGCAAACACGCCTGCCTTCCTGAACCTGGTCTAAGGAAACAATGTTTCAAACAGCTCATTGTTTCAAACAGCTCATGTCTAATCATAACAATGTTTCAAACAGCTAATGTCTAATCCTAACAATGTTTCAAACAGCTAATGTCTAATCCTAACAATGTTTCAAACAGCTAATGTCTAATCATAACAATGTTTCAAACAGCTCATGTCTAATCCTAACAGTGTTTCAAACAGCTAATGTCTAATCATAAACAATTTTCAAACAGCTCATGTCTAATCCTAACAATGTTTCAAACATCTCATTGCTTCAAACAGCTATGTCTAATCATAACAATGTTTCAAACAGCTCATTTCTAATCATAACAATGTTTCAAAGAGTTCATGTCTAATCCTAACAATGTTTCAAACATCTCATTGTTTCAAACAGCTATGTCTAATCATAACAATGTTTCAAACAGCTCATGTCTAATCCTAACAATGTTTCGAATAGTTCATGTCTAATCCTAACAATGTTTCAAACAGCTTATGTCTAATCATAACAATGTTTCAAACAGCTCATGTCTAATCCTAACAATGTTTCAAACAGCTCATGTCTAATCCTAACAATGTTTTAAACAGCTCATGTCTAATCAGAACATCATCCCAAACAGCTCATGTCTAATCATAACATTGTTTCAAACAACTCAAGTCTTATCGTAACACTGACTAAAATAAAAGACAAGAACTATGGTCTAGGATTCGTGTTTTTTTTTCCTGTTCCAGACTGTAAAGATGGCCATACAGACTTTGCCGAACTGAAGTGATATGTTCTTCCTCCATCTGTCAGCCAGTTTCTTTGTCATGGATCTCTTTATATTAACAATGTTTTATAAAATGATTTTCAGTAACATAAAGATACAAAGCTAAAACACACACACACACACACACACACACACACACACAAACACGTCCAACCAGTCAACTATACTCCTGGGCTAGATACCTAAATAACCCAGAAAGCAATCCAATCCATCAGTCAACAGATCTGCCAACAACCAAACGAAATCAAATCACCAAAAGCTGCTTAGAGACCAGCCAGCCCCAAGGGGCCACTTCAAACTGAACACGGGACAGTTGTTGAACCAAGAGACCCCCCGCACCCCTACTTCAGACTGAACACAGGATAGCTGTTAAATCAAGAGAAGCCCCCCCCCCCCCCCACACACACACACTTCAGACTGAACACGGGACACCTGTTGAACCAAGAGACACCCCCTCTACAAACACACGCTTCAGACTGAACACAGAACAGCTGTTGAACCAAGAGACCCTCCCCCCTACTTAGACTGAACACAGGATAGCTGTTAAACCAAGAGACTCCCCCCCCCCTACTTTAGACTGAACACAGGACAGCTGTTAAACCAAGAGACTCCCCCCACCCCCTATTTTCGACTGAACACGGGACAGCTGTTAAACCAAGAGACCCCCCCCCCTTCAGACTGAACATAGGACAGCTGTTGTACCAAGAGACCCCCCCCCCCTTCAGACTGAACATAGGACAGCTGTTGTACCAAGAGACCCCCCCCCCTCCCCACTTCAGACTGAACACGGGACAGCTGTTGAACCAAGAGACCCCACCCCCACACCCTCCCACTTTAGACCGAACACAGAACACCTGTTGAACCAAGAGCCCCCCCCCCCCACTTCAGACTGAACACAAGACAGCTGTTAAACCAAGAGACGCCCTCCCACTTCAGATTGAACACGGAACAGCTGTTAAACCCAGTCAGAGAGACACCCCAACCCACTTCATACTGAACACAGGACAGCTGTTATACCAAGAGACCCCCCCCCCACTTCAGACGGAACACAGGATAGCTGTTAAACCCAGTCAGAGAGACACCCCAACCCATTTCATACTGAACACGGAACAGCTGTTGAACCAAGAGACCTCCCCCCCCCCCCACTAAGCCCCTCTCCCTTCAGACTGAACACGGGACAGCTGTTGAGACCCCCCTCACACACACACTTCAGACTGAACACAGGACAGCTGTTAAATCCAGTCAGAGAGACCCCATCCCCCCACTTCAGACTGAACACAGGACAGCTGTTGAACCCAGTCAGAGAGACCCCATCCCCCCACTTCAGACTGAACACAGGACAGCTGTTAAACCCAGTCAGGGAGACCCCCTAATGAAGGAGGCAGAAGACAGGAGGAGGGAGGAGGGAGGTGGGGGTGTGACCTGAGGGTGGTGACGGGCCGCAGGGTCTGCTGCATGCGGGTCAGACACAGCTCTGTGATCAGGCGGCGGTCCTCCTCCTGGGTCTCCCCCAGCAACGTCATGGACGATCCGTTCACCTGGACAGGTACCACAGTGTGTGTGTGTGTGTGTGTGTGTGTGTGTGTGTGTGTGTGTGTGTCTCCCCCAGCAATGTCATGGACGATCCGTTCACCTGGACAGGTACCACAGTGTGTGTGTGTGTGTGTTTCTCCCCCAGCAACGTCATGGACGACCCGTTCACCTGGACAGGTACCACAGTGTGTGTGTGTGTGTGTGTGTGTTTCTCCCCCAGCAACGTCATGGACGACCCGTTCACCTGGACAGGTACCACAGTGTGTGTGTGTGTGTGTGTGTGTGTGTGTGTGTGTGTGTCTCCCCCAGCAATGTCATGGACGATCCGTTCACCTGGACAGGTACCACAGTGTGTGTGTTGTGTGTGTGTGTGTGTCTGTGTGTGTGTGTGTGTGTGTGTTCAGGGGGGAAGGTGGGTGATGATGGGGGAAGGGTGTGTGCATTTGTCAATAAATAATAAATTAACGACTGCCTAATTATAGAAACCGTTTATTGCAGATCTGCAAATAAGTATGGCAAATAAAAGTATTATTTTTCATACGTAAAACAATAATTAGCATAAGGACCACTTGCGCCCCTCCCTCCCACCGTTCCATACACTCAAACACACATATATACATACACCTACACACACGCACACACACATACACACGCACACACAGACAAACACACATACACACCAGAGACACACATAGACACACGCATGGACAGACAGACAAACAGACAAACACGCACAGACAGACACACAGACACAGAGGGCTGACCTCAATGATGTGTTCCTTTCCATCTTTGCCCTGGATGGCCTCCACAGACACGATGTCCAGGCCTCCGAACAGTCTGCTGCACTCGTCCACCCACAGCTTGTACCTGTCATCACCATCACCACCCCCCAATCACCATCACCACCCCCCAATCACCATCACCACCCCAATCACCATCGCCACCATTATCACCCCCACCACCACCCACCAACATCACCACCCCAATCACCATCACCTCCCCAATCATCACCATCACCACACCAATCACCAACCCCAATCAACATCACCACCATTATCACCCCCACCATCATACCCACCATCACCACCACCCACCAACATCACCACCCCAATCAACATCACACCGTTATCACCCCCACCACCACCCCAATCACCATCACCACCATTATCACCCCCACCATCATACCCACCATCACCACCACACCCACCATCATACCCACCATCACCACCTCCGCCCCAATCACGATCACCACCATTATCACCCCCACCATCATACCCACCACTACCCCATTCAACATCACCACACCAATCAACATCACCACCACCATCATCGCCCCCATCACCACCACCATCGTCATCATCGTTACGATCATGACACTTGTTGTTACCGTTATGTTATGATCATCAAGCTATGATTACATTTCTGCGTAAACGCAATCCACACAGGAAACCATTTATTCTTGTTTGAACAGATTCGTGCAGGAAATGGACAACCACAAATACCATGTTGTCAAGGCATTGTAAGAAAGAAACTAATATAAGTGGTTGTTTTTTAATATCAGTTTTCAGCGGGCCAATTCAAACATGTCATGTGACAGCCTTCAGACAGGTGGAATAAAGCGACCTGTCCCCTACACATGTCACGTGACAGCCTTCAGACAGGTGAAACAAAGCGACCTGTCCCCTACACATGTCACGTGACAGCCTTCAGACAGGTGAAACAAAGCGACCTGTCCCCTACACATGTCACGTGACAACCTTCAGACAGGTGAAACAAAGCGACCTGTCCCCTACACATGTCACGTGACAGCCTTCAGACAGGTGAAACAAAGCGACCTGTCCCCTACACATGTCACGTGACAACCTTCAGACAGGTGAAACAAAGCGACCTGTCCCCTACACATGTCACGTGACAGCCTTCAGACAGGTGAAACAAAGCGACCTGTCCCCTACACATGTCACGTGACAACCTTCAGACAGCTGGAAGAGGACCCCCCTGTCCCCAAAATATGAAACGTGACAGCCTTCAGACAGGTGGAACAAACCCAGTGTCCGGTGTGTCAGACAGAGACCCACCTGTCTCCTACATGTCAGGTGACAGACAGGTGAAGATGACAGGTACCCACCTGTCGTTCATGGCGATCTGTTCCAGCATGGCGGACCCCGTGTTGGCCTTCCAGTTGCCGGAGATGGACTTCCTCCTGGAGGACAGAGACGTGGGCATCAACACAGTGCACCACAGTACAGTACAGTGCAGTACAGTACAGCACGATTCAATGTAATATAATACAAAACAGAACAATGCACGCTAAAAGATTGTTTTTGTTTTCTGTAGTCATTGCAGTGTAGACTATAAAAGAGTGCTCACATAACTATTCCCTACCACGTTTATTCCCTGTTTGAATTGGTGAATAGGATTCTGGATTTTTCTAGTTAAACAGCCTTGAAATAATCTCTCTCTCTCTCTCTCTCTCTGAGTCTTATATTTTACGGACAAAATAATGTATGTTCTCTCTCTCTCTCTCTCTCTCTCTCGTTCGTCTAAGTACAAACAGAAGAAATATGTTTGACTTTCAATATCTTAATATCAAAGACATCAAATGTTAACCAGATGCGAAACATACTTTTTTTTAGGCAAAGAGTATCACAAAAACAAGAACAAGAAGAACATCAACAACTAGAACATCTAACAACGTCAATGGTGAAGCAAAAGATACTTCAACAGTGATCACATCAACAAACAGAAGAATGGGAATGGTGCACGTGCTAAAACAAAAAAAAAAACCCAGTGTTGATATGGAAACACTGTCAAAAACTTGTAAAACATCCTGGAATAGTCACTTATGCATACATATGTTGGTTTTACTCTTGGTTCACACACACACACACACACACACATACAGACACACACACACACAGAGCAATGGCAATGACAAATGTTTTATTGAGGGTGAAATGGAGTTCATGTAAAAATATTGTGCTGTCGTTGTGTTTTGTTTTTGTTACTGTTTTTTTGTCGTCTTTTGCTGTTGTTTTCTTGCGATTGTTTTGCTGTTGTAAACAACAGTGTCTGGCTGAAATAGGATTCCCCCTTCGGCTGTTTGATTGTAATGCAATGAAGACCAGGCCTCCATATTGTCATCTCCTTCTTTCTCCGCTCTTCTGATCAGAATGCAGTCACACAGCATTGTTCCACGGTAATCATCTGTTTGCATCCAGTAATGCAACAAAAATAATACTGCTCTCTCTGTCTCCCCCCTCCTCTCCTTCTCGCACACACACACACACACACAACAAACAAGCACAGACACGCAGACAAATACAATAACAAGAGAGCCAAGCACTATGCTAAAAGAGAAGGCCAAAGAAATGCTTCATTATCGTCCTTGCTAATCAAGCAACATGATAAATGGAGACAAGTGCATGGTTATGGCATTGCTTCATGCTCCGAACAGCAGCTGCTCAGATTGGAAACACACTGTCCGACAGACAGGCAAGACACTGACGGACAGAGAGTTCCAGACAGACGCACAGGAGGAAAACAACAGGGAAAACGCTGACAGGGTAAGGCATAAATGCATTTGACGAAAACATTCATACTGACAAAGGGAGAGAACTATAGAGAGTTTCGCAAATAAGTCTTTGAACACATACGCACGCACACACATGGCCAGGAAAGGATGGCAATCATGGACAGGAAAGGATGGCAATCTTACAAGGAAAGGATGGCAATCATGGACAGATAAGGATGGCAATCTTACAAGGAAAGGATGGCAATCATGGAAAATAAAGGATGGCAATCACGGACAGGAAAGGATGGCAATCATGGACAGGAAAGGATGGCAATCTTGTAAGGAAAGGATGGCAATCATGGACAGTAAAGGACGGCAATCTTGTAAGGAAAGGATGGCAATCATTGACAGTAAAGGATGGAAATCATGGACAGGAAAGGATGGCAATCATGGACAGTAAAGGATGGCAATCATGGACAGTAAAGGATGGCAATCATGGACAGGAAAGGATGGCAAATCATGGACAGGAAAGTATGGCAATCATGCAAGGAAAGGATGGCAATCTTGTAAGGAAAGGATGGCAATCACGGACAGGAAAGGATGGCAATCATGGACAGGAAAGGATGGCAATCTTGTAAGGAAAGGATGGCAATCATGGACAGTAAAGGATGGCAATCATGGACAGGAAAGGATGGCAAATCATGGACAGTAAAGGACGGCAATCATGGACAGGGAAGGACGGCAATCATGGACAGGGAAGGATGGCAATCATGGACAGTAAAGGATGGCAATCATGGACAGGGAAGGACGGCAATCATGGACAGGAAAGGACGGCAATCGTGGACAGGGAAGGATGGCAATCTTGTAATGAAAGGATGGCAATCATGGACAGAAAAGGATGGCAATCATGTAAGGAAATGATGGCAATCATGTAAGGAAAGGATGATAATCATGGGCAGGAAAGGATGGCAATCTTATAATGAAAGGATGACAATCATGGACATGGAAGAATGGCAATCATGGACAGAAAAGGATGGCAATCTTGTAAGGAAATGATGGCAATCATGTAATGAAAGGATGGCAATCATGAACAGGAAAGGATGGCAATCATGGACAGAAAAGGATGGCAATCTTGTAAGGAAATGATGGCAATCATGTAAGGAAATGATGGCAATCATGAACAGGAAAGGATGGCAATCTGAAGTTTGGAAGAAAAAAAAATCTGGTCTGTTTATGGGACTGGAACCTGTTGACCCATCACAGTCAGGCGCATTACCGCTAGACCACGGTCATCCCCTGCGATGGCCTTCCTTCAAACGTGAGCGTCTGGCCAGGCACAAGTTGTTTCATTCGGGTGCCGAAAAGTTCAAACACAATTCGCACCTTGTGACATTAACCACATTATTCTTAAACTAAGAATTTTGCGTCAATCACTGCTACTAAATGTAAATGAACAAGCAAAACACTGAGGGGTGAGAGAACCAATCACTGTTACTAAATGGAAATGAACAAGCAAAACACTGAATGACCTACAGTTCTGTGAAACAGGGTTTGCAAAATGTTAAGGACCACTTTATGAAGCAGGCTTTTTTTTTCTTTCAATGGCTGCACACACCGCTGTTTGTTGGACATTCATATCCCCATGCCCCCAAGACATTCATATCCCCATGCCCCCCAAGACATTCATGTCCCCATGCCCTCATGTCCCCCTATCATTCATGTCCCATGCCCTCATGTCCCCATGCCCTCATGTCCCCATGCCCTCAAGACATTCATGTCCCCAAGACATTCATATCCCCATGCCCCCAAGATATTCATTTCCCCATGCCCCCAAGACATTCATATCCCCATGCACCCAAGACATTCATATCCCCATTCCCTCATTTCCCCATGCCCCCAAGACATTCATGTCCCCATGCCCCCAAGACATTCATGCCCCCAAGACATTCATATCCCCATGCCCCCAAGACATTCATTTCCCCATGCCCCCAAGACATTCATTTCCCCATGCCCCCAAGACATTCATTTCCCCATGCCCCCAAGACGTTCATGTCCCCATGCCCCCAAGACATTCATGTCCTCAAAATATTCATTTCCCCATGCCCCCAAGACATTCATTTCCCCATGATGCCCCCAAGACGAAAACTGAGCAAATTCCCAAGAGGTCCTCAACTTTTTGTGAACCCTGTATTTGCAGTCTGACAGCAGCACAACACAACAGGGAGGTAAGCCACAAAAAAAAAGCCAGAGGACACTCACATGAAGGCCTTGTACTGGTTGCCTATCTTGTAGATATGTAGGTCAAAGTTGGAGTCTATGAAAGGCTCCGTGGTGGAGTAGCTGGAGCTGACGGCAACCACCCCCGCCATGTCTTGAAAATCATAATGGGAACCTACTCTCACCTGCCCATGCACAAACAACGGAGTACATTTCCCCTCCCTAAAAAAACTGCATGGTTTTCGGATTTAAAAAAATTCCCCAAAACTAAAACAAAACTCATTCCTTTCTTCTTGTTGTAAATCAAATCTTGTTCCACACAAAATTTCAGTCTGACCATTCTGAAGATGTTGATGTCCGTCTTTATTCTTGAAGGATGAAAACACAGTCGGCACTCGTCAGCAACAACACCAGCCTCCGCCTGATACTTCAAGGTCTACTACAAGATCCATTCCCCTTTGTTTATAATCTTATTTCAAAATGTATTTTCCTCTTTTGTTTCGGCTAAAAACGTTGAGTTAGTTTGTTTTCTTGCTTCACTTATTTTTCACGAAAGAAACAAACATTTCAGCTCATCCGTGACAAATTTGGAAATAAAGTGAATGTGTACGATCATGAAGAAAAAAAAAGGATGAATCACCCCAGTCTCAGATTCCAATGAAACAAGAACTGGTGGTGACGGGAGCTGCTATCTTGGGGAGGAGGGGGAAGGGAAAGGGTGAGGGTTGGATGTGTGTGGAGGGTGTGGGGGCGTGATTTCCCCAAACCACCAGTTTCCGGATGCAGAGATGAACCGACAAAGCGATAGCATCTTCACGTCTCTGCCGCCTCTGCTGAGATACAGAATGTAGGTGGCAATGATGCATGTCATTCTTCTTCTTCTACAGAGGAGAGTGTGAAGCTGGGCAATACAAATGCTTTTTTTGACTCACTTGTGTAAACAAAGTGAGTCTATGTTTTAACCCGGTGTTCGGTTGTGTGTGTGTGTGTGTGTGTGTGTGTGTGTGTCCGTGGTAAACTTTAACATTGGCATTTTCTCTGCAAATACTTTGTCAGTTGACACCAAATTAGGCATAAAAATAGGAAAAATTCAGTTCTTTCCAGTCATCTTGTTTAAAACAATATTGCACCTCTGGGATGGGCACAAAAAAAAGAAGCCTAATTATATGCAAACTGCATTTACTGTTATATTTATATTTTTTGTATTCTCTAAACTTGGCACTTTGATCTGATATTCTGACCCAACAACAAGAGCCGTCATTATTATCATTTTTTTTTGTTCAAACAGGAACTTCTTTTGCTAAGCATGGAAGTTATATTTATTTTGCAAACGTTTCGGCGCAGATAGTAAAAAAGGGAAATTACTCTGTAATTAATGCTAGGGGACTTAATTTGCTTTAAACTGATCTTTCTCATCTTAAACATTACATTTTGAAATTATACTCAATACATAAAAAGCTTGGATTAAAAAAAAAAAAAAGTATCACAAATGAGTCTTGAAGGCCTTGCCTCTCTTGTTTTTTTTTTTTTATTGGTGTAGAAGGAAAAGCAGTTTCTTAATTCTAATCAATTTTTTGTTTTTATACAAAAGGTTAGTATAAAGCAGGTTCAATAGGAAAGTGAAAGTACACTGAAACGCATGCGAAAGTGATCAGACAATGACGCCTGGGAAAGCAACATACAGCCGTGTCAAAGCCTGGGGCAAAGTATATATGTACACAGTTAGGTCACGGCCACAAGTCCTCACAAACTTGGGGTCCAGGTATATATGTACAGTTTGGTCATGGCCACAAGTCCTTACTAGGCAGTGGGCAAAGTATAATCATAATTATGTACACAGTTTGATTATGGTCAAAAGTCCTCACGAACCAGGGGGCCAGGTGTATATGTACAGTTTGGTCACGATAAATAAAGTAGGCTTGCTATGTGCTAACACCAGTCAAAAACCAGTGTAAACAGCCGCGATAGCAAACACTCTAAAGATATGTACACAGAAAGGTCACGGCCACAAGTCCTTACAAACCAGGGGGCCAGGTATATATGTACACAGTTAGGTCACGGCCACAAGTCCTTACAAACCAGTGGGGCAGGTCTATAATATACACAGTTTGTCACGGCGAGAAGTCCTCGTTGCGTGTAATGGCAAAGGTCATCAGTCACCATGTGAACACTGAATTCCGCTAAAACATTTTGTCCCGCCACATTCTCACTATCAGCTCAGTCCTTGACGAGCCAACTTTTCATGTGTCTCATGAACACACGTCCTAAAAATCCCCCCTTTTTCTTTCCCCCATACAACACTATTTCAGAATTCCCTGCCGATCTTTTGCAGATGAGAGTCGCTGTTAGGCGTGTTTCCCTCCAAAGTGTTTCTGCCTGTCCTTTAGTCAGTGAACATGAATCACGTGATCAGTTTGCAGACACGAGACACACGATCAAAAGGATCAATGAATGTTATAGCTGTGCCACAGGGTTTAGGGATTGCTAATGAAAATGGACTGGTCAAGGCGGTGACGTGAAACTGTCCCAGTGCACTGACCTTTGATCGCACCCGTTTTGTTTCGTTCTGGGGGATCTGTCAGGTGTTCCCAGTCAACAAGCTCCTGGCATTCACTTTGGATTTCATTCTCGCGCGCGACGAACTGTCAAGTGAGCCCACATGTCTCAAGTTGAAGCTTAGATAGACGGGCGCAATAGCCGAGTGGTTAAAGCGTTGGACTTTCAATCTGAGGGTCCCGGGTTCGAATCACGGTGACGGCGCCTGGTGGGTAAAGGGTGGAGATTTTTACGATCTCCCAGGTCAACATATGTGCAGACCTGCTAGTGCCTGAACCCTCTTCATGTGTAAACGCAAGCAGATGATCAGATACGCACGTTAAAGATCCTGTAATCCATGTCAGCGTTCGGTGGGTTATGGAAACAAGAACATACCCAGCATGCACACCCCCAAAAGCGGAGTATGGCTGCCTACATGGCGGGGTAAAAACGGTCATACACGTAAAAGCCCACTCGTGTACATGCGAGTGAACATGGGAGTTGCAGCCCACGAACGCAGAAGAAGAAGAAGAAGCTTAGATAAAAATTATAAATATGTGCATTTTCTTCCCAGATTATCTTTTTTTTTTTAATCTTTCACAAACTGACTGAAAATGTTTGCCATGACATGCAGTGAATGACTTGGTGATTGCACTGAACACATAATGACACGTGACGCACATCATGTGACCAGGAAAGCGCCACCAATCAGAGGGCAGGAAGGGAAGCAGCCATTAAACAGTGCAGCAGAAATACGTTGCATGGAAAGCAGGATCTCTACCAGGGGAATGCACTCACAAGTAGGCCTTGTAGTTGTCTCCTATTTTCTGAATGTGGAGGTCAAACCTGCCGTCCACAAAGGGCTCTGTCGTGCAATACGAGCTACACATCGCCACCACGCTGGCCATGTCTTGAAAGTGGTGCGGAGAGTCTACCTTCACCTGCCACATTACGTCACACGTTACGTCATGACACTCTGACGTTATGGTCACGTTTTAAATTGGCTCGTCTTCGTACTGTTATCTTCAGGCAAATTTGTGTTTTTTTCTCTTTGTCTATTCTTTTTTTTTTTCCTTCTGTTTTCGTTCTTTCTTTTTTTCTTTTTGGCTAAAGGTTTCTAGTCTGGAATTGTGGATGAACTGTCACAAATCAGGAACTACCACAGATCAGGGTGACCTTGGTTCACCATTAGGCCTTCACTGTGGCGCAAGACGTTCCAACACACTATTTATGATGTCCATCCAATGGTCTAGTTACCCCATACGATGCCAGAAAGCATGACTAGTTCATTCAAAGTCAAGCTGGTCCTGACCCACACATTCCCAGGCTGATAACAGCAGTTATCGACACCAAAGATCGGACTGGTGAAACAATAATTATACACAATCGATAATGTGCTTTCGTCACCAGTCATGTGCCTTGTTTGTTCTCCGCACACGAATATAGTGGCACGTCACTTTGCTACAGTTTGTTCCGTTACAAAGGTTTCAACAGTTAAATACGTCACTTTGCTAGTTTGCCCGTTAGAAAAGTTTCAACAGTTAATTACTTCACTTTGACAGTTAGAAAGTTTTCAACAGTTAATCACGTCAGTTTGTTAGTTTGCCTGTTAGAAAGGTTTCAACAGTTAATCACGTCACTTTCCTATAGTTTGTTCCGTTAGAAAGGTTTCAACAGTTAATTACGTCACTTTGTTAGTTTGCCTGTTAGACAGGTTTCAACAGTTAATCACGTCAGTTTGTTAGTTTGCCTGTTTGATAGGTTTCAACAGGTAATTACGTCACTTTGTTAGTTTGTCCGTTAGACAGGTTTCAACAATTAATTACCTCACTAAGTTAGTTTGCCCGTTAGAAAGGTTTCAACAGTTAATCACGTCACTTTGTTAGTTTACCTGTTAGACAGGTTTCAATAGTTAATCACGTCACTTTTTTAGTTTGCCCGTTAGACAGGTTTCAACAGTTAATTACGTCAGTTTGTTAGTTTGCCTGTTAGACAGGTTTCAACAGTTAAACACGTCACTTTGTTAGTTTGCCTGTTAGACAGGTTTCAACAGTAATCACGTCACTTTCTTTGTTTGCCTGTTTGATAGGTTTCAACAATTAATTACGTCACTTTGTTAGTTTGCCCGTTAGAAAGGTTTCAACAGTTAATTACGTCACTTTGTTAGTTTGCCCGTTAGAAAGGTTTCAACAGTTAATCACGTCACTTTGTTAGTTTGCCTGTTAGACGGGTTTCAACAGTTAATCACGTCACTTTGTTAGTTTGCCCGTTAGAAAGTTTCCAACAGTTAATTACGTCACTTTGTTAGTTTGCCCGTTAGAAAGGTTTCAACAGTTAAGGGGCGCAAGAATAAACATCACAAAGTATGAAAAAATCACTGATTAATTAAAAACAACAACAAAGTTTAAATGTTAAAAATAGATCTTGATAACGTGTAGGATTTCACTGTGTTTTGCAATGACATATCTTACTCTGTAACCAAAAATAAAGTCATCAGTGGCGTCAACGTAAATTTCACTTCCAGTGTCCATGATCATCAGCGGGAAAGAAAAAAACATTACAGCCTGTAGCAACACAAAATTTCTAACGCGATCGTATTAAAACAATACATGTCATGTAAAAACCAGGAACCTGTGACACAACCGAGCTAGTGGTAATACAGCAGCCACCAGTGACCGCAGTCAGTCAGTTTTCACACACAGGCTGACAAAGAACGGAGAAGCGCAGCACTGACCTTGCCTAGGCCTTGATGGGCATGTCCGATCTTGACCACCACGGGGAACTTGGGTGTGATGAGCTGCACAGAACACAACACACCACACCACGCTTTGACGTGCAACACCTCCGTGCGTCTGTGCTCAGCCATACAGGCTTAGTCTTTGAAATGAAATCAGACACTTCAAGCAGTTGATACAATGTTACACACGTTCCTAAAACAGGCCAGGCCTAATTCTGACTTTTAATAGAATGTTTTTGATACTGTACTCAGAAAAAAACACTGCCTGTGGAATTCACCTTGACCACCTCGAATCAAAAAAGAAAAGAAAAAAAGATAGCGTTGCCTAATTCCTTTGAACAATATGCACTCATATGTTTTGCAATGCTACAGGGACTAGCCAGTCCCTTCATAATATGGTTTATAATGGAGGGAAATATCTAAGCAAAAATAGTCTGAGCTAAATCAGAGCACATTATATATTTTTACAATTTTTTTTTCAATTTCATATTAAACAGTCAGTTAATATCTATTTTTGTCATAACCACCTCTCTGTTTGTCTGTCTGTCTGTCTCTGTCTCTCAGTGAGGATGAAAATAATTTAGTTTAAAGTGAGAAAACAATGTGATATCGTTCTAAAGGTTATACATTCGAAAATACCCATTGTAAGGAAAATAAATCTACTGCTGCTGCAACATGCAATAAATCGCTCTTTTGCAAAACGCTATTCTGTAAATTTTATATACATACATAATACATACAATACATACTATATATATATATATATATATATATATATATATATATATATATATATATATCAACTACCAAAAACTATAGAGACAATATCAATAAATTAGACAATATCAACGAATTGAAAATTCAGCAGCCTTTGTATGATATATCACTAGTAATACTTGGTAATTGTAACCGTTTATATATAATTCTAAACAAAAAAGTAAATCATATATAGCTGGGTTAGGTGAGTATGATGCATACACAGAGGTCTTTGAAAAAAAACACACTAAAATACAGTGTTACAGCATGCAACATTCAGTGTGAACAGGTCCGGATATACAACAGAGAACTGAGCATTTGAAACAGCATCAAACAAACCCCCTCTCTCCCTGTCTTAAACATCATTATCATCAGCACTGTCGTCGTCTCTGTCTCGTCATCATTTCTACACCCAATTATTTGACAGCGTGTGATTTCAAGACTTTTATCCACCAGACTGTCTTGTAAAATGACCCTGATGATATGCTAATGAACAAACTCCAGACATGTAAATTATTACGTGTACGTTTCGAGTGACAGGTTTGTTAGAAACATTCATCACACAGTGACTGCGAACCACTCCCACGCAATGGAAAACATTAAATCAAACAGCTATATGATGTATCTGTTATTCTAGTGGAACTTGCATTCTATATAACTGCTGAACTAAGCTGGCATGCTAGATATTTGGCATGCATTCTATATAACTGCTAAACTAAATTGGCATGCTAGATATCTGGCTTGCATTCTATATAACTGCTTAGCTAACTTGGCATGCTGTATATCTGGCTTGCATTCTATATAACTGCTGAACTAAATTGGCATGCTAGATATCTGGCTTGCATTCTATATAACTGCTAAACTAAATTGGCATGCTAGAGATCTGGCTTGTATTCTACATAACTGCTAAACTAAATTGGCATGCTAGATATCTGGCTTGCATTCTAAAAAAACTGTTCAACTAAGTTGGCATGCTAGATATCTGGCCTGCATTCTATATAACTGCTAAACTAAGTTGGCATGTTAGAGATCTGGCTTGCATTCTATATAACTGCTTAGCTAACTTGGCACGCTAAATATCTGGCTTGCATCCCATGTAACTGCTATACTAAGTTGGCATGCTAGATATCTGGCTAGCATTCTATATAACTGCTAAACTAGGTTGGCATGCTAGATATATGAGTTCAACAACAAAGAAACAAACAGCACTGTAGACTACCAGGCTTTAGTGACTGCAGTCCAACACATCCATGAACACTCATCTACGTGCCCAAACTACATTGCTGGTGTTCCGAAACAAGTCAGCATTAATGATCGTTATGAAAGGAAAAAAAAAACGATTTTTTTTTTGCAGACGAAAAGTCAACCAAGTAACCATTGGACGGCACGTAAACAAAACATACTTGTCTGCATCATTTTACATCCAGGGTGAGTTACAATGCAAATAAATTGTCTATAGGTTCAAATGTTCTAAAACACCATATTCCGAAACAACAATCAAGGAAATATATGTGCAGCACTTTATAAAGCATTAAAAAAAACAACCCCAAAACAAACGAGATTCAAAAATCATTTCTTAAGCATTATCTTTTAAAACAAGATCAGACTATATTTTATTTGCGAACGAAATAGATCCGTTGACATAAAACAACACCAGCAATTAAACTGTTAACGTTGCCTGGTTAAGAGTTGGACTTGTGATGCAGTGTTCACCAGTGATCAGGGTTCGAGGCCCTGTTTCGGCATGGTGTTGTGTCCTTGGGGAAGACACTTCACTCCGTGTTTCCTCACTCCACCCAGCTGTGAACGGGTATATCCACCCGTCTTGGGTTAGGAAAAGTTAAACAGCGAAGGGAGAGGATCGGGCCCCGCCTTCCTATGTACAGCCCTAGATGAATTCACTGACTCGATGGCAGTTAAAGACCACGACATGTTAACATTCAGTCAAGGCAAGTCCAATAAGAATTCATGCCCCGATAGCAGTTAAAGACCATGACATGTTAACATTGTCAAAGCAAGTACAATAAGAATTCACTGCCCTCATGGCAGTTAAAGACCATGACATGTTAACATTCAGTCAAGGCAAGTCCAATAAGAATTCACTGCCCTCATGGCAGTTAAAGACCATGACATGTTAACATTCAGTCAAGGCAAGTCCAATAAGAATTCACTGCCCTCATGGCAGTTAAAGACCATGACATGTTAACATTCAGTCAAGGCAAGTCCAATAAGAATTCACTGCCCTCATGGCAGTTAAAGACCACGACATGTTAACATTAAGTCAAGGCAAGTCCAATAAGAATTCACTGACTCGATGGCAGTTAAAGACCATGACATGTTAACATTCTGTCAAGGCAAGTCCAATAAGAATTCACTGACTCGATGGCAGTTAAAGACCATGACATGTTAACATTGTCAGTATCTGCTGTTTGCTTTCTTGGTGGATACTGACCTTGTTTTCCACTTCTATGTCTTCATGTGCTCTTGTGTTGTACAATGCACTAATATACATGTACTGTTTTATGTGAGGCGCTTAGAACCCATCTTTGGGAAGTTTGCGCGAAATAAGTACAATTTATTATTATTATTATTAAAACCAGATTCAAACTACAATGGTATGGCAGTATATTTGTTCTCTACTGACACAGAAAAATGATGTAACATAGCAAGATACGGGTGGATAGTGACACAATGATGTAACATAGCTAGATATGGGTGGATAGTGACACAATGATGTAACATAGCTAGATACGGTGGATACGGGTGGATAGTGACACAATGATGTAACATAGCTAGATACGGGTGGATAGTGATACAATGATGTAAAATAGCTAGATATGGGTGGATAGTGACACAATGATGTAACATAGCTAGATACGGGTGGATAGTGACACAATGATGTAACATAGCTAGATACGGGTGGATAGTGACACAATGATGTAACATAGCTAGATACGGGTGGATAGTGACACAATGATGTAACATAGCTAGATACGGGTGGATAGTGACACAATGATGTAACATAGCTAGATATGGGTGGATAGTAACACAATGATGTAACATAGCTAGATACGGGTGGATAGTGACACAATGATGTCACATAGCTAGGTACGGGTGGATAGTGACACAATGATGTAACATAGCTAGATACGGGTGGAAAGTGACAGAATGATGTAACATAGCAAGATACGGGTGGATAGTGACACAATGATGTAACATAGCTAGATACGGGTGGATAGTGACACAATGATGTCACATAGCTAGGTACGGGTGGATAGTGACACAATGATGTAACATAGCTAGATACGGGTGGAAAGTGACACAATGATGTAACATAGCTAGATATGGGTGGATAGTGACTTAAGAAATAAAACCAAAGTGAGAAGCCAAGCACGCAACGTGTTATCAACAAACTACGACTGACAGCAATGTTAATATTTCACATCAACTATGTGAGTACTACAGTTAGAGTGAAACAAGGAAGAGTACAGTACAGCAACGGAATATACAGAAGTAATCCTGGTAAATAAACCGTGCGACCAGCAGACAACGACCACAGCATGCACCATAAAGGCATGGCTTACACATGCTGCCCACACGGCACATCTATTTACCATAGCCATGAAGCCTGCAAACATTTTCTCTTCGGCTGTTTCACAATCAGCAACATTAATTCTTTATGCAATAGTCAAGGCTGGACATGAAACCCGACCAAACGTTTCCAAAACACATGACGAATATGACGTACAAAATATCTCTGGTGAGCGTGCACAAATATAAAATCAAATGTCCAATCTCCATTTTTTCCCCCAGCCAGTGCCATAAAGAAACAAAACAGCAATCTTTTGAGGAGTAAATCTAAAAATGTGAACGAACATTCAAAGGTGTAAAGACCATTAAACATTATCAACGAGAAAACACAAGTATGTCCAAAAAGCAGACTTGCTACTGTGAGAAAAACATTGAGGCTTGTCAACATATATTGATCATTTTAATGTCTGGGATCTTCCACAGAAACACATGGCCTTTCAAAGTGATTCAGTTTGCACAACATGTTATGCACAAGAGAATGTGCACTAATTAGCTGCTTGATACATAAAACAGAAATACTAAAATAGGCAGTCTATGACAGTCTGGATACCTGAAAAGTAAAATAGAGCTTAAGATGGACTATGTCAAAATCTCCGCAAATTATTACTGTGGCGAACCTGTTATAGGAATTCCTTCTAGCACAGTCCATGAGTAGCCTTGAGTCATGAAGTGACCTGTGTGAATCACTTACCTTGCTCATCGTGTACAAAACTAATTCGGTCTGCTCCAAAGGTAATGGAAATCATAAAGACTAAAATATTTTTTCATTCAATAAGAATTATAAAAAAAAACAACAAAAACAACAACAACAACAACAAAAAAAAAACAAAAAAAAAATCTGAAAAATGCTTGGTAATACTGATATAAAAAGAACAGCAACAACAATGCATTATGTCTCATATTTCGATATTCAGTTGCATGTTCACAATTTATTACAAGTCAGAATTGAACATAATTATGGTCATATTAATTTCAAGAGATGCTCATGATGAAATTCACAACTTTGAGTTGAGTTCTTCACAAAGGAATAAGTTAACGAGTCATAACTGCAACTTCACCTCCCAGCTTCATATCGACATATTTATTTCTGAATGACACGGTCATAGATCCGTGTCTTATTCAGTGACTCAAATATTTGCCTGTTCTTATATATGCAGCTAGGCAGGGGGTATTATGCTAATGTACATATGCGTGATCGTTTGTGCGTGTTCATGTGTGTGTGTGTGTGTGTGTGTGTGCGTGTGCGTGTGTGTGTGTGTGTGTGTGTCCATCCCTTGGTGCATCCCTCCGTCCCCAGCCCTATCACATGTATATATACCCAGTTCTCCAACACTCATGCTGTTGAGCTGAAGACAGTGGAGCGAGTGGTGGTGCACATGCGGCGATCAAAGGACAACAGAGAAAAGTGCAAGGACAGTGTACAGAGGTTCAAGTCTACAACACTGCACTTCACGGTACTCTAGGAACAATGTACATGGTGTCACCGCTAACGTCACCAACTCACATCTGTACACCGAGAACCAGTTGAGACCAGTCGCCAGTAACCTTCTGACAGAAGCTGCCTCGGTCTGAGCCGATTCACTTTGAGCATGCGCGATACCGGAAGCGGAAGTGGCGGTGTGTTCAGAACTAGCACGTGGCAAAGAGGAAGTCACCAAAAGCTGTCCAGGCCCGGGACACGAACTGGAACTTTTGATGTGAAATAGCACACACAAAGCCACACAGATGATCCAAAACATGACAGTTCCTTTCGTGTGGAAAATATGCGATAATGTTGTACCTTACTCAAGTCACTGTAAGAAGTGTCTGGAAAGTGTTTGAAAAAGTTTACAAATGGAAAATTTCAGAGAGTGATTCAAAGTATTCCGCTGAGCTTTGGATCAAAACCGTGACTCTGATACAAAATCATTTTGCATCCTTACAAACCTCAGTCTTTCAGATACCGCCTTTCCAAAGCAGTCAGACACGTGACAAGGCAGCCCACGACTGGTCCCAAGGTGCCACAACACACGTTCTGTCCACGCAGTAAATCAGGCCGCGGGGAGCGGCTCTAAAATTGGACGGTAACTCACCCACATGTTACTCACCATTTCCTTGTGGTTGGGGTAGTAGGCCTGCTCTATCAGAGGGAACGCCTCCCTACCCAACCTCTTCTGGATCTGAATCAGCTGGGCAAACTGCACACACACCACCAGCCTGGCTCAAACCTAGGCACCTGGGTAGTCCGGTCTGCTGCATTGTGTTTGGTATAGGGATAAGATAAGATAAGATTAACTTTATTATCTCCAACTGGAGAAATTTGGTCAGGTGCATTATCACAACATAGACAAATAAGCAACATGGGGACCATAACTGTAAAAGTCAACAACAGCTTTTACGAATATTACGAAGATACAAATGTAAAAAATATCACATACACCGTTTCATACATACATCCACACACTGCAGGTAATAACTAGTATTTTTAATGTAAAAACAGAAAGAATTAAGAAACATTATTTGAATATAATTATAAACATAGCCTACTATACTGCACATTGATTATAATAGATAAGATAAGAAAAAAGATAAATTGCGGAAAATCGCAACCATATAATCAGCACACACCCGCACCCACCCACCACCCACCCACCCCACACACGCGGATTACTTGATTACGCGGAATAATTAGCAATACCCAAATGCCATGATCTGGTGCTTTTAGTCGGGCGAAGGGAATGATTAGCAATGCCCAGAGTAATCCTATGGTCTGGTGCATTAATTTATAGTCAGGAGTGGGGAATGATTAGCAATGCCCAAAGTAATGCAATAGTCTGGTGCATTAATTTGTAGTCAGGAGTGGGGAATGGTTAGCAATGCCCAAAGTAATGCAATAGTCTGGTGCATTAATTTGTAGTCAGGAGTGGGGAATGGTTAGCAATGCCCAAAGTAATGCAATAGTCTGGTGCATTAATTTGTAGTCAGGAGTGGGGAATGATTAGCAATGCCCAAAGTAATGCAATAGTCTGGTGCATTGATTTGTAGTCAGGAATGGGGAATGATTAGCAATGGCCAAAGTAATGCAATAGTCTGGTGCATTGATTTGTAGTCAGGAATGGGGAATGGTTAGCAATGCCCAAAGTAATGCAATAGTCTGGTGCATTAATTTGTAGTCAGGAATGGGGAATGATTAGCAATGCCCAAAGTAATGCAATAGTCTGGTGCATTAATTTGTAGTCAGGAGTGGGGAATGGTTAGCAATGCCCAAAGTAATGCAATAGTCTGGTGCATTAATTTGTAGTCAGGAGTGGGGAATGATTAGCAATGCCCAAAGTAATGCAATAGTCTGGGTTGGTTTCTCGAGCGATCCTAACAGCGGCGGCAAAGTTGTGAAGAATGATTCTTTCTAAGTCGATATAATTTAGCGCATATTTAATTAAGAAAAACAACATTAATTAACGAAAAGCAAAACTGTAGCTCTCCAAGATCGCCTCTGCAACCCAGCCTTGCCTCAGTGAATCTGACGGTCATATTCACAGGGAACTCGCACTCACGCACGAGACTACACAGTTATGCCCCCTTGACACGATTTGCACACACACACACACACACAGAGATGCGCACGCACATACATGCACGCACACACATACAAACACACAAAGAGACAGACACATCATATGAGGAAATAAAACAAAAGAAGAAAAAAAACAAAAAACAAGGAAGGAAACCATTTGTCAAAGACCAGCACCAAGAGGCAGTGGGCACCGTGCACCCAGTCAGAACCCAGGTCAACAACAACACGGGAAGAGAAGAACAGCACACGCACCACCCATGGTTTGTCCAGGAAGTTGTAGGTGGCGCTGAGGGAGTTGATGGCGGGGATGCCGCCATACTGGAAACCCAGCAGCAGGTTCCGCCAGTCCTGGTGGGCGTCCCGCACGTGCTGACGGATCAACAGGAAGTCTGGTCTGAAGGACCTGAAACAGGGAGTGAGGGAGGGACATACAGGCCTCAGAGAGAGAGAGGGAGAGAGAGAGGGAGAGGGAGAGAGAGAGGGAGAGGGAGAGAGAGAGAGAGAGAGAGGGATGGAGAGACAGCGAGAGAGAGAGAGAGAGAGAGAGAGGGAGAGAGAGACAGAGAGAGAGGGAGAGAGACAGACAGAGGGGGGGAGAGAGAGAGAGAGAGAGGGAGAGAGAGAGAGGGAGAGAGAGACAGAGAGAGAGGGAGAGACAGAGAGAGAGGGAGAGAGAGACAGAGGGGGGGAGAGAGAGAGACAGAGAGGGAGTGAGAGAGAGAGAGAGGGAGAGAGAGACAGAGAGGGGAGACAGAGAGAGAGGGAGAGAGACAGAGAGGGATAAAGAGAGAGAGAGAGAGAAACAGAGGGAGAGGGGGAGAGACAGATACACAGAGAAAGAGAGAGGGAGAGATAGAGAGAGAGACAGACAGACAGAGAAAGAGGGATAGATAGAGTGACAGAGACAGACTACACGATACGACACTCCACTCCACTCTCTACTCCACTCCCCACCACTCCACTCCACTCTCCACCACTCCACCCCACCCCACTCTCCACCACTCCACTCCACCCCACTCTCCATTCCACTCCACCCCACTCTCCACCACTCCCCACCACTCCACTCCACCACTCCACTCCACCACTCCACTCCACTCCACTCCACTCTCCACCACTCCACTCCACCACTCTCCACTCCGCTCCCCACTCCACTCCACTCGACTGCACTCCACTCTCCACTCCACCACTCCCCTCTTCACCACTCCACTCCACTCTCCACCATTCTCTACTCCCCTGTCCACCACACTCCACTCGACTGCACTCTACTCCACTCCACTCGACAGCACTACACTACACTACACTAAACTACACTACACTGCACTGTACTACACTGCGCTACACTACACTACACTACACTCCACTCCACTGCACTGCACTGCACTGCACTGCACTGCACTGTACTGCACTACACTACACACCAACCTGACGACTTTGGTTCCACTCCTGTTGACCTGTATGTCCACCATGGTGCCACTGTCAGAGTATGCTGCCAGGTTGATCTCTGAGAACTCTGCCTGCACACACACACACACACACACACACACACACACACCACACACAGACACGTACACACGCACACACACATACATACACACACACACAGACACACCACACACACACACACACATACATACATACACACACACACACGACACACACACACAGTTTTTTGTAGCTTCCCGAAGAAAGCGATAGCATCATTAGTTAGCAGTGTCAACACCGATGTTTTTTTCCTCCTCCTAGCTTGTTAGCCTTTGGCCAACTCCTCTCTTCTTTCAGGATAAAGGCGTGGGGGGGGATTGGGGGGGGGGGAAGGTGTGTGTGTGTGTGTGTGTGTGTGTGTGTGTGTGTGTGTGTGTGTGTGTGTGTGTGTGTGTGTGTGTGTCCCTTCTCGCTGCCAGCCAAGAGCTATGGAAGAGCAGGGGAAGGAAAGGAGGAGGGGTGTTCTAAATGAACAGGGTTGTCGTTCCCTCATCAGCCCTGGTCTCCATCGCAGCCTCTGGTCAATCAAGCTGCTGTCTGCCCCAAAGCCTGGCATCATTGCTCTCTCTCTCTATCTCTGTGTGTGTGTGTGTGTGCGTGTGTGTGTGTGTGTGTGTGTGTGTGTGTGTGTGTGTGTGTGTGTGTGTGTGTGTGTGTAGGACTTGTGGAAAAAAATGTTATCAGGAAAAAGACTCCTCTATCATCTCACTGAAAAAAACAAAACAACAACAAACAAAATCAACAAATAATATTTCATGATTGATTGACGAAAGAAGGGAAAGGAAACAACATAGAAGGAAACAAACAAAGAGATAAAAAGAAAAGACAGGACGTCAGGAACAGAGGCCAGAAGAAAGCATCAAGACAGGAGACGTCAGGAACAGAGGCCAGAGGAAAGCATCAAGACAGAAGACGTCAGGAACAGAAGCCAGAGGAAAGCATCAAGACAGAAGACGTCAGAGGCCAAAGGAAAGCATCAAGACAGAAGACGTCAGGAACAGAGGCCAGAGGAAAGCATCAAGACAGATGACGTCAGGAACAGAGGCCAGAGGAAAGCATCAAGACAGAAGACGTCAGGAACAGAGGCCAGAGGAAAGCATCAAGACAGAAGACGTCAGAGGCCAAAGGAAAGCATCAAGACAAAAGACGTCAGAGGCCAGAGGAAAGCATCAAGACAGAAGACGTCAGAGGCCAGAGGAAAGCATCAAGACAGAAGACGTCAGAGGCCAAAGGAAAGCATCAAGACAGAAGACGTCAGAGGCCAGAGGAAAGCATCAAGACAGAAGACGTCAGAGGCCAAAGGAAAGCATCAAGACAAAAGACGTCAGAGGCCAGAGGAAAGCATCAAGACAGAAGACGTCAGAGGCCAAAGGAAAGCATCAAGACAGAAGACGTCAGAGGCCAGAGGAAAGCATCAAGACAAAAGACGTCAGAGGCCAAAGGAAAGCATCAAGACAGAAGACGTCAGAGGCCAGAGGAAAGCATCAAGACAGAAGACGTCAGAGGCCAAAGGAAAGCATCAAGACAGAAGACGTCAGGAACAGAGGCCAGAGGAAAGCATCAAGACACAAGACGTCAGGAACAGAGGCCAGAGGAAAGCATCAAGACACATGACGTCAGGAACAGAGGCCAGAGGAAAGCATCAAGACACATGACGTCAGGAACAGAGGCCAGAGGAAAGCATCAAGACACATGACGTCAGGAACAGAGGCCAGAGGAAAGCATCAAGACACAAGACGTCAGGAACAGAGGCCAGAGGAAAGCATCAACATACCGCCAACAACAAGTTCCCACTGACACCTCAGTAGAACACGTCATTTGTTGTGCAACTCGTGTAGAACGAGCGACAGAGGGAGTGACACACACAGACAGACAGATATAATGACGTCATGAAACGGAGGGGGAAAATAACTGATCGTGACTGCATTAATTGGTGTTTTACACGCAGTCGAGTGTATTTTGTGTCGAAAATTATCGTTCAGATCAAACATTCAGAGGCTTAACTGTTTGCGTGGAATCAGTTCATTAACAGTTGTTTTTCTCTTCCTTCTTCCATTTCCTTGGTCCCTGCTTTGGGATGTTTGTGTTTGTCTGTGGACAGTGCCCATAATGTCAAAGGAAACAATGAGCACGAGCCTCCTTAATTAGTGTTAATTACTCAATAGCAACATAAAGAAGAAACAGGTTCTGATGTCAAAGTAATAGCCTAACCATGTAATGTAATTCTACGTAACGTATTTTAACGTAACGTGACGTAACATAACACAGCACGGCACGACATAGCATAACATACATAGCATAGCACAGCACAGCATAGAATGACGTGATGCACTGTTGGGGGTGTAGAATGATATGTAGGATAGAACAAATCAGAATAGAAAAGAACAGAATTCAGAGTGTTGTGAATTCTCACACCACCTCTCTGGCAACAACAAAAGGATGGATCTATAAAATGTGACCCCTGTATGTCTGATGTATAAAATGTGACCCCTGTACACAATACACAATGCACAAACTTTATTGTCTATACTTTGGTACAGAGATTTTCTTTTTGGCAGCAGCACATGTGCAACATAAAAAGAAAACAACAAACAAATAAAATGAATAGAAAATAAAAAGATAAATTAAATGGTACCAAATGGAAATAGCTATATACAAATATACAGATAACTGAATACTGAATTACTGATTACTGTATGTCTGATGTATAAAATGTGACCCCTGTATGTCTGAACAAGTTCCTCCTTACAGCCACAACAAAAGGATCCATGTATAAAATGTGACCCCTGTATGTGTGATGTATAAAATGTGACCCCTGTATGTCTGAACAGTTTGCTCCCTACAGCCACAAAGACGATCAATTCCAAACTCCGACCTTTCCCCCCCCCCCCCCCCCCGACCCACACCCACCCCTCCCCTATCGGTGTCACCCATCCCCATCTCTCCCCCTCCCACACATTTTGCACAAAAATCTACATTCGTGCCTTTGTGAAAACTCAATATATTATTCTTTTTGTGTGTCTGTGTGTGAATTGATCTCTCTGACCTCAAAGAAATAGACCTCTTCTATTTCCTTTCCTCCACTTTCCGTACAGATCTAATTTCATGGGGCTGTTGTCTGTCTGTCCTTCTTTCTCTGCCTGTCTGTCTCTCTTTCTCTGTCTGTCTGTCTGTCCCTCTTTGTCTGTCTCTCTGAGAGCGATTGTTTTGTTGGTATCGTCCTAGTCTGCCCCAGAGACTCTCTCTCTCTCTCTCTCTACACAGAGAGAGAGAGAGAGAGAGAGAGAGAGATGGTCTTTTCAATTATGTACGGGCCATTCCTCCCAATGAAGGTGTTATTGGAATGATCATTCAAGATCATGACGTTGATTCAGTATCAATGGGCTGTCTATCATTGATCCTCTGGGAAACCGCGACAGTTCCAAACGTGAATGTTGTCTATGAAGGAAATGACTTATTTCTGACACAAGGCCTATGCTTAATTCAATTCTTCAAAACATCGAATAGCATATGCCTGATATTTTGATATCTAATTCGCTGTTTTGTATAAATAAATCGGCACGTTCGTCATAAGGTGCTTACGCTTGTGCTTTAATGCTAAATGTAGACATAAAAAAAGGATATTCATATTGCTTCAATTGCACATAACGTAGGTGTGGGTAACTGCGAACGATCCAGTTGAAGCGACCAGCTCAACGTGTGTACTGTAAAGATAACACGTCGTATGATAGTCAAACGTAGTTCTTTTGTTTTCGGAGACTTTCTCCAACTGGTTGCACCAGGAAAAGTTCGTCTGCTAATTCTTTTCAACGTATTGTCGACGTTTGAAATGGCATGGGTGCCTGAGGATAAATGCGAACGGGCAAGTCTAATTGCGAACGATTGCTTTGGGTACATGTTGACAATTAAAATAGAAGCAAGTCTTGAACTTATTAGACGTAACTTATTGTTGGAACATCGCACCATACTGTTGTATTGTTGGTTTTGATCACACATGCACACAAACACACAGACATACATTTAAACACACACACCCCACACCGCACACAAACACACCCTTTTGAGAGTGCTCAGTAACTGTGCAGCATCGTTCGCAAATAGACTCACGTCAAAATATCCTTTGGTCAGATTGCAAACGACACTATTTTGCAGATGCCTGTCAAAACTGACGTTCTGACCTGTCACCAATATGCTTTCTTAAATTCTCCCAGCACTGGCAATGCGCATTCAACATATCCGATCAAATTGACTATTTTAAACTGTGTCAAAGTTCAAGTCCTACAACTTGCTTCCATTGATTTTAGGATTTTGAGAGCACGTTTGTAACTTTGGTCAGCAGTGGTGCGCAAAGAGAAGAAAGAGTGCGGAAATAGTCCGAAATAGCTGGTGTTTGACTGTTTCTTGGAAATGGATATTCATCAAAGTATTAGAAAAAGGTCGAAGCAGACGTGAAATTGTGAAATGCAATCGTTGAGAACGCTTCGAAGTGGGGTGGTATATGAATCATTCGAAATTAGACGCTATTCGCAATTACCCATACGTACCCTATACATTGAGCTTTTATAGATCATTCAGTGCAGGGCAGCTTAAAACGAAACGAACCTCATCTTTCGCGGGTAAATCAAATTTGTAACGATAAGTGCGCAGTAATTTCAAGCAGTTCCATGACAGAATATTTAAGACATTCTTTTAACAGGTGTGATGAATAAAGTTTTCTTATGTACTAAATTTGTCGCTGTTCTTGACGTGTAAGTCCCATCGTGTGAAATGGATCATCCTATGCCTGCCATTTACAGGAGAGTACACTGTCACAGAGATAGACAGGGATTAGCTTATAATGTGTATCAGCACTTGTCATTCAACATGACAGACAGACAGACAGACAAAGAATGAGAGGATTATCCATTTCTGAAAGAACTTCTCTCTGTCTCTGTGTCTGTCCGTGTCTGTGTCAGCCTGTCTGTGTCTGAGTGTGTGTGTGTGTGTGTGTGTGTGTGTGTGTGTGTGTGTGTGTGTGTGTGTGTGTGTGTGTGTGTGTGTGTGTGTGCATATAAATATGTACATATATATATATATATATATATATATATATATATATATATATATATGTGTGTGTGTGTGTGTGTGTGTGTGTGTGCATATAATTATGTGTGTATATATATATATATATATATATTTGTGTGTGTGTATGTGTGTGTGTGTTTACAATTATGCCAGATATGGGAAAAAGGACAGGAACGTACTGTTATAATCCATTTGAACCCCCGCTCCCCCCCCCCCCCCGTCCCCCCTCCAAAAAAAAACAACAACAAAAAACCCTCAAAAATCACCCTAAAACAGGCACACTAGAAAACAACAACAAAAACACACACAAACACTGTCGCATTCGATGCAAGTTCTTTAGCCAAGTGGGAAGAGAAACAATACCTATTTTTCAAAGTGAACTGGAACACCAAATTGACAAAAATAAATAACGGGTCTGCCCCTGAAGTGATGATATTTTTTGCCATTAGTTCCTTGCAGAAACCTGTTTACATCGTATTATTAACTTTCTGTTTTTACGATATTTTGTACATGTCGTTATCAAAAAAACAACAACGTATTAGCGAAAACGTGTTTTAAAAAAAAGTCGACAGCTTGCCTGCAGTGCACAAAGATTGACAAATATAAAACCAAGGACCGAGTATTAATTTGGGTCGTTGGTGTCTATTTTTGGAACTGATTAGATCAGCAACAGTTAGCCTTCCCACGCACCACCACCAAACTCTTCACCCCAAATCCCCCCCTACCCTGTGATCCACCCCTCTCCTCGCTCTCTGTCTGAGCCAATGGGAACGCTCGCCTGACGAAGAGATTTATATCCCTTCTTCTCTCTCACCCTCTCTCCTTCCTTTCCTCAGTCACCCCCCCCCCTCTCTCTCTCTCTCTCCTTCCGTCTCCTTGTCCTAGACCCGAGGGCTGTTTCGGCCAAAAGCAGACGATTTATTATTTCAAAACACGGCGGGGGTTGGAAAGGGTATTGAGAGGATTGAGAGGTAAGCGGCTTTGTGGAGTAGGGCCAGGGAGGACAGAGGCCTGTGATCACGTGTCTGGCGGAACTAAAGCGGCCATGAAACTGACATGAGGGCTCAGCCTTAGTCGCGCCACACTGTTGAGCTGTGTATATCAGCCTTCTGTGGAAGTACAGAGCACGGGCAGCAAAAACCGGTGCTGAAGTCTGTCTGCGATGGGCAGGGGGAGGGAATTGTTAGTTGCGGGGCCAAAGAAACAGAATTTTTTATTTAATGTCTGCAAAGAAATCAATGAAAGAAACCCGGGATTTCTAGTTCACCAACTCAAAGCTGCGTTGAACTGTAATTGTGCGAGTGTTTATGTGTGTGGGAAGGGAGGGAGGGTGTGATTGTGAGGGTTTGAGACGTGAGTTAAAAGACGTTGGTATGAAGGAAAGTGGTGTGTGTGCGTGGTGTGGGTGGGGGAAGAGGGGCTCTGGTCCTGACTGATTAAATGTATTGACGACGCTGAGAACCCAGACACGTGTAACTGGTAGAGTTTGTCAAAGATGTAATGATTATGGTTCCTGACCACACACTCCACAGGTTAATGTCGGAGAACCAGAATCTAAAACGATCACGATCTGTGAGATCCCGTTTTGGTTCACAAAGCTGAAGGATAAAATTCGCTGCTTGCGCATTTGTGTTTTGACAGTGTCTCCCTGTAGAAACTAGAAAATAATATTTACAAAGATTCAAATGAAATGTATGCTTACTGACATCAGTAGTAACACAGGTAATAATTCAACAGTCCAGAAATAACTGGAAACATTGTTGTGAATCTGCATATAGTGCACAGTGTGCTTCTCACGGGACATCACTAGCATGCAGCCGTTTCATCCGGCCAGGCCTTGGGGTGGACGGATCGCGTGCCAACGTGGATACATCTCTCTCTCTCTCTGCGTGCGCGTGTGTGTATACGCGCGTGCCTCTGCGTGTGTGTGTGTGTGTGTGTGTGGAGGGAAATGAAGCCAAACCAGCACGTAAGATGCGATCAATGTGTGTGGAGGAGGGAGCATAGGAGTGGGGACTAAAAGAGGCCGGCAGCCTGTGTTTAACAAGAAAAGGCAAACATCCATCGACCAACCACACCAGCTTCCACTCCGGACCTTCCGCCCCCCCCCCCACCCTGCCCCCCCCTTCAGGGTACGTCTGACCCCCCTCCACACAATCCCGCCCCCCCGGCGTTCTTTTGATGTGGTTTGGAGTCAGGGGTTTTATGATGATGGTGATGAAGAGGGGGTGTGGAGGTGGGGGTGGGAGGAAGAAAAGGTGTGTGTGTGTGTGTGTGTGTGTGTGTGTGCGTGTGTGTTGGGGAGGAGGAGGGGTTATGATGCTGAGGATCAAGTGACAATGATGTTTTGATGACGACGACGTCGATAACGGCGATGACGAAGACCATGTCAATTATGGTGATGATGATGATGATGATGATGGAGGAGTGAGTGTGAAAGTGCATACGTGCACGTTTAGGCTGTCTGTGTACATGTTTCCATTTGTCTGTGCATAGATTCCTTTCCTCATTTTTAGATGAAGGACAACAAAGTAAAACAATTATCTCTACGTATGCGTTACTGTGTGTGTACACGCGTGTGCGCACGCGCGTACGTATGAAGGCAGAAGAGGAAAAAGACCACACACACACACACACACACACACCAAGTCACACACACACACACACACACACACACACACACACACACACACATACAGGTTGCTTTGTTTATAAAACTCGCACACCATCGTGTTTTTAAGATCATTAATTCTTGAGACATAAAAAAACTGGGGTGAATTCTTTGGTGGGAGGAGAGTTTTCATTGGGGCTTCACAACTAATTTAGTCCCACACACGCATTGATTCAGACAGGAAGAAGTCTGTGTTCATTATGTAACACACTGAATCAGACAGGAAGAAGTCTGTGTTCATTATGTAACACACTGAATCAGACAGGAAGAAGTCTGTGTTCATTATGTAACACACTGAATCAGACAGGAAGAAGTCTGTGTTCATTATGTAACACACTGAATCAGACGGGAAGAAGTCTGTGTTCATTATGTAACACACTGTGTCAGACGGGAAGAAGTCTGTGTTCATTATGTAACACACTGTGTCAGACGGGAAGAAGTCTGTGTTCAGTATGTAACACACTGAATCAGACAGGAAGAAGTCTGTGTTCATTATGTAACACTTTGAGTCAGACGGAAAGAAGTCTGTCAGACTAATTCGGGATGCTGTTTGTGTTGCATTCACTGCTGCCATTGATTGATTACGGACCGTGTGTTCTAAGTGTTGACAGTTGTAGCACTAATTGTTGCTGTAGTAGCAGCAGCAGCAGCAGCGGTAGTAGTGGTAGTAGTTGTTGTGTAGTTTATTCTGATTGTTATTATTGTTAGTTTTGTTGTCGTCAGCTCATTGTGATTGAGCACTTGGACACTCTTTCACTTGGCAAAGGTCAATGCAAAATCAGTCAGTTTCAGTATCAAAACACAGGGTCAGATGAGGGACTCGAGTTCTACTTTCTGTCATGGTATCAGTCCACAGCTGTTCACAACACTGCAGAGCAGGAAAAAAGTCAGAAGAATTAAGACGAGGTTGGAGAAGGACGAGAATGGATCAGACATAAATCTTATCATTAAGAAGTTACCGACGGGCGCAATAGCCGAGTGGTTAAAGCGTTGGACTTTCAATCTGAAGGTCCCGGGTTCGAATCTCGGTAACGGCGCCTGGTGGGTAAAGGGTGGAGAATTTTCCCATCTCCCAGGTCAACATATGTGCAGACCTGCTAGTGCCTGAACCCCCTTCGTGTGTATACGCAGGCAGAAGATCAAATGCGCACGTTAAAGATCCTGTAATCCATGTCAGCGTTGGGTGGGTTATGGAAACAAGAACATACCCAGCATGCACACTCCCGAAAACGGAGTATGGCTGCCTACATGGCGGAATAAAAACGGTCATACACGTAAAAGCCCACTCGTGTACATACCAGTGAACGTGGGAGTTGCAGCCCACGAACGCAGAAGAAGAAGAAGAAGAAGAAGTTGCCTGCCATTGTATTGTGTTGCATTGTATCGGCGTTGTGTTGTGTTGTGTTGTATTATGTTGTATTGTGCTGTGTTGTGTTGTACTGTATTGTATTGCATCGTGTTTCATTGTATTGCATTGTATTATGTTGTATTGTGTATGTTGTGTTGTACTTTATTGTGTTGCATCGTGTTTCATTGTATTGTATTATGTTGTATTGTGCTGTGTTGTGTTGTACTGTATTGTATTGCATCGTGTTTCATTGTATTGTATTATGTTGTATTGTGCTGTGTTGTGTTGTACTGTACTGTATTGCATCGTGTTTCATTGTATTGTATTATGTTGTATTGTGCTGTGTTGTGTTGTACTGTATTGTATTGCATCGTGTTTCATTGTATTGCATTGTATTATGTTGCATTGTGTTGTGTTGTACTGTACTGTATTGCATCGTGTTGTGTTGTGTTGTGTTGTATCGTATTGTATTGTATTAACTTGCCTTGTCTTGTATTGTCGCTTTTTCGTCACAACCTATTTCTCTGAGTGGAATTTGGGCTGCTCTCCCCGCGGAGAGCGCGTCGCCACAGCACAGCGCCACTCCAATTTTTGTCTGCAGGTGTATTTGCTTGACAATGAAAGTGGGTTTTTTTCCACACAATTTTGGTCAGGGACAACCCACTGTTGCCGTGGGTTCTATCACGCGCGCTAAGTGCAAGCTGCAGGCGGGGTATCGGTTTATCATCAGATCCGAATGTCCTGCACACAGGCCACCACCACACACCATCACAACGGTCACTTCCGGGTGGGACTCCAGTCACGTCCAGTGCCATGGAGAGGTCCCCTCTATCAGACAGTCTTGAAAGGAACCTGCAAAGGAATCCCTTCTGCCGGCTCTGAAAGGCTGGATACTTGGGTTTTCCCTGTCCGCTTCCTAATCACTACTCCCCCCCCCAGCCCCTCCCCACCACCCACCGCTCCCTTGCTGTGTGCTGTCCAACATGCTATCAATATAAATATGGGCACAGCAGTCAACCAGTGTACTGAGCTTGTGGATTAGGCAGCCGTTTCCTCTGGCCAGTCCCTTTGGCTGGCTGATCACGTGCTGATGTGGATAGATCTGTGTGTGTGTGTGTGTGTGTGTGTGTGTGTGTGTGTGTGTGTGTGTGAGAGAAGAAGGAAGGAAAGAGGAATGCAGAATGAACAGACGAAGCAAAGGACGTATCCTAGACGTTCCTCTCGCCCATTGGCGTGTGCTATTTGGTCCAATAAAGTAAGAAGAAAGAAAAAAAAGGGGAAGAAAAACGAAATGAAAAAAGGGAGGAAGAGAGACAAGCAGGATCAGACCAGGCAAGGGACGCACAGACCGCTATGTCGCAGATTCATATATGTATTTGATCAAGAAAAAAAGACAGCAAGAAAGAAAGAAAAGGAGCGAAGGAAGGACGGAAGAGAGGAAGAGAGCAGACAACGGGTATGGAGATGCTGATGTCGCCCCTTCATGTCTGATATCTGATCAAAGAAAAAAGGGGAAAAAAAAAAGAATACGGAGAGATCAGGGAAAGATCGAAAAAAAGCAGAAAGAAAGAGAGAACGAAAGAAACTAGGGAAGAATCAAATTGAAAAGGAAGAACAAAGAAAGAAAGAAAGAAAAGCACTATAATTACAGTAGACAACATCCATCTAGATTTTTTTTATTCCACCCATTCAAAACAAAAAGAGAAATTACAAGAGATTAGGCAAGACAGAAAAAAACACAGAAAGAGAACACGAAAAAAAAAAAAAAAAAAAAAAAAGAGAAAGAGAAAGGAAGATCAACAGTAAATCGATCAAGGAACATGAAGACTAACTTTTCTTAGGCGAACGAATTTAAAACCATTTTTTCCTTCTTTTTTTTTTTTGTCGTTTACTCCTGTGTATGAATTGATCGATGACAGCCACCTCTCTGTGTCCAACACACACTGCTATGGACGTCATCCTCTTCCCACCACTTTCCCAACCTTTTCTGTCTGTCTGTCTGTCTCTAAGTCAGTGTTGTCTGCGGTGGTTATTATTGATCCCTTGCGCAACTGCCGCATTCAAGGGAGAAAAATCCGATAGGCTAAAGCCTACCACCCCCACCCCTCCCCTCCTATTGCCGCTGTGTGTATTATTTACGGCCGCACACTAAGCCCGGCCCAGCCCCGCAGGAAAATGAGAAATTGTCCATGTGCTGTTCTTCTCAGGGGGTGATAAATCTCATCCCTGTACAATGTTGGTTTTGTCTCTGAACTGCCCACCACTCCACACCCACCCTTTCCCATTTCACTCCCGCATACAATGGAGCCTCCTTTTATCAGCTATTATATCTATGGAGCAGTGTGTTACAGTGGTATAACCAACATTGGAGGCTCCTTGTATCAGCTATTATATCTATGGAGTACTGTGTTACAGTGGTATAACCAACATTGGAGCCAGTCCTTGTATCAGCTACTATTATCTATGGAACACCGTGTTACAGTGGTATAACCAACATTGTAGTCTCCTTGCATGAACTATCATTATCTACGGATGAATTTGTGCCTGTTATATAAATCAATGCCCATTCGATAAATTAATGCCACTTAGACAAAGTGATGCCCATTAGACCTGTGCTATACTAAGCAGAATATGTTGACCACGAAGGACTCGTGGTGTGACTGGAAGTGACTGGATCTTTCCTGATTAAAACTGTTAATGTCGCCAGTCTAAAAACGATCATTTCGTACATGAAATATCTATAAGTCAGGGCATGTTGTTATAAAGTATTGCTTTCTTTTTTCTGTACAAAATATTACAGACAACTTCTAGGTGATTTACGGCTTTTACATATGCACAACGTTTTCACAAAGGCTATGGGTGAAAAAGTCTTTTCAATATTTGTCATCCTGACAAATTTTGTTGCTGATTTATCTCTCCGCCATTTGCGTTGCCAAGAAAATGCTCAAGTTAAAGGTTACTACGTACATGTACAAGCAGGCGAACAACACACATTCAACTGAATCTGGGTGATTACAGATATTATGTTAGCTGTTCATGAGAAGAAGAAGAAGAAGAAGAAGAAGAAGAAGAAGAAGAGCTATAAAATCAATATACCCACTTTCTTTTTTTCTTTTTAATTTTTGTATGTGATTTTTAACTAAACTGAGCGCACAGCAGCTCGGCTTAAAGCAGAGACAGAACGACAGACAGAGAGTCAGAGAAAAACTGACAGAAAGGCGGACATGTCCCACCACAGGCGTAAATCTTTCTCCCTCGTTGCACGGGCTGAAGGAAAGCAATAAAGCAGTGAACTGCCAGCAATCTGCCCCCACTGCCAACACTTGGAATCGTCATGCAGGGGGAATAACAATGTCTGTCTCACTCATTCCCTTCCACAAGCCAGGGCAGGGCACCTCCCTTTTCTCTCCCAGTTTTTCAGGGCGCCGATTTGGCTCCGCTATCGACCGCCATTTCCCAGGGACCTGTTCGCCCGGAAGCAATCACTGCGCATGTCCCTGTTGATTTTTACAACCGGAAATAAGGGTGGGTGAGGGGTGCAGGCTCAGCGCATTTCTTGCTGACAATGTGAATCATGTCAGCTGATGTTTGCCGAGAAAACAAGGTGGACAGAGTTTGTGGGCAATAGCATAGCACACGTTTTATACAACGTGCTTTCCTTGAGTCGCTATACTGTATGCATCTTCGTGAATATCCAGCCTTCGAAACTTTTCAGCGTTTACACCTGATGCTTAATATGGAGAGACTGTCAGTGTTGGTTTCTTTATAAAATAAAAGTCTGATCAATGTATACAAAGTAACTCCACTTCACAAACCTACCAAAAAATTAATGTTATTTTGGGAAATCAACTGCTTAAAAAGGTAGACAAGAAATGTGTAAGGAAGGAAAGAGACAACAACGCATCCTTTTTCTACAAGAAATGACACAGCTCAGCATTTCTTGGCGAATAAGAAAAGACACATAAAACCAAGACCAGCAGCCTTAATGCAGCATAAATTTCATTTACCATGTATTGTTAATCCCAGGACTTTTCCCTCGGAACGCCAGTAAAACAGCCAGGACTTCACCCCTCTACAGCCAGCCAGGACTTTACCCCTCTACAGCCAGCCAGGACTTCACCCTTCTACAGACTGCCAGGACTTCACCCTTCTACAGACTGCCAGGACTTCACCCCTCTTCAGACAGCCAGGACTTCACCCCTCTACAGCCAGCCAGGACTTCACCCCTCTACAGCCAGCCAGGACTTCACCCAGACAGCCAGGACTTCACCCCTCTACAGCCAGCCAGGACTTCACCCAGACAGCCAGGACTTCACCCCTCTACAGCCAGCCAGGATTTCACCCAGACAGCCAGGACTTCACCCCTCTACAGACTGCCAGGACTTCACCCTTCTACAGACTGCCAGGACTTCACCCCTCTTCAGACAGCCAGGACTTCACCCAGACTGCCAGGACTTCACCCTTCTACAGACTGCCAGGACTTCACCCCTCTTCAGACAGCCAGGACTTCACCCCTTAGAACGCCTAAAGAACAGCCAGGACTTCACTGTTCAGACAGCCATACCCCTCCCCCCTTGGAAAGCCAGAAGAACAGTTAGGACTTCACCCCACTGCAGACAGCCAGGACCACCCCTCTTCAGACAGCCAGGACGTCACCCCTCTTCAGACAGCCAGGACTTCAGCCCTCAGAACGCCAGACGGATCTCCAACCCAGACAGACGTCCAGGACTCACCTCCTCCAACACCACAACCTTCACCGAACCCAGACCCAGTTCCTGAACAACTTAATCTTCAGGACGTCAGCCAATAGGTCGTAAAACTCAACTCTTATACTGACTGTAGGCCTATAGACATGTACATTTTGTGTTTACATAATATGCTTATAGACCGTTGAGGTTCCTCACCAGATAACTGATTCCCAGAGACACATTTTCCCCATGAAGTCAGTCGTCATTCCGTGGACAGCAGTGTATCTTTCCCCTGGCTGCCTTTCCACCTGAAAAACGCCGGGTCACGTCTACTACTGGGGGGGGGGGGTATTTTTTTTTTTTTTTTTTTTTTTTTTACAGCGGGTGGGATCTCACGGTTAATTTTAGCCTACTCCACGGCACACATTGATTCCAGAATCCCAAGTGTACGTGTTGGATGTGGGGACAGACTTCCTGAGGGACTGTCGTTTATGTGGGTCACACTGACAGCTGATGGGACCGGCTGGTTCCTCCCCTCCTTTGTTCCTTTTTAATTGACATTTCTGTCTTCCTTTAAAGAGGGAACGGGGACCGATTCAAGACCATCTGCTATGTCTCAGTATGGAGATGTAATTCACTTGATAAGAAAGTGTGCGCATTTCTCTTATTCTTCAATAATGCAGCAGCAGCAGCAACAGCATAGTATTAGTATTAGTTTTTAGTAGTAGTAGTAGCAGCAGCAGTAACTGAAGTAGTAGTAGTATTTGTGGTGGTGGTAGTAGCAGCAGCAGTGATAGTAGTAGTAAGCATCTTTCAAATCTTTTCTAAAGACTCATCAGTGTGAACAGTATCTATATCTTTGTCCCACACAGTTCCTACGTTTTCCCATGGTCTCTCTCTCTGCGCGCGCGCGTGTGTGTACCTGCGTGCGTGTGCGTGCGTGTGTGTGCGTGTGTGTGTGTGTGTGTGTGTGTGTGTGTGTGTGTGTGTGTGTGTGTGTGTGTTGTCTCTGGTAAAATTCCCCAGAAAACTACTGTGATAGTAAAACAAACACACTTGTAGACAAGAAAAGTGGCACTGCACTGTGGCGATACGCTCTTCCCGGGAAGAGCAGCCCCGATTTTCACAGGAGAAATCTGTTGTGACAAAAAGTAATATGCAATGCAATGCAATGCAATACAATCCAATAAAATGCAATACAGTGACTGGTTATTGATCGGAATCCATACATGGCCACTAAAAGGTTACAATACTCCTTTCCAGTTTAACCCCGCCCTGATTACTCGTCGCAAAGTCGTTTTCATTTTGACAGAAGATAATTATGTCAGGATGTGAGGGACTTTCATGCTCCTGTAGTCATGGTAGTTATTTAACTACTACTGCTGCTGCTGCTGCCATCACTACCACCACTACAAGCACTCTAACTCTGCCTGTCTCTCTATATCCATTTCAATCCGTGTGTCTGTCTCATTTTGTCTGCGCTTATTATTGATTCCTTGTGCAACCGCTGCATTCAATGCGACAAATCTGAAGGCTTCAATGTATTTACGCCCCGTGAAAGTTCAACCCGAGAAAAAACCCACACACCACCGCCACCACAAAAAAACAACAAAAAACCCCAAAACAAAACCAAAACAAAGACAAACATCCCGCCCTCCCACCACCCCCCCCGAGAAATGCAGGTGGTATGTTTTCCCCCTGGAATAAAATCCCAAGTATGACGTTTGCACAATGTTGCTTCTTTCCCCGCTTCCCCCTCCCCACTCGAGCCTCCACTCCCACCCACACCGCTCAATGTTGGAGCCTCTGACTTGTGATGGTGTGTAGTGCACACAATGTTCATTCTGCTTATTGCTTTAGCTGCTGCTACTGCTGCTGCTGCTACTGCTGCTGCTACTACTACTACTACTACTACTGCTGCTGCTGCTGCTGCTGCTGCTGCTATTATTGATGATGATAACAAGGTATTTATCTTGTGCACAGACAAACCAAAGCGCGGACACACCAGTCTTTCACACACAGGTGTGTGGTTGCGGGAGGTGAGGGATGAAACCTATCAATACATGGCTGTAGGGAAGTAGAGAAACAGGAGACCGTGAAAAAAGGAAGCAGCTTTGTTTGGAAATAAGCAGCTTTGTAAGACCGGGGTTTGTCAGGGTATGCTGAACACGGAGAACTAATAAGAATTATTGCTATCTGACCTGATCCTTGCTGGATGTCGCTCAGTACTTTCTCACCACTGGTCTGAAAGTGATCATCCCACACGTATAGCATGGTTATCAGGCGTGACTTTATCAGGACAGGCTCTGGAAAATAATCATTTCTCCCCCCTTTTTTTTGTTTTTTGTTTTGTTTCTGTTGCAGACACGTTGTCGATTATTAACTATTTTCATACACGTGCAGCGCAGCCTTCATAAAGGTCACATCTGGAAAGAGTGTGCTGTTTTTTTTTCTTTATCAATATCTGCCACCCTGACAATTTTCCCACCACTATTTGCGTTAAGAGAAAATGCCAGTGTTAAATGTCATTACGTACATACAGGCACGCAGGGCATAGACACAGAATAAGGGTGATTACACATTTGCAATTTTCATATACATGCAAATCAGAAGTAGAAGAATTAAATAATATTAAGAAAAACAATAACAAAAAAGAAGAAGAAAAAAAAAAGAGCCACAAAATCAACAACCCAATTTTTTCTTTTATTTGTAACTATCCTTGTCATAGGCATTGTCTTTCTAAATCCTGTGTGTGTGTGTGTGTGTGTGTGTGTGTGTGTGTGTGTGTGTGTGTGTGTGTGTGTGTGTAGGACTTGTGGAAAAAAATGATATCGGGAAAAAGACTCCTCTATCATCTCATTGAAAACAACAACAACAAAATCAACAAATAATATTTCATGATTGATTGATGTGTGTGTGTGTGTGTGTGTGTGTGTGTGTGTGCGTGCGTGCGTGTGTGTGTGTGTGTGTGTGTGTGTGTGTGTGTGTGTCTTGTGTGTGTGTGCGTGCGTGCGTGCGTGTGTGTGTGTGTGTGTGTGTTGTGTGTGCGTTTGTGCGTGCGTGCGTGCGTGCGTGCGTGTGTGTGTGTGTGTGTGTGTGTGTGTGTCTTGTGTGTGCGTGCGTGCGTGAGTGCGTGCGTGCGTGCGCGCGCGCGCGCGTGTGTGTGTGTTCCTTGAAGCGGCCCATAAAGTCATCAGACAGAAAAGGAAGAAGGGGATACAAAGGACGGGAGGTGATGTGTTCCTTCAGAAATGGGATGGTGAGGCAACAGTGCTGTCATACACACACACACACACACAGAGGCAGACAGACGGACAGAGAGATAGAGGGAAGAGAGGGAAGGATAGAGACAGACGGCGAGTGAGAGAGAGAGAGAAACAGACACAGACAGACAGAAGGGAGGTGGGAGTTGTGGGTGGTGGTGGTGGTGGGAGAAACAGAAGGGGACAGGGACAGACAGACAGAGAGAGGGAATTCCCCACGCTCATACATCTCTTTGAGGCCCATCTTCCCGGCTGAAGAAAGCAATAAAGCAGCGAATTCACTCAGAAATCTGCCTCCACTGCCAACACCTCGGGGACATCGCCTTGCCTCCCTCCACCCCATCTTCACCCCCACACCCCGTCCCTCCTCCCCTTCCTCACCCCACCCTCCCTCCCTCCACCCCATCCTCACCCCACACCCCGTCCCTCCACCCCTTCCCCATCCCACCCTCCCTCCCTCCACCCCTTCCTCACCGTCCGTCCCTCCACCCATTCCCTTGTGTGGAAAGAAAACTTGGACAGGGCGTTGTCTTTTTTTTTCACACTGAGCCCCGTCTTCGGCTCAGCGTATCGATCGCCGTTTCCCAAGGACCTGTTCGCACCGGAAGCAACCACTGCGCATGTCCCTGTCAGTTTTACAGCCGGAAATAACGGGTGGGTTGGAGAGAGAGCGGCGCAGGCATGAGGCGTTTCACTGTCGGTTTGGCTTCTGTCACTTGGCGTGGGAGTACGTTTTTCGTCTTTGAATTTTTGTTCATTGACTGCTGCTGCCGAGTATGTTCGTCACTGAAGGGCTGTCACCTCAGTGAGATAGGACAGAGCTTACAGGTCAGGATGTCAGTGAAGGGCTGTCACCTCAGTGAGATAGGACAGAGCTTACAGGTCAGGGTGTCAGTGAAGGGCTGTCACCTCACTGAGATCAGACAGAGCTTACAGGTCAGGGTGTCAGTGAAGGGCTGCCACCTCACTGAGATCAGACAGAGCTTACAGGTCAGGATGTCAGTGAAGGGCTGTCACCTCAGTCAGATAGGACAGAGCTTACAGGTCAGGGTGTCAGTGAAGGGCTGTCACCTCACTGAGATCAGACAGAGCTTACAGGTCAGGATGTCAATGAAGGGCTGTCACCTCAGTGAGGTAGGACAGAGCTTACAGGTCAGGATGTCCGTGAAGGGCTGTCACCTCACTGAGATCAGACAGAGCTTACAGGTCAGGATGTCCGTGAAGGGCTGTCACCTCAGTGAGATAAGACAGAGCTTACAGGTCAGGATGTCAGTGAAGGGCTGTCACCTCAGTCAGACAGGACAGAGCTTACAGGTCAGGGTGTCAGTGAAGGGCTGTCACAGTCAGACAGGACAGAGCTTACAGGTCAGGGTGTCAGTGAAGGGCTGTCACAGTCAGACAGGACAGAGCTTACAGGTCAGGGTGTCAGTGAAGGGCTGTCACAGTCAGATAGGACAGAGCTTACAGGTCAGGATGTCAGTGAAGGGCTGTCACCTCAGTGAGATAGGACAGAGCTTACAGGCCAGGATGTCAGTGAAGGGCTGTCACCTCAGTGAGATAGGACAGAGCTTACAGGTCAGGATGTCAGTGAAGGGCTGAGAGACCGAGAGAGAGAGAGAGAGAGAGAGAAACAGAGAGACAGAGACAGAGAGACAGAGAGAGTGTGCGTGTGCACGCTACAGCGTGTGAAGTGACACGCGCATCAGTAACAAGTTTCATCGTTTTTCCTCTCCCATTTTTATCTGTGACAGACACACAGACAGACACATAGACAGGCAGACAGGTACATATGCAGACACACAGACAGACTGATAGACATACACACAGACAGGCCATGGTCACACTTACCTGTTCCACGCGAACATCCCAGTCATTGAAGATCTTTTTCCCTTTGAAATACTTTGTCCTGCACACAGAAAAAATAGCCGCTGTCAAGACGCAGATAGATCACAGAAAAAAAAGAGACTGTGCCTGTCTGTCTGTCTGTCTGTCAGTTCGTGTCGATCTACAATAGTATAGGCTACGCTGGCTAATAAATTATTCTTTCGAGAGCAGTTTATTTCACAGGTGAGAAACAAAAAGCTAGCTAGATAGGTACATAGATACAGATGAATGAATACATAGACAGACTGACGTCTTCCTTTTTCGTTCGTTGGCTGCACGTTGCACACGGGACATGGATTTATTAAATCGTCTGTAAGACTAGCACACAGACCAACACTCAAGGTGTAGAGAAGGGGGGGGGGGATCCCGGTCTGTATACAGGTAGGACTCCCACCACTCCAGGTGTAGAGAAGGAGGGGGGGGGGATCCCGGTCTGTATACAGGTAGGACTCCCACCACTCCAGGTGTAGAGGAGGAGGGGGGGGGATCCCGGTCTGTATACAGGTAGGACTCCCACCACTCCAGGTGTAGAGGAGGAGGGGGGGGGGGGATCCCGGTCTGTATACAGGTAGGACTCCCACCACTCAAGGTGTAGAGAAGGGGGGGGGATCCCGGTCTGTATACAGGTAGGACTCCCACCACTCCAGGTGTAGAGAAGGGGGGAGGAAAAATCCCCGTCTGTATACAGATAGGACACCCACCACTCCAGGTGTAGAGAAGGGGGGGGGGAATCCCCGTCTGTATACAGATAGGACTCCCACCACTCCAGGTGTAGAGAAGGGGGGGGGAAATCCCCGTCTGTATACAGATAGGACTCCCACCACTCCAGGTGTAGAGAAGGGGGGAGGAAAAATCCCCGTCTGTTTTCAGATAGGACACCCACCTGTGAACACTCACTGCCTGATCGGCCACATTAACCACTGGGCCATCGTGAGTTACTGCCAAGAATGGGGTGAAGAGGAGGAGGAGAAGACAAACGGGAGGAGGTGGAGGGGAGGAGGAGAAGAAGGGAAAGGGGAGGAGGAGGAGGAGAAGAGGAAGAAAAGGGGGAGGAGGAGAAGAAGGAAAAGGGGAGGAGGAGGAGGGGGTAGAGGAGAAGAGGAGGAGGCAGCATTGGTGGCTGACAACTAGTCAGTGTTTGCAGAGGGGGCAGGGGGGGGGGTGTGGGGAGGGGGGGGGGGAGGGTATGAAGCAGACTGCCGGAGCTGACACCTGAATATTTCACATCCTGCCACCTCTCTGCTGGCCTGGGGAGCAACACCATCTCTCCTGTCTCTCTGTCTGTCTGTCTGTATATATATATATATATATATATATATATATATATATATATATATATAATGTGTGTGTGTGTGTGTGTGTGTGTGTGTGTGTGTTCTCTCTCTCTCTCTCTCTGTGTGTGTGTGTGTGTGTGTGTGTGTGTGTGTGTCACAACCCCTTTCCCTCTACTATATATGTTTCTCTCTCGCTCTCTCGACCTCCCTCTCTCTTTGCATCTCTTTCTCTCACTCTCTCTCAACCTCAGTCTCCAACCTCATCTGTGTCTGTCTGTCCGTCTGTTTGTCTGTCTCCCCCTTGCTGCTGACTGTCAACTGTCAACGCACAGCACAATGAAAGGCAGAGGGGACAGAGCTGACAGGGTGGGTGTGATGGCCACAGTGAGTGGCACCATCACTCAGCCATGCCGGTCACCTCACACATCTGTCCTGACGATCAGGGTTCACAGTGCAATAACCCCCCGCCCCTCTCTCTCTCTTTCTCCACGACCTTGTCCCCACCACCCTCCTCACCATCCCCCACTGACGCCAAGGAAACCGACCTCGTGCTGTGAATAACCCCAAGGCCAGAGGAAGGGGGTGTTTTTTTTTTTTTTATTTATTTTTTTTTTTTTTATCAACATCAGATTTCTCTGTGTGAAATTCGGGCTGCTCTCCCCAGGGAGAGCGCGTCGCTACACTACAGCGCCACCCATTTTTTGTATTTTTTCCTGCGTGTAGTTTTATTTGCTTTTTCCTATCGAAGTGGATTTTTCTACAGAATTTTGCCAGGAACAACCCTTTTGTTGCCGTGGGTTCTTTTACGTGCGCTAAATGCATGCTAGCACACGGGACCTCGGTTTATCGTCTCATCCGAATGACTAGCGTCCAGACCACCACTCAAGGTCTAGTGGAGGGGGAGAAAATATCGGCGGCTGAACCGTGATTCGAACCAGCGCACTCAGATTCTCTCGCTTCCAAGGCGGACGCGTTACCTGTAGGCCATCACTTCACTGCCTGGTGGGGGAGGAAGGCAAGGATTGAGCAGTAGGTGGGAACCAGAATTCTGCCTGATTTCATCTTCACAAGCCCCGCTCCCCGTGTTTATCGGAGGGAGGGATTCTGTCTGCTCTTTTCTCTGTGTCTGATGAACTCTGTTCTTCTCTCTCTTTGTCTGAAGAATTCTGTCTGTTCTTTTCTCAGTGTCTGATGAACTCTGTTCTTCTCTCAGTGTCTGAAGAATTCTGTCTGTTCTTTTCTCAGTGTCTGAAGAATTCTGTCTGTTCTTTTCTCTGTGTCTGATGAACTCTGTTCTTCTCTCTCTTTGTCTGAAGAATTCTGTCTGTTCTTTTCTCTGTGTCTGATGAACTCTGTTCTTCTCTCTCTTTGTCTGAAGAATTCTGTCTGTTCTTTTCTCAGTGTCTGAAGAATTCTGTTTGTTCTTTTCTCAGTGTCTGATGAACTCTGTTCTTTTCTCTGTGTCTGATGAATTCTGTCTGTTCTTCTCTCAGTGTCTGAAGAATTCTGTCTGTTCTTTTCTCAGTGTCTGATGAACTCTGTTCTTCTCTCTCTTTTCCTGAAGAATTCTGTCTGTTTCTTTCTCGTGTCTGATGAACTCTGTTCTTCTCTCTTGCTGAAGAATTCTGTCTGTTCTTTCTGTCTAGAACTCTGTCTTTTCTCTGTGTCTGAAGAATTCTGTCTGTTCTTTTCAGGCTCCTAGGTCTGATGACTCTTGTTCTTTTTTGTTCTCAGAGTCTGAAGCATTCTGTCTGTTGCAATTTTTCCAGCTGTTTTGATGACTGCTTATTGTCTTTCTTGCCTTCGGTGTATGGATAGACGTCTTTCTTATTACCCTTCTATGAATCTGTCTGATTCTTCTATACTATCTTCTCATGAATCGCTGAATCTTTGTTCTTTCTAGTTTCTCTTGTCGTACTGATAAATTGTTCTTCTCTCTGTGTCTGAAGAATTCTGTCTGTTTTTTCTCAAAGTCTGATGAACTCTGTTCTTTTCTCTGTGTCTGAAGAATTCTGTCTGTTCTTTTCTCAGTGTCTGATGAACTCTGTTCTTCTCTCTGTGTCTGAAGAATTCTGTCTGTTTTCCTCTCTCAGTGTCTGTCCCAGGAATGTCTGTTTTCCTCTGTCTGTTTCATCTGTTCCAGCCTCGTTTGGTTCTAGGCTGTGAAAACGCAGCAGATGATGACAGCCACAAAATGTTCTTTGTTTTACACACAAAGCACTTTGTCTTTGAACAGAATGTTTTAACGATGATCGAAATGACTGCTTATTGTCTTTCTTGACGCTTCGGTTGTTATGGGATAGCGGTCTTTGCAATTAATATACTCCTTCTCATAATTCTGTCTGAATATTCTGTTCTACTACTATGACTATCTCATGAATTCTGCCTGAATCTGTTTATCTATTTAGTTTCACTTCGGTCCGGGTACAAAAAAAAAATAAATAAAAAAAATTGAGTGTCCACATTAGAATATTCATATGCAGTAAACACGTCGATGGTGTAGTTAGTGTCACTGTATGTGTTCTGTCCAAAATTTGTATTTCTTTTCTTTTAATTGTGAACAATAAAGAGGCCATTCTGTCTTTTGACAAAAAAAAGAAAAAAAAGTTTTACTTCGACATTGTCTCATGAATTGTGTCCGAAGCTGTGTGGTGGTGACATTCTGTCTGTTGGGCTCTGACTTCCAGTCCCTCTCAGTGTCTGTAGCTGGTGAGAAACCGACGAGTTACAACCAAGTGCACATTGTTAACTCACTCAGTACGGCCAGTCCTCTCTTCTCCTCTACACAGACCCCTCGGATGTCCAGTGGGTGTCTCAATGACCCAACCTTTAGCTTCCGTCGTCAGAACTGTGGTATTCTTTGTCAACACTCACCTCTTCAGTATAAGAGCCTTCCGCTTGTAATATTTTGATGATGGTAATAGGGGTGAAACGCTGTTAACGTCGTCTCTTTCGCCGTTCGTATGGAGAGAGTTAATCAAAGCACAATGTGGGTCCTCCCATCAGAACAGCTGCTACACAGGCCTACTGGTGTGTCCGTCCTTGTCTCTGACGCCAGCAGTTCAACGACTGTTTGTTGAATACCAGATCAGAACAGATGGAAGTATCTAGTTCTACATGCTGCAGGAACGTTGAAAATCAGGACAGCCAGAAAACATGGCCAACATTCCGGAGGAGGAGGAGGAGTGAAGGAGAGGGGTAGGAGAAGAAAGGTCCCTGGAGACAGGAGGAGAGGGGCAGGAGACAGGAGAGGAAGGAGAGGGACAGGAGACAGGAGGAGAGGAACAGAAGACAGGAGGTGAGGAAGGAGAGGGGCAGGAAACAGGAGGAGAGGAAGGAGAGGGGCAGGAGACAGGAGGAGAGGAAGGAGAGGGGCAGGAGACAGGAGGAGTGAGGAGAGGGGCAGGAGACAGGAGGAGAGGGGCAGGAGACAGGAGGAGAGGAAGGAGAGGGGCAGGAGACAGGAGGAGTGAGGAGAGGGGCAGGAGACAGGAGGAGAGGGGCAGGAGACAGGAGGAGAGGAAGGAGAGGGGCAGGAGACAGGAGGAGAGGGGCAGGAGACAGGAGGAGTGAAGGAGAGGGGCAGGAGACAGGAGGAGAGGAAGGAGAGGGGCAGGAGACAGGAGGAGAGGAAGGAGACAGGAGGAGAGGAAGGAGAGGGACAGGAGACAGGAGGAGAGGAAGGAGACAGGAGGATAACAAAACCCGCCAGTCAGGGTGTGAGTGAGTGACTGGGGAAAGGACCACTCTGCGATCCACGCCTGAGGCATGCCCCGTGTTCACGTTTCCGCTCTGCCCCCCCCCCCCCCCCCCCTCCTCACTTCACCTTGCCTGATGCCTCACACCACTTCCCTCCCCTGGCCGTGGGACTTCTTCGCGAAAGAAGGCGATAAAAGTCGCTCACACGCCGTTTTCGGAGAACTAATGACGCGAGCGCACGCGCGCGCAAACACATACACACGTACATACATACGTACGCACATTAACGCACGTGCGCATGCACGCATATACGCACACGCACGCACATACAAACACGTGCACAAATACGTGCGAGAGCGTACACACACACACACACACTCACTCACACACACTCTCTCTCTCACACACACACACACACACACAAGAAAGAGAGAGAGAAGGGGGTGGTTTGGTTCTCCCATCGCCCCCCCCCCCTCTCTCTCTCTCTTTCTAATGACTTAATCAATTAACGGGTCCTTTTCCAATTTGCCTAAAACCAGACGGATGTCTCCACGGCAGCCAGTCTGCCACACTTGGCCAGAAATGTGAGAGAGCATCACCTTCCGTGATCAGTGGACAGACAGACAGACAGACAGAGCATCACCTTCCGTGATCAGTGGACAGACAGACAGACAGAGCATCACCTTCCGTGATCAGTGGACAGACAGACAGACAATCACCTCCCGTGATCAGTGGACAGACAGACAGACAGACAGAGCATCACCTTCCGTGATCAGTGGACAGACAGACGGACGCACAGACAGACAGACAGACAGAGCATCACCTTCCGTGATCAGTGGACAGACAGACAGACAGACAGAGCATCACCTTCCGTGATCAGTGGACAGACAGACAGACAGACAGAACATCACCTTCCGTGATCAGTGGACAGACAGACAGACAGAGCATCACCTTACGTGATCAGTGGACAGACAGACAGAGCATCACCTTCCGTGATCAGTTAACAGACAGACAGACAGACAGAGCATCACCTTCCGTGATCAGTGGACAGACAGACAGACAGAGCATCACCTTCCGTGATCAGTGGACAGACAGACAGAGCATCACCTCTCGTGATCAGTGGACAGACAGACAGACAGACAGACAGAGCATCACCCTCCGTCATCAGTGGACAGACAGATAGACAGACAGATAGAGCATCACCTCCCGTGATCAGTGGACAGACAGAGCATCACCTCCCGTGATAAGTGGACAGACAGACAGAGCATCACTCTCCGTGATCAGTGGACAGACAGATAGAGCATCACCTCCCGTGATCAGTGGACAGACAGACAGACAGAGCATCACCTTCCGTGATCAGTGGACAGACAGACAGACAGAGCATCACCTCCCGTGATCAGTGGACAGACAGACAGACAGACAGAGCATCACCTCCCGTGATCAGTGGACAGACAGAGCATCACCTCCCGTGATCAGTGGATAGACAGATAGACAGACAGAGCATCACCCTCCGTGATCAGTGGACAGACAGACAGACAGACAGACAGAGCATCACCCTCGGGTGATCAGTGGACAGACAGACAGACAGAGCATCACCTTCCGTGATCAGTGGACAGACAGACAGACAGAGCATCACCTTCTGTGATCAGTGGACAGACAGTCAGACAGACAGGCAGGCAGGCAGGCAGAATGTTGAGCAGTGGTAATGTGTTCGCCTCGGAAGCGAGTGTCCACGGGTTTGGGTCCCATGTGAATGAATGAGTGTGTGAATGAGTGAAGGAATGAATGAGTGAATGAAGGAATGAGTGAATGAAGAAGTGAATGAATGAATGAGTGAATGAAGGAGTGAATGAAGGAGTGAGTGAATGAATGAAGGAATGAATGAAGGAGTGAGTGAATGAAGGAGTGAGTGAATGAAGGAATGAAGGAGTGAATGAAGGAGTGAGTGAATGAAGGAATGAAGGAGTGAAGGAAGGAGTGAGTAAATGAAGGAATGAGTAAAAGAATGAGTGAATGAAGGAGTGAATTAATGAAGGAGTGAAGGAAGGAGTGAGTAAATGAAGGAGTGAATGAATGGAGTGAGTGAATGAAGGAGTGAATGAAGGAGTGAGTGAATGAAGGAATGAGTGAAGGAATGAGTGAATGAAGGAATGAGTGAATGAAGGAGTGAGTGAATGAAGGAGTGAGTAAATGAAGGAGTGAATGAATGAGTGAATGAGTGAAGGAATGAGGGAATGAAGGAATGACAGAATGAATGAGTTAAGGAAGGAATGAGTGAATGAAGGAGTGAGTGAATGAAGGAATGAGTGAAGGAATAAGTGACTTAAGGAATGAGTGAATGAAGGCGTGAATGAAGGAGTGAGTGAATGAAGGAATGAGTTAATGAGTGAAGGAATAAGTGACTTAAGGAATGAGTGAATGAAGGAGTGAGTAAATGAATGAGTGAAGGAATGAGTGAATGAAGGAATGAGTAAATGAAGGAGTGAGTGAAGGAAGGAATGAGTGAATAAATGAACACTTCACGTGCAGTTTCACCAGCGTGGAGAAGGAGAGAGAGGATAAGGAACCAACAAATGAAGAAATAAATTCACATACTAAGGAACGATCGATTTTTCTTAAGATGGGAAGGAAGACAGGAAGGAATAAAGAAAGAAAGAAAAAAAAAGGAAAACAAAAGACGAGGACAAAATGGAAAAAAAAAAATTGATTTGCGACAGGAGAGATTTTTCTTAATACTAAACTCGTGATTTGGAAAGGAAGGTTTTCTTCTTTTCTTTGATCTGCAGGTTATTGCGTTGAATTTCCAGCTGAGTTAAAGCTGGCCGCCATTTTCTTGCCGTTCCTCTTCCCCCACCCCTACTCTCTCCCCCTCCCTCTCTCTCTCTCTGTGTCGACATCCTCCCTCCCCGCTGTTGGATCAATGCCTGCACCCAGTGTCGCTCCCCAGATTAACTGGAGCGGATTGTTTAATGTGAGCATCTCGTGTGCTGTCCTGCTGTGTGTGTGTGTGTGTGTGTGTGTGTGTGTGAGTGGAGTGGTTATGTCTGTCTGTGCTGTGACCTGCCTTTTTCTGTAAACAAGAAATCGTTCATCAGCGAATGCAAACCGTTAACCGAGACACTTGTGAATGTCTCACACACTCTTCCCGCGGGACACACTGGGTCCGGTTCCATCTAATGTGCTCGTCATGGCCAGGTCCAACAGCCTGCTGAATATTCATGAGGACAAGGCAACGTCAGCAGAGCCCGCCTAAGTTAATGAACAAGGCACAGCACGCTTCAAAGGCCCATCCATTTCCCACAGGCACGTGGGCCAGTTCAGCTAATGGGCAGCCAGGCTGAATGCGTCAGTCGCTGTGTCCTGGGGAGTGGATCTTAGCTGCTTCGCCAGCAGTGCGGGTCTCCCTTATAGCCTTCAACAGGCAGTCCACCACACTGACCCTTCACTGACCATCCCTTACCGCCTTCAACAGGCAGTCCACCACGCTGACCCTTCACTGACCATCCCTTACCGCTTTCAACAAGCAGTCCACCACACTGACCCTTCACTGACCATCCCTTACCGCCTTCAACAGGCACCCACAACACTGACCCTTCACTGACCATCCCTTACCGCCTTCAACAGACAACCACCACGCTGACCCTTCACTGACCATCCCTTACCGCCTTCAACAGGCAACCACCACACTGACCCTTCACTGACCATCCCTTACCGCCTTCAACAGGCAGTCTACCACACTGACCCTTCACTGACCATCCCTTACCGCCTTCAACAGGCAGTCTACCACACTGACCCTTCACTGACCATCCCTTACCGCCTTCAACAGGCACCCACCACACTGACCCTTCACTGACCATCCCTTACCGCCTTCAACAGACAGTCTACCACACTGACCTTTCACTGACCATCCCTTACCGCCTTCAACAGGCAGTCCATCACACTGACCCTTCACTGTCACTGACCATCCAAGGTCTCCCTCTGTTCACCAAATCAACCAGATTCCCGTCCGTTCCTCTGACGGCATCTGTGTGTGTGTCTGCCTAGACATGCTGCTCTCCTGCAGGAGAAAGGAGTCCTGACCCCACAAGTCACGATATCTCTGTCCAGCCCTCTGCTCTCCTGCAGGAGAAAGAAGCCCTGACCCCATAGGTCACGATATCTCTGTCCAGCCATCTGCTCTCCTGCAGGAGAAAAGAGTCCTGACCGCACAGGTCACGATATCTCTGTTTGTCCAGCCCTCTGCTCTCCTGCAGGAGAAAAGAGTCCTGACCGCACAGGTCACGATATCTCTGTTTGTCCAGCCCTCTGCTCTCCTGCAGGAGAAAAGAGTCCTGACCGCACAGGTCACGGTATCTCTGTCCAGCCCACTGCTCTCCTGCAGGAGAAAAGATTCCTGACCCCACAGGTCACAGTATCCCTGTCCAGCCCACTGCTCTCCTGCAGGAGAAAGGAGTCCTGACACTACAGGTCACGGTATCCCTGTCCAGCCCACTGCTCTCCTGCAGGAGAAAAGATTCACCCACAACCCCCCCCCCCCCCACACACACACACGGCACACACTGGCAAAGAGAGACTGAGAGTGCATGCACGCAATTTAACAATTGGCATGTGTTTTAAATAGATGATACGAACTCAGAAAAAAAAACCAATAAACAATATCAAATAATCACGATGAATACCATGGAATTTTGACTGATACAAAGCAAACTTGGAAAGGGAAACAAAATAAATACCACAAAAGCCTAAGGATAAGAATGACGGCAGTTACTACTCAGTACAACTATGACTTGATGCTGATGTATGGTCTTTTTCTTTTCTTTTTTTTGAATCGTTGCTGGACACCTGTAACTACGACGGGTGACTTAAATAAATCATGATATGAATTAAACCCATTAAAACCACCACTGATGCAGTGCATACACTGATTTAGTTTGTTTTTTCTAGATTACGTGCGCGCGCGCACACACACACACTGAGTGCCAGTGACATCAGGAAACACACACACACACACACACACACACACACACACACACACACACACACACACAGCCACATCAGGTTGGCCTGTGGCCGTTCCAGCAGACAAGCGACTCACCAGTCTGTGTGCTGGTCATCAATGATGAGCAGGATCTTGCACCTGTCCTTGTTGTAGCCGCCTCTCCCTGAGGACGACGAGGACGAGGAGAGAGCTCGCTGGCCGATGGAGGTGGCGGGGGTGGGGCGGGAGGGGGAGCTGGGGGCGCTGGGTGACGGCCCCTTGCGGACTGAGGGAGGCAACACCCGCTCCACGTCGTCCAGTTCCCCCTGGTCACAGGGACACACAGCACACACGTGTCACACGGTGTTTTAACAAGGTGTTGTGATTACTGTTATTATGTTCATGTGAAGGTGGAACACACCACAACACACACATCTGTGACATTTTAACAAGATGTTAATGATAATAATAATAATAATAATGGATACTTATATAGCACACTATCCAGAAATCTGCTCTAGGTGCTTTACAAAAACGCTTTTGTTAACATAAAACTGCATCAATGTTACATACACACACACCAAAATGTGACTACACACACACACACACACACACACACTGCATACATACATTTTAACATACATGTGTATCTAACAGCTACCCTAACACATACGCACACATAGGCAGGCACAAACTTACATAAACACATGCACACACAGTACACATTCATATACATGCATGTAGTTATGTACACATACATATGTATACACACATAGTCAAGCACAGCTAACGCAAAGGAAGTGGACCTGCCACAATTGAACTTATTGCTGAGGGAAAAGGTGGGTTTTGAGACAAGATTTAAAAGATGCGAGGAAATCAGAATGACGGACGTTATCAGGGAGCTTGTTCCACGTCTTTGGCGATTGAAAAGAAAACGATCTGTTAAGATGATTATTTTTGTTATTTATATGTGAGAGTGGGACACACAGCGCGCTTCTGTTAAGATGTTATGATGATTATTGTTGTTTATATGTGTGAGTGGGACACACAGCACATGTTTGTGACATGTTTTATAACAAGGTATTGTGATGGTTATTGTTCTTTATATGTCAGGGTGGGGCAGACAACTCTCACTTGTGACGTGTTTTGGCAAGTTATGGTGATCATTGTCATTATCTACATATGTGGATGGGACATACATCATGCATGTCTGATATTATTCATTATAACAAGATATCTTGGTGATCATTGTTGTTATTTATATGTGAAGATGGGATTTACACCATGCATGTCTGATATTTGTTATAACAAGATATCATGTGATCATTGTTGTTATTCATATGTGAAAATGGTATATACACCATGCATGTCTGATATTTGTTATAACAAGATATCATCGTGATCATTGTTGTTATTCATATGTGAAGATGGTATATACACCATGCATGTCTGATATTTGTTATAACAAGATATCATGGTGATCATTATTGTTTTATACAAGATATCATCGTGATCATTGTTGTTATTCATATGTGAAGATGGTATATACACCATGCATGTCTGATATTTGTTATAACAAGATATCATGGTGATCATTATTGTTATTTATTTGGGAGGATGGTATATACACCATGCACGTCTGATATTTGTTATAACAAGATATCATGTGATAATTGTTGTTATTCATATGTGAAGATGGTATATACACCATGCATGTCTGATATTTGTTATAACAAGATATCATGGTGATCATTGTTATTCATATGTGAAGATGGATATACACCATGCATGTCTGATATTTGTTATAACAAGATATGGTGATCATTGTTATTCATATGTGAAAATGGGATATACACCATGCATGTCTGATATTTGTTTTTACAAGATGTCATGGTGATCACTGTTATTCATATGTGAAAATGGGATATACACCATGCATGTCTGATATTTGTTATAACAAGATATCATGGTGATCATTGTTATTTATATGGGAGGATGGTATATACACCATGCATGTCTGATATTTGTTATAACAAGTTATCATGGTGATTATTGTTGTTATTTATATGTGAGTGTGGGATATATATCATGCATTTCTGATATCATTTATTATAACATGGCATTATGATGATCATTGTTGTTATCTATATGTGAGGAAGGGACACACCACACCACACACACCTGTGACACTTTCTAACAAGTTAATATGATGATTATCATTGATATTTGTATGTTTAAGGATGCGACACACACATCACATACATTTCTGATATTCATTTTAACATGATATAATGATGATTCTTATTGACATCTATCTTAGATATATAGGATAGGTGGGACACACACACACACACACACACACACACACCACACATTTCTAACATTTTACAAATTTTATGATGATTTTTACTGTTATCTATATATAAGGGTAGGACACACACAATACACATTTCTGACTTCTTTTTTTTATAACAATATATTATGATGATTATTGCTATCTATATATGAAGGTGGGACACACACACACACATTTCTAGTATCATTTTAACAAGATTTTATGATGCCTATTATTGGTATTTGTATAAGAGGGTGGGAACCCCCCACCCGACACACACATATACATTTCTAATAGTTAAAAACAATTCTTTAAAGGTGATTGATACTGCTATTTATATACGAGGGTAGCGCGCACACACACGCGCGCGCGCGCGCGCGCACACACACACACACACAGGGATATCTAACAATTCGTTAACGTGATAACGTCAGTTATTGATATCCACATTTGAGAGTGAGATATACAAGTCTTGGCAACAAGTAATGATCTGTAATGAACAGGTGCGTGTCTGTATGGCTGTGTGTGCCAAGTCATTATCCATCGTGACTGCACTTTGAATGCGTGTTAACCAGCGCACTCATTCTGAAGTTTCTCAGAGAAATGCGCTATATAAACACCATTCATTTTGATAATCATCGTCATCATTATTATTATTATTATTCAGGATCAGGATTAGGATCTGGGGTTATTATTGTTATAATACTAATAGTAATAACTATTATCATTCTTCATCATTATTTTTATCATCATCATTACATATTACACGCATTTTAAATAGTCAGTTTTGTTCTTAACAACATAAGGCAACATAAATTCCTGGAGCTGAATTCAGAATTCTAAATTGGGACGGAATGAACAGTAATGTCGTACTTAAACATACTAAATTCCTGGAGCTGAATTTAGGATGCTTTAGTGCGATTATACCACAGCATAATATCAAGATAATAACTTATATACCGCCTATCCTCGGTCAGAGACCAAACCTTTAGCGCTTCACAAACACGGAGTCACTATTAGCACAACAGCCTGTCAACCTGGACAGTACAACACGAGCAACACACCTGAAACCGATGTGGAAAAAAACGTGCAAAGTTGCAAGGGGGAGACAATGCTAAAACGACGACGGAGAGTCGTAGAATGTGTGAGTACAGTTCACAAAGTTATCAGGCGTGCAGCATGCAGCTTTTTCACGGTTTGAACCACACGGCTGAAGTCGCTGAGAGGTTGACTGTGTGGGCCTGGTTTGAAAGGTTTGTGTGGAAAGAAGGTTGGATTTGCAAGATGTTGCGGGCAGTTTGCTGGGTGGCACGGTCAGAGAGTGTTGGATAAAGGTGGACAGAAAGAAAGAAGACCGAATTTTTTTTTAAGAAATCACAACTTGAATCGTCCCGGTGATCCAGTGAAGTGGTTTAACAATGACAGTGACAGTGTTTAAACGTTGTTTAACAATGACAGTGGCAGTGTTTAAACGTTTTAATTCAAGAAACAGGACAAAACACATCGTCATGAAATCCTACAACCCCGTCGCCTACTCCACAAAAGATCCCGAAACGACAACGAACTTGTGAAGGGACATGGCTTTCCATGACTCGTCCAATCCTTCCCGTTATTTGGCACCACGAGAAAACGTCTTCCCCGTAGTGAAGGAATTAAAGGCGTTATTTGGCACCACGAGAAAACGTCTTCCCCGTAGTGAAGGAATTAAAGGTGTATTAAAGAAAGCCCACGCGGCTTACGGCCATGTTGGTGAGAAACGCATGGAGAAAGAAGTACAAAGAAATGCACGAACGTTACTCAGCAACCATCGGTGACCTGTCTTTCTCTGTGTGAACAAACTGCACACTGAAGAAGGCTGAAGTTTACAATGGTGTCGTCGTGTGGCCGATTCTGTCCCAACAACATGAGCTAAAGGTGTCGTCGTGTGACCGATTCTGCCCAACATGAGCTGCAAGGGATGAGTGGATCTGGTTGATGTTCAGACAGATTGACGCTGGATGTCGGTGAGTTGTGTTCGATTCTTTGTGATCGTCCTGTTTGGTTCAGTCTGTAAGCGGCTTGTTGAAGGGATACCAGGTCTCTGCACTCAGCTCTTTCAAGTTTGGCCTTAAAACCCACCTCTTCCCAAGATAGCCTCCCTCCCCTGCCTCTTCCGTATCTTCAGTTTCTCCACTTTAGAGTTATGCATGCGTGTGAATGACTGGTGTGAAAGCGCTTTGATTTGTCTCTGCACAAGGTTCAGTGCTATGTAAATACTAATTATCATTATTATTATCATTATGCCAGGTGCATGTAGCATACGCGCACGCACACACACACACACACACACACACACACACACACACACACACACACACACACACACACGCACATGCTGACAGACATACACACACACACACACAGACACACACAGACACACAGACACACACACACACACACACACACACACACACACACACACACACACACACACACACGCACACATGGCTGCCTGAAGTAACCACGCGCTTCTGAACATTGGATTCAGTATAAAATTACAAACAGTCAGAGATCTTTTCAGAATATCTACAAGAAAATGAATCCCGTGAACTTTCAGGTCAGCACTTTGGGCGTGAACAGGCTGTCCGTTCATCGCTTCATTCCAAAGACTAGCACCCAGACCACCAATGAAGTAGCGGAGGTGGGGGGAGTGGGAGGGGGAGGAGTGAAATTCCCGGTTGGTATGTGGGCTTTCTCATCCGGGGGTCATTACCATGCGGACACCGCTCCCAGAGGATTTTTTCAGGAGGGGGGAGGGGCGAAATAATTTGCTACACCGGTCCGAAATGAAAGGCAAACATCAAAGCGAGAGAGAGAGAGAGAAGGTAGTGGAGTGTGTTGTTGGGGAATCAATACCTTTCTGATTGTTCGGGCTCTCTTCAAGCAAACTGCTGTGCCAAGTAAGTTTCCTCGCAAATCTCAGCAGGTTATCAATTCTGCGACGAGAATCAAATTACCAAACGTGGTAAAAGGCAATTTCCCTGGCGTTTTGTTTGTTCTTTCCGTCCGTCACTCTCTCTGCTCTTTCTGTCCCTCTTTCTTTGTCTCTCTGTCTGTGTCTTTCTGTCCTTCTTTGTATCTGTTACTCTCTCTGTCTCTATAGTTAACTTTGTCTATCATTGTTTTTCTCCCTGTCTGTCTTTCTGTCTCTCCCTCCCCTTTCTGTCTGTCTGTCTGTCTCTCTCTCTCTGTCTCTCTCTCTCTCTGTCTCTGTTTCTATCAAGAACTGCGATAAAACCATTTAATTAAGAGACCATTTTCCTATTTGCTCTTAAGAGGACACGTATGCGCGCACCCCCCCCCCTCCTCCCCCCCTCCCCCCTCTCCCCACACAGTATCACTTTACAGCTCGCACACCCTATACTCAGTTTGGTTTGGTTTTTAACCCTCGTTGTGGTTTCCGTTAATCGTTATGGGTTCGTGAAAACAGATATCACGCACACACACACACACACACACACACACACACACACACAGAGCCACTGCTTCACATTAATTGCGCAACACTTGTTATTCAGACTGTCGAGACTAACACCTGTGTTGACGAACCTTGTCATTCATCATTGTGCTTGTGACATCCACACATTATCATGTGTACTCCGCATGACTGAGAATATCTGGGTTTATGTTACGAGTATATTCTGATTGTCTGAATAATTGCTGAGATGTTATCACACAATTGCTGAGTCAATTGATGACACACATACATAGATTTCAGAGTTAAGGACCACCATGCAATTTTTTTTTTAATGTAAATAAATGAAAAGATGATTCAATTGATGGAGGCTGCTTGTAATCTTCCTCTGACTGAAAGCACGAAGGGTTAGTTGAAACACACGTGCATTATTTACGCGCGTTTGACAAATCGATGTTTCAGCCAAGCAGTTGCAATTAACCAGTGGCTTGTGAACGATAGCTGTGGATTTTCATTGCGAAGCATCGCAGGAAAACGCCCGTGGTTATGAGTGGTGCTGATCTCATTGACTGTATACAGTGCTGTCTGTCCTCAGTACAGCATCACTTCAACATGCACCAAGACATTGTCCTCAGTACAGCACCACTTCAACATGCACCAAGACATTGTGCTGATCTCATTGACTGTATACAGTGCTGTCTGTCCTCAGTACAGCATCACTTCAACATGCACCAAGACATTGTCCTCAGTACAGCACCACTTCAACATGCACCAAGACATTGCCCTCAGTACAGCATCATTTCAGCATGCACCAAGACATTGTCCTCAGTACAGCACCACTTCGCATCACTTCAACATGCACCAAGACATTTTCCTCAGAACAGCATCACTTCAACATGCACCAAGATATTGTCCTCAGTACAGCATCACTTCAACATGCACCAAGACATTGTCCTCAGAACAGCATCACTTCAACATGCACCAAGACATTGTCCTCAGTACAGCACCACTTCAACATGCACCAAGACATTGTCCTCAGCACAGCATCACTTCAACATGCACCAAGACATTGTCCTCAGTACAGCACCACTTCAACATGCACCAAGACATTGTCCTCAGTACAGCATCACTTCAACATGCACCAAGACATTGTCCTCAGTACAGCATCACTTCAACATGCACCAAGACATTGTCCTCAGTACAGCACCACTTCAACATGCACCCAAGAAGAAAAGTGTGCAAGCCCGAAGTGGTGCTTAACTATTTGTGAGCCTTGTAGTTCCTAGCTGTAAGTCAGCTCCCCTCCTCTTAGAAACGTACAGCATATGGTCGATGGCAGACAGTAAACAAGTATTCTTAATGATGAGCATTATTTTTGTTACTGATGAGCATTCATGATATAGTTGATGACGAACAGTAGATCAGCATTGTAAATGATGATGATTATTGTGATTATAGTGTCAACCTTACAGTGGAAGGAGGGTCATTACACTGCTGCCCAAGAGAACACTCAGACTATTTTAATGATAACGACGACAATAAACCGTTAACAGACGACATCGCTGACAGTGACATACTCTTAGCTTTGGCATAACGATTCACAGAATCACACGGGCAGACACTTTGATGATTTCGGCAGTCTGTTTCCTCAGTCCAGCAAATGTTTTAGTTCAGCAGTCGTAGCCGGCTTTGTTGACGGAAGCCTACAAGTCCTGAAGGACGGGAGACCTGTCTACCCCCCTCCCCCCTTTGCTCCCCGTCCCCCACACCCCCAGGAATGATGGTGTCTGCTTTTGAAATGTTCCTCGGTGTGTGGTAAACTCGTTTAAATTACATGTTCCCAAGAAAAAAAAAAAAGGGTTGTACCGGAGTTCCATTCTTTAGCACAAGGGTACCCTCTCGAAATCAGGACAAGCTTAGCTTCACCGCTTCACACATCGTGTTTATTGACAGGAAACTTGCACATATTGTATGTTTTCTGTGTTTTATTTTAGCCTCTATTGCTCAGTTAAGTATAGGACTACAGAAACTATACACTATATACTTTTCGCAAACAAAGCTTGTATCGGCCTGCTGTATAATCTGTGGCGAAACGACGTGTGATCGTCCGATTTTACGATCTTCTCACTTCAAAAATAATCTTTTTGGTAATTGATTTTACACAGAGACTTACATGGGGTCTTTCAAAAATCATTTAATTACGTTCGGGTGAATTTAGAACCCTTTTGGGAGTGGCTCTGTTGGAATAATTTCCCCTGCCCTAACAATGCAAAATTGCCAGGAGTCACCTTGAGTTGCCAAGTTACGAGACGTACACAAAAGTCTTTCTTGTTCGTACGACAGTGTAAAAGAAAACGTATTTGAATATTTCGTTGCGTGTCGTGTTTTTACTACAAATTAAACAATTCAGATTATTAAACGCAGATTTGTATTTTTAAGTATATTCGAAACCCTCGTCTATAATCATTACAGGCTAAATCACACACACACACACACACGCACACGCACACACACACACACACACACACACACACACACACACACTAATCATTACAGGCTAAATCACACACACACACACACACACACACACACACACACACACACACACACACACACACACACACAGTCAGGATACCCTTAGCATCGGGCCAACTGTTGATACTGATTCAAAAATCTTTACATGCTGATGGCAAAACCTCTCTCGGTCTCTGAATGAAGCCTGTTTCTAAGGCAATGAACAGGCACTCCAGGCGTACACGGCATTACCATTGACATTTTAGCACCAGTAGGACGGTGGTGTGGGGTTACACTTCTATCTCCGACAGTGCTGTTCAAAAGTCGTTCCCATCTCCTCAGCTGTTCAACCACACAACGTGTGTAACCTTTCCCTTCGCTGAGAACCACATTCACGTTTCTCTTTTGCTTCTACTTCGCTTGACGTCAAACAGGACGGGTTGATCAGATGAACGTCTTTTTCCTCGTTTCAGATGCCATTGCAAACGCCATTAAACGTAGTGTGAGACTGGTAGTTGAAATGTCAGCTGCCTCATTCACGTGTGGGTTTGTTTTTTTCGGTCGTAGAGAGTACGCACAGTTTATGACTTGCCAATGAAGTGGTGGTGGTGGTGGTGGTGGTTGGTTGGGTGGGTGGGTGGGTGGGTAGGGAGGGAGGGGGGAAGCGTGGGGGAGAGAGAGAGAGAGAGAGAGAGAGAGAGAGAGAGAACGGATAAATGAATGAATGAATAATTTCAATTGAAGAGGGTAATATTTAAAGTAGACATGCTTTCTTCATCCAGCCCACGTAAGTATTAAGGGGGGTGGGGAAAGGAGAAATGAACAGACATGAGAGAGAGAAAGAGAGACAAACACAGAGACAGAGAGACAGAGCCAGGCAGGCAGGCAGAGAGAGAAAGACACAGCAGCGGAGAGAGACAGACATAGAGACACAGAGAGAGAAGGATGAAAGTGACAGTGATGACCGAAAGACGTGATGGTCAGTGTCGTCACCTGCAGGTCGCCGGAGGAGAAGCGACGCTTGAGGTAGGTCATCCCTGTGGAGAAGTTCTCCCGGAAGCTGGAGAACGACATGGTGACGACACTGATGACGTCACACCGCTCACGTCACGGAGGGGGAGGGGAGGGGTGAGCTTTGTGCACGTGGGGGACACAGGGGTCACAGATGGACGTCACAGTCGTCTTTTCTCTTTTCTCTCTCTCTCTTTTTTTTTTCAAGAAGTGCTCGTCGTAGTCAGTAGATCGTGTTTGAGAAGCTCTTCACAGCACTACATTTTGTATGATCGTCTGTTCATTGGACGAGATCAGTGCACAGTTGTGTTAGGTGATGGACTGGCCACGTTTCACAGCACTACTTCAAAGTGCTTTCTGCTTTCTCTGGTGGATGCACAGAGGTCGGGAATTCCCGTTCGTGTGCTAGTGGGAATTCCCGTTCGTGTGCTTAAGGCCAAATACGGGGGTGTGGGTGAGAGTGGAGAGGGTGTGGAGCTGTTGTCCTTCTTGCTCCAGTTGTTCCTCGCGTCTTGGTGGTCACGTGACTGCCGCTTGCTGACGTCCTCCCGTTCTGCACATCACGTCATCAACACACACACGTCACTTAATAGTCATCATGGCTTAAAGCAACATGACGTCATCAACACACACACGCCACTTAATAGTCATCATGGCTTAAAGCAACATGACGTCATAAACACACACGTCACTTAAATCATCATGGCTTAAAGCAACATGACGTCATTAACACACACGTCACTTTAACAGTCATGGCTAAAAACATGACGTCATCAACACACACGCGCGCGCGCACACACACACACACACACACAACACACAACACACAACACACACACACACACACACACACACTATACATAGAGAGAAAGAGGGATGGGGACAGACAGACAGAGAAACAGGGAGAAAGCGAGCAAGAGAGAGAGAGAGAGAGGGGGTGGGGGGTGGGGGGGGGGGGTTGTATTCACGAATTGGAGGGTGAGTCAGAATCTGATATAACAGATTAACTGGTGGTGTGAACCTTGTCAGCTTTCCAAATGGCAGCAGGACACCCAGTGATGTTCTGACACTACGTCCACCGCACGATCCAACCAAAGACGTTCCGTAAAGTTCAGCCACAGTCATCATGCCACCGTCTTTAAAGGTCTTCCCACTTTATGTGCCAATATAGATACTCCGTGGTGTGTGTGTGTGTGTGTGTGTGTGTGTGTGTGTGTGTGTGTGTGTGTGTGTGTGAGCCAGTCAGTGGAGAGAGAAAGAGCAAGCAGGCTACAAAACATTACAGACAATAACGCTTTGCTACAGCAGCTGGCTCTGAGAAACCTTTCCCCCGTGACCACAAAAAATATTGAACTCTGGGTTATTGTGCGGAATTAACTCTCTCTCTCTCTCTCTCTCTCTCTCTCTCTCTCTCTCTCTCTCTCTCTCTGTCTGTCTGTCTGTCTGTCCGTGGATGTTGTATGGTTTGTGATTCTTCGTTGTTCATTCTCCTCTTTTTTTGCGCCGTATTTTTCTTCGTTTTCCCCCCTTCTAATTAGCAGTGATTGCACCCCTCTTTGCATAACGGCTAAAAGAAGCTATTGTCAATAAACTGTCACTTGTCAAGTTCCCTCTGTATAATGATATTTACCTCCTCTCTCTCTTTTTTTCTCCCCCCCCCCCACCCTCCCTCTCTCTCCTTGTCTGTCTCCTCATGAATATCTCTCTCTCTCTCTCTCTCTCCCCCCCCTCTCTCTCCCCCCCCCCCAGTCTTTCTCTCCGTGCACTGTCTTTAAGTAGCACAGAACGGGGGTGGAACTCCGACAGGCGACGTGTTGTGTGTTGGGGGGGTACAAGGTGTGCAGGCAAGGTAGTTTGGATACAGTGATTGTTCTGTGGGGAGACCATTGATCAGTGGAGACATTCATTGATCGTTCGGCTGGGTGTTGCGCGTGTCCTCTCTCCATGTCTCTCCTCCCAACCCCCCCCCCCCACCCCCTCTCCATGTCTCCCCCCACCCCCACCACCACTACCTCTCTCATTTCTCCTCCCCTCCCCCAATCCATTTAATCGACAAAGGCTCGGCCTGGGAAGGGGGCAGGCTGGAATAGAATTCCGTTGCAGAAGAAAAGTTCCAAAGACCAGCCTCTGTCTAACTCACCACCCACTCCCCTGTCTTTTTCTCCCAGTCTCTGTCTCTGTCTTCTGTCCCTCTCTATAATTCTCACTTTTTCTCCGTCTCTGTCTGTTTCTCTGTCTCTGTCTGTCTCTCCCCCCCCCCTCCCAATAGAAGCCTGCCAGTTGGCAGTGGTGGGGAGGGAGGGCGTAAAAAAGAGGTGACGGGGGGACTCACGTATTGATCGTTGGCAATTCTTGTCCGGTGGGATGGACAAACATTGCCCCCACCCCCACCCCCTCGCGTTCAGACCCCCGGGGGATTAGTCTGGGTTGGTGTCTCCCAGAAATGAGATGGGGGTGGGGGGAGGGGGAGTGGGGGGGGGAGGGGCGTTGGGGAGGGGAGAGGGGGGTGCTGCTCAATATATTCTTCTGTCTGTATCCACCTTTCTTTTCTTTCTTCCTTTTTTTCCCTTTGATTCGATATCATCAGTTTCCAGAATCCAGTCCGTCCAGTTTACCTAAAGCACAGGACAGATTAGGACACGTATGACCCGAATGGCCATTGATATAACTTGTTGGCCAAGTTCCACGTCCATTGATGTAACTTGTAGGCCAAGTTCCACGTCCATTGATGTAACTTATTGGCCAAGGCTTGCACGTCCATTGATGTAACTTGTTGGCCAAGTCTTCCACGTCCATTGATGTAACTTGTTGGCCATGTTCTACGTCCATTGATGTAACTTGTTGGCCAAGTTCCACATCCATTGATGTAACTTGTTGGCCAAGTCTTCCACGTCCATTGATGTAACTTGTTGGCCATGTTCCACGTCCATTGATGTAACTTGTTGGCCAAGGCTTGCACGTCCATTGATGTAACTTGTTGGCCAGGTTCCACGTCCATTGACGTAACGTGTTGGCCGAGTTTCACGTCCATTGATGTAATTTGTTGGCCATGTTCCACGTCCATTGATGTAACGTGTTGGCCAAGTTCCACGTCCATTGATGTAACGTGTTGGCCAAGTTCCACGTCCATTGATGTAACTTGTTGGCCGAGTTCCACGTCCATTGATGTAATTTGTTGGCCATGTTCCACGTACATTGATGTAACGTGTTGGCCAAGTTCCACGTCTATTGATGTAACGTGTTGGCCAGGTTCCACGTCCATTGATGTAACTTGTTGGCCAAGTCTTCCACGTCCATTGATGTAACATGTTGGCCAAGTTCCACGTCCATTGATGTAACTTGTTGGCCAAGTTCCACGTCCATTGATGTAACTTGTTGGCCAAGGCTTGCACGTCCATTGATGTAATTTGTTGGCAATGTTCCACGTCCATTGATGTAACTTGTTGGCCAAGTTCCACGTCCATTGATGTAACTTGTTGGCCAAGTCCTCCACGTCCATTGATGTAACGTGTTGGCCAAGTTCCACGTCCATTGATGTAACTTGTTGGCCATGTTCCACGTCCATTGATGTAACTTGTTGGCCAAGTTCCACGTCCATTGATGGAACTTGTTGGCCAAGTTCCACGTTCTCTCATAACTTGTACATCCCTGACGCTTCTGTGACAACCATAGCTAAGCACCGGGCAAATGAATCAGACCTAGGACAATGCATTGTCATACAGCTTTTGAACCTGGGATATTCATGGCATATACGTTACGAACAATAAACAGAAATCTTGTTTGATGAAAAAAAAGAAGATAAAAATAGCCAAGCCAGTCAATGTCGTCAGTGATGTTGCCCCGGGGATATAAAAAGAAGGTGTATTATTGGCAGCTAAGGTCCCTTTTGAAGAATGAACAATGATCAAAGGAACCCCAACATATTCTCAGGCCATGGTAAAACTCAGGATGATATTGCGGATGACGTAAAGCAAGGAACATCAGTTTGTAAACTACAAACAAACAAACAATGTAAAAAAAAAACACATCAACAACTATGAACTATTTTTCCTGGGACCATTTTTGTCTTTTTGCGGCAACGACACTGTCACGTTTTGATATATATATATATAATGTGTGTGTGTGTGTGTGTGTGTGTGTGTGTGTGTGTGTGTGTGTGTGTGAGAGAGAGAGAGAGAGAGAGAGATTGATTGATTGATGATTTATTGTCAAAAGCATTTACAGCCAAGACAGAGAGAGAGAGAGAGAGTGAGAGAGAGAGAGAACGAACAGTTGTCAGTGAACATATATAGGAAGGAAGCCGGAACGGCAAGAAACACAACAACAATACACAGACTTCACAGAAAGTTAAGGAACGCCTTGTGCTAGCCAGACAAACAGGTCCAGGAAACACAGCAACAACATATAGACTTCACAGAAAGTTAAGGAACGCCTTGTACCAGCCAGACAAACAGGTCCAGGAAACACAACAACAACATATAGACTTCACAGAAAGTTAAGGAACGCCTTGTACCAGCCAGACAAACAGGTCCAGGAAACACAACATATAGACTTCACAGAAAGTTAAGGAACGCCTTGTACCAGCCAGACAAACATGTGCAGGAAACACAACAACATATAGACTTCACAGAAAGTTAAGGAGCGCCTTGTGCTAGCCAGACAAACAGGTCCAGGAAACACAACAACAACATATAGAATTCACAGAAAGTTAAGGAACGCCTTGTGCTAACCAAACAGGTCCAGGAAACACAACAACAACATATAGACTTCACAGAAAGTTAAGGAACGCCGTGTGCCAGCCAGCCAAACAGGTCCAGGAAACACAACAGTATATAGACGTCACAAAAAGTTAAGGACTGATTCACAAAAGCAGGGTGTTTTCATGAAATGTTAAAAAAAATCGACAGATGAATGACACAGTTCAGGGTACACATGGCCAAGAACTGGCCTCCCACTGACACAGTTCAGGAACAAATGGCCAAGAACTGGCCTCCCACTGACACAGTTCAGGAACAAATGGCCAAGAACTGGCCTCCCACTGACACAGTTCAGGCTACACATGGCCAAGAACTGGCCTCTCACTGATACAGTTCAGGCTGTAATCCGCGTGTGTGGGGTGGGTGCGGGTGTGTGCTGATTATCTGGTTGCGGTTTTCCGTAACGTATTTTTATTCTTATCTTATCTGTCTATTATAATCAATGTGCAGTATAGTAGGCTATGTTTATAATTATATTCAAATAATGTTTCTTAATTCTTTCTGTTCTTACATTAAGAATACTAGTTATTACCTGCAGTGTGTGGATGTATGTATGAAACGGTGTATAAGATATTTTTTACATTTGTATCTTCGTAATATTCGTAAAAGCTGTTGTTGACTTTTACAGTTATGGTCCCCATGTTGTTTACTTGTCTGTGTTGAGATAATGCACCGGACCAAATTTCTCCAGTTGGAGATAATAAAGTTATTCTTATCTTATCTTATCTTATCTTACACACGGCCAAGAACTGGCCTCCCACTGACAACACTAACGGCCTTTTCAGGCACAATACATCATTAACAGCTTGAAACAAATGCGGTTGAAAAAAAATCCATATGTCAGCCAAAAATTGATAGTTATTCTGCGGTTT
>NC_134883.1:46949400-46974400 GCF_041734735.1 Babylonia areolata
ATCTAATGTACAGAATGACACAATGTACAGTGCAGTTTCACTGGCCATCTAATGTGCAGAATGACATAATGTATAGTGCAGTTTCAATGGCCATCTAATGTACAGAATGACACAATGTACAGTGCAGTTTCACTGGCCATCTAATATACACAATGACACAATGTACAGTGCAGTTTCACTGGCCATCTAATGTACAGAATGACACATCGTACAGTGCAGTTTGACTGGCCATCTAATGCACAGGATGACACATCGTACAGTGCAGTTTGACTGGCCATCTAATGCACAGGATGACACATCGTACAGTGCAGTTTCACTGGCCATCTAATGTACAGAATGACACATCGTACAGTGCAGTTTAAATGGCTGGCTAATGTACAGAATGTTCTCTCTCTCTCTCTCTCTCTCTCTCTCTCTCTCTCTCTCTCTCTCTCTCAGAAGAGCCATGTAAGCCTCAGAGTTTCAATCCGTGTTTTATAACCATCCCGAAATAAGAAATAAGAATGAGATTTAAATAAAAAAGGGACAGACACTGTCTATTGAAAGTCTACAAACAGAACACATTCAGAATGATATTTTTAAAAAAGGAAAGAAAATGTCTATTGAAAGTCTACAAACAGAACACATTCAGAATGAGATTTTTAAAAGGAAAGACACTGTCTATTGAAAGTCTACAAACAGAACACATTCAGAATGAGATTTTTTTTTTTTAAAGGAAAGACAATGTCTATTGAAAGTCTACAAACAGAACACATTCAGAATGAGATTTTAAAAAGGAAAGACACTGTCTATTGAAAGTCTACAAACAGAACACATTCAGAATGAGATTTTTAAAAAAGGAAAGAAAATGTCTATTGAAAGTCTACAAACAGAACACATTCAGAATGAGATTTTTTTTTTAAAAGGAAAGGAAATGTGTGTTGAAAATCTACAAACAGAACACATTCAGAATGAGATTTTTTTTTTAAAAAGGAAAGACACTGTCTATTGAAAGTCTACAAACAGAACACATTCAGAATGAGATTTTTTTTAAAAAGGAAAGAAAATGTCTATTGAAAATCTACAAACAGAACACATTCAGAATGAGATTTTTAAAAGGAAAGAAAATGTCTATTGAAAATCTACAAACAGAACACATTCAGAATGAGATTTTTCAAAAAAAGGGAAGGACAATGTATATTGAAAGTCTACAAACATAACACATTCAGAATGAGATTTTTTTTTTAAAAGGAAAGGAAATGTGTGTTGAAAATCTACAAACAGAACACATTCAGAATGAGATTTTTTTTTTAAAAGGAAAGGAAATGTCTATTGAAAATCTACAAACAGAACACATTCAGAATGAGATTTTTTTTTAAAAAGAAAGAAAATGTTAACGACTGCAAGAAGGAAGAAAGGCAGAGGGCAAAGGTCAGCAGCAAATCAGATGGAAGCGTCAGATGGGAGCATCAGATGCAGCGACAGAAGAACAGATGCAATCTGAAGCAGAGAGATAGAAAAGGCGGCCAGGCCACAGGGTTCCCTTCCCAGTAACAACACGCCAAGCCATGTCAACTTCTTTTCTTCTGCCTCGTTTGGATTTTGCACACAGATTATGTAAGTGACTTAGTAAGGAAAGGGTGGATAAATGAATAATGGAGAGAAAGTTCTAGAATATATCATACTTTACACGAACGATTTAACACCTCACACAGATTCGTTTCCGACTGTTTTTAACAAGGTTTCTGGTGTAAAACGTTTGTTGAGGAGAAAGGCGGGTCATTGTTATTGACTGTGTGCGATTAAAGATCGGATGAAGATTGATAGGACTAATATGATAGTCAGTCGTGTCCGACTATGACCATCAGAACAGCAGAGGAGGCAACTGTTGTTCCGACTATCTGGGCTAGAATTTGATTATAGTGGAGAGTGTCTTACCCAAGTACATCCCCACTCTCTCGGCCAAGAGGGTTTTTAGGACAGTCGGCGTTGGGATGGTTCCCAAAGGCCAACTAGCCCACAAGGCTGCAGCACTAAGAGCCAGTGCAATTTTGCCTCCTAGTTTGAGAGTCATAGTCCTTCACAAAAGACTAAGCTGTAAATGGTTTCCCATTGACTGGAGAAACCATTGATAATACAGCTCTCACTTTGCTGTTGGCCCAAATGTAAACTTATGTCACTCTGTGATATAAGCCGAGTGTGACTACACGTCTATTAAAGGGTTAAAATGTAGACATTGATAGGATTAAACGTGTAGTAAATGATTAAAATGCAGATATTGATAGGATTAAACGTGTAGTAAATGATTAAAATGCAGATATTGATAGGATTAAACGTGTTATATATGGTTAAAATGCAGATATTGATAGGATTAAACGTGTTGTATAGGGTTAAAATGCAGATATTGATAGGATTTAACGTGTTGTGTAGGGTTAAAATGCAGACACAAGGCAAAACGGGTTCTGAAATACAGCAAGAACCAAGACAAATTTACGACTAAGATACTGATGAAAAAATAAGTGTTTCTTATTCTTTTGGTTCACAGTCCTGCCAAGCGTATTTGTCCACATCAAATCCGAAAATGTGAAAACACTCCCATGTGAAACAGACAAGGCTCAATCCAGTAATTTGTGACTATGTTAATACTGAACTTTTTTTTTTTTTTTAATAGAGGTAAGCACACACTTACAGCTGCTCCAAAATCCACGCTATATGTCTCTTGCGTTGCATTTTTTCACGAGAGAACTGATTTTTTTTTTAATCAACCACATGATTATATGCAATACACTTAATTCACAACAATGTTCTAATCGGCCGAGAAGTACTAACGGGGGACTCACAATTCCTTAGCTGTAAAACTGCAACACGATAAAAGTGTCTCGTTAGCAGTTCAGAGAGAGAAGAAAAACATGTTCTGGGGGGTCCAGAGCACATGAAAATTGAATGAAGCAGCGAAGACGTCAAGGCATGAGGTGAACAGACCATCAGTGTCATGAGGGGACGTGGCCAGGAAAGACATCATGACATGAGGTGAACAGACCATCAGTGTCATGAAGGGACGTGGCCAGGAAAGACGTGAAGACATGAGGTGAACAGACCGTCAGTGTCATGAAGGGACGTGGCCAGGAAAGACGTGAAGACATGAGGTGAACAGACCATCAGTGTCATGAAGGGACGTGGCCAGGAAAGACATCAAGACGTGAGGTGAACAGACCGTCAGTGTCATGAAGGGACGTGGCCAGGAAAGACATCAAGACGTGAGGTGAACAGACCATCAGTGTCATGAAGGGACGTGTCCAGGAAAGACGTGAAGACATGAGGTGAACAGACCATCAGTGTCATGAAGGGACGTGGCCAGGAAAGACGCTGAGACATGAGGTGAACAGACCATCAGTGTCATGAGGAGACGTGGCCAGGAAAGACGTCAAGACATGAGGTGAACAGACCATTAGTATCATGAAGGGACGTGACCAGGAAAGACGTGAAGACATGAGGTGAACAGACCATCAGTGTCATGAAGGGACGTGGCCAGGAAAGACGTGAAGACATGAGGTGAACAGACCATCAGTGTCATGAAGGGACGTGGCCAGGAAAGACGTAAAGACATGAGGTGAACAGACCATCAGTGTCATGAAGGGACGTGGCCAGGAAAGACGTAAAGACATGAGGTGAACAGACCATCAGTGTCATGAAGGGACGTGGCCAGGAAAGACGTGAAGACATGAGGTGAACAGACCATCAGTGTCATGAAGGGACGTGGCCAGGAAAGACGTGAAGACATGAGGTGAACAGACCATCAGTGTCATGAAGGGACGTGGCCAGGAAAGACGTGAAGACATGAGGTGAACAGACCATCAGTGTCATGAAGGGACGTGACCAGGAAAGACGTGAAGACATGAGGTGAACAGACCGTCAGTGTAATGAGGGGACGTGTCCAGGAAAGACGTCAAGACATGAGGTGAACAGACCATCAGTGTCATGAAGGGACGTGTCCAGGAAAGACGTGAAGACATGAGGTGAACAGACCATCAGTGTCATGAAGAGACGTGGCCAGGAAAGACGTGAAGACATGAGGTGAACAGACCATCAGTGTCATGAAGGGTCGTGACCAGGAAAGACGTGAAGACATGAGGTGAACAGACCATCAGTGTCATGAAGGGACGTGGCCAGGAAAGACGTGAAGACATGAGGTGAACAGACCATCAGTGTAATGAGGGGACGTGGCCAGGAAAGACGTGAAGACATGAGGTGAACAGACCATCAGTGTCATGAAGGGACGTGGCCAGGAAAGACGTCAAGACATGAGGTGAACAGACCGTCAGTGTAATGAGGGGACGTGGCCAGGAAAGGATGACAGAAGCGGTGACGGAAGGTGAGAGTGAAAAGAAGAAACAGACAGAAGACCAGGACAGGGAGACAGATGTCGGAAACAAAGATGAGAAATGAACCCCCCCCCCCCCCCCCCCCCCCCGTCCTCCCCCTAAAAAACATCATGAATTGAAAGGGAAACAATCCATGTTGTAATCCGTGGAAGGGAAGAACAGACTGGGTCTTTGTTGTCAGCCATCATTGGGATCCCTCCCTCCTTCCCTCCCTCCCTCATTTCCTTTCAATCTCCCCCTACCTCTCTCTTAATCACTCTCTCTTTCTGCCTCTCTCTTTCTGCCTCTCTCCTCTTTCTCCCCCTCTCCTCTCTCTGTATCTCTCCCCATCTCTCTCCATATCTACCCCCCCCCCCCTCTTTCACTTTCTCCCTCTGTCTACAACCCTTTGTTATTTTCATGAAGATTTTGATTTCATTTTCTCTTTTCCCTGTCCCTGGATGTAATAAAGCATACACATGCTTGTTGTACTTCCCTCGTGAAAAACTTCTTTCGTTTGTGTGTTCTCTCTCCTCATATATCCACCCGCCCCACTCTCTCTCTCTCTCTTTCTCTCTCTCTCTCTCCCTCCAACCCCCTTCCCCCGTCTCTCTCTCTCTCTCTCTGTCTCTCTGTCTCTCTCTCTCAGATCTTAGGATTGCACTTCCTCAGTCCAGCAAAGTTGACTTCACCTCTTTAAAAACACCCCCAAAATAGCAAATGTGCTTCAACTCAATGTAGCACTGGGGCCATTTGACCGATGTTCAGCAGTTAATGGCTGAGCACAAACTTTGAAATTGTCCTGTTGTTCAAAGTTTGATGACTGAACGACTGAAGACACCAGGGGTCACAGAGCCACGAGTGATCGTTCCTGTGTGTGACCAGAAGCCCCAGCTGTGTTGCTGACGGACAGAACAACGCCGTCACAGTTGGTACCACCCTGACATTTCCTCCACACTCCTGTCGTCAAAGTTCAGTTATTTCCGTGAATGCCGCTTCCATTGATCCCTCGCTTCTTCTCGTTCGCCATTGACGCCAGAAGAACGGCCTTCCACACTGAACCAGTGCTGTTCTGCTGAACTTCGGCTGTCCTGTGCAGCTCAGCTTGTACACACATAACGTGTACGCTTTGTTAACGTTCTTTGTTATCAAATTCATTACGGACCAAGTATTGTTCTAATGTCAAGTGCATATGCTTTAGTAACCTGACAATTGAGCATATAATTTTTCACTGTAGCTTGATGAAGCCTTTTGTACACGAAAGTGTGTCTTCACAAGTGACTGAGAACGTTGATGTTTTTGACTTTTTGCATTCATTATCAGTTGTTTCGCTTGTCAGTTTAACGACTTCTCTTTTACGAAGTCCTTTAAGTAATTTCCTGTAACTGTATTTAGAGGTGTGTTTTTTGTTTTTTGTTGTTTTTTTCCCCAAATTTCACCCACATTTTTACCCTCATTTGCCCAGTTTCGCCCAACCCTCCTTTCATCCACATCTCCCACCCCTTCTAACCGATAATACTCAGATGTATTCATAAATACTTTAACAAAATGTCTTCAATCACCGATATGTGTGACGGGACATTGAACAAAATTCCTTCCTTAACGTTCTCACCACAAGGCAAGCAGCGTGACAGCTTCAAAACTTCCTGGACTGAAGCCCCACTAAAATCCTTTAAATCTTGAAATCTTAACAGACTTATGAAGTGAACTATTGCCAAAGACCGTAACGTTTCTGTGATCATGATAGACACGTCTCGTTTTTGTTCCTAACATTTTCCTTCCTGTAGCTTACACTGAACTTACTCCAGAAGCAGTGCACTGTAGATGCTCAAGTGAAGGTATTATGAAAGAAGAGCATAGATTGAGCCCAAAACTTATTGTTGCTCAGGATTGGTAGGTACTGCTTCATTGATCAAACGTTGTAATATACGTTCTCGTGGTATAAGCAGTGTTTGAAAACTGAAAAGACAAAGTCCAGGAATTTTTTAAGATTTTATTTTTATTTTATCTATTATTTATTCACTTAAAAAAAAAGTATTTATCTATTATTTATTCACTTTTTTTTCCTCAAGGCCTGACAAGCGCGTTGGGTTACGCTGTTGGTCAGGCATCTGCTTGGCAGATGTGGTGTAGCGTATATGGATTTGTCCGAACGCAGTGACGCCTCCTTGAGCTACTGAAACTGAAACTAAAAACTGAAAAGAACTCCACTTGTCCGACAGATGGGCAGATCGGGGGGTGGTGGGCAGATGTGGGGATGCAGATGCACAGTAGGTGTGTGGCAACAACCACCACCACCTGAAGGCTAGCGTGTTCATGAAAACATTTGTTAATATACACACATTATATAATCACCAGTAAGTGTGACGGGACATTTAACAAATTCCATTCCTACATATGCGTATTCGTGCACGCACGCACTCGCGCACACGCACAGACAGACATACATATAGACAGACAGACAGACAGAGAGCAAATATACAGGCAGACAGACAAGCAGATTGGTAGACAGACAGACAAATACTGATCCATAAGTATTTACACACATGTACACTCACACACACAACACACACACACACACACACACACACACACACACACACATCCAAAACACAAACTCCACACAAAGATGTCTGAATCATCAACATTCCGTGCACGTCAGGGGAACAGGCAGAGTCAGTGTTTTCATCAGGAGGAAAACGGTGTTGGAGAGGAATTGAAAGCCCTTTCTCTCCGTCTGAGGGTCCTTTTTTCACATCAGCACACGCTCTCTCTCTCTCTCTCTCTCTCTCTCTCTCTCTCTCTCTCTCTCTCTCTCTCTCTCTCTCTCTCTCTCTCTCTCTCTCTCTCTCTCTCCCATAATGTTGTGAAACATTTTGCAATATATTTGTATAAGGCATTTCAGATTCGTTCTAACTGTAGTGAGTAACGCGTATTGTAATTCTGTTTGTTGAATTCAGTGTTAAATGTGATGTGCGATTGATTCAATGTTTTCACACCACCCCCTTCATGAGGGGCTATGGCCTATTATGAATAAAATATTCGCATTCACATTCGCATTCTCTCTCTCACTACTCTCTCTCTCTCCCCTCTCTCTCCCTCCCCTCTCTCTCCCTCCCCTCTCTCTCTCTCCCCACTCTCTCTCTCTCTCCCCACTCTCTCTCTCCCTCCCCCTCTCTCTCTCCCTCTCCCCTCTCACTCTCCCCCCTCTCTCTCCCCCCTCTCTCTCCCCCCCTCTCTCTCTCCCCCTCTCTCTCTCCCCTCCTCTCTCTCTCTCCCTCCGCCTCTCTCTCTCCTCCCCCTCCCCTCTCTCTCTCCCCACTCTCTCTCTCCCTCCTCCTCTCTCTCTCTCCCTCCCCCTCTCTCTCTCTCCCTCCCCCCTCTCTCTCTCCCCCCTCTCTCCCCCCTCTCTCTCCCTCCCCCCTCTCTCTCCCTCCCCCCTCTCTGTCTCCCCCTCTCTCTCTCCCCTCCTCTCTCTCTCTCCCTCCGCCCTCTCTCTCCCTCCCCCTCTCTGTCTCCCACCTATTTCTCTCTTAGTCTCCTTCCTCCCTCTCTATCTCTTCGTTTTCTGTATTTTATATGTTATTCTTTTGGTGCGTGTTTTTTTTTCATGTTCCTTTTTTCTCTTTTAATTATATCCTTTCTCTTTTTTTTTATATTCTTCTCCCTCGCCCTCCGCCCTCCCCCACGCCCACTCTACCCTCCAGTGCGGGCGAGGGCAGCATGTGAAAAAGCCGCAAAGGCTCAGGGGGTGGGTTATGTTCAGCCCTCGTTAATAAAGATTTTTGTCTTGTTTTATCTTGTTTTGTCTTCTCTTTCTCTCTGTGTCTGTCTCTGTCTGTCTAGGTCTCTCTCTGTCTCTATCTCTGTCCCTCTCTGTCTCTCTCCTAAATATTCATTTTTGATGATGTATTTTCGCATATGTTGTACTTTGATGTTTTCATTATATTATGATGTGTAAATAACCTTCGTCAAGGGCCGTGGTCAAAACCATCTTGATCATTCCAGATTCTCTTTGTCTTTCCTTGTCTTTGTATCTCCTTCATTTTGTCTCTGTCTCTTTTTCTTTGTCTCTCCGTCACTCTGTCCTTCTCTCTCTCTCTCTCTCCCTCTCTCTCTCTCTCTCTCTCTCTCTCTCTCTCTCTCTCTCTCTCATATTCTGTCTATTTTGATTCCCAGCAGGGGAAAACACTGATTTTTCATTTTGGGGGGAAGGGCAGTACATTCAATAATCCATCCATCTTTCCATATCCACAATCACCCACACAGACACACACACACACGGACACACGGACACACCCACACACACACACACACACACACACACACAACGCACTAGGTCTGTTCTGTTTGTTTAGAGGACGGCTTTGAGAAATGGAGAAATGGAGAGAGGAGAACATTCTTTTTCAGCCTGTCACGATACCGTGTGTGGGCGATGGGATGGGAGGAGGGCGTGTGGGGGTGGGGGTGCTATCATTCTCAAGGAGGTGTCAAGAGCGTGCGGACTGATCCATATACGCTACACCACATCTGCAGATGCCTGACCTGCACATGTTAAAGCCAAGGTGCTTGTCAGGGCTTGAGGAGAGGTTTGACGTCAAGGGAAAGAGAAATTGACGTAAGGGGAGGGGGGTTGACGTAAGGGGAGGGGGGTTGACGTACAGAGAGGGGGGTTGACGTAAGGGGGTGGGGTTTGACGTAAGGGGAGGAGATTTGACGTAAGGGGATGGGTTTGACGTAAGGGGAGAGGGATTGACGTAAGGGGAGGGGGTTTGACGTCAAGGGGAGAAGAGAAAATGACGTCAGGAAAGGGCGGGAAAGGGGGTTTGACGTAAGGGGAGGGGGGTTGACGTAAGGGGAGGGGGGTTGACGTCAAGGGGAAGAACGAAATTGACGTAAGGGGAGGGGGTTTGACGTCAAGGGAAAGAGATAAATTGACGTAAGGAGAGGGGGTTTTACGTCAGGGGAGGGGGTTTGACGTAAGGGGAGGGGGTTTCACGTCAAGGGGAAGAGAGAAATTGACGAAAGGAGAGGGGGTTTTACGTGAGGAGAGGGGGTTTGACGTAAGGGGAGGAGGTTTGACGTAAGGGGAGGGGGTTTGACGTAAGGGGAGGAGGTTTGACGTCAAGGGAAAGGATAGAAATTGACGTAAGGAGAGGGGGTTTGACGTAAGGAGGGGAGGGGGTTTGATGTAAGGGGAGGAGGTTTGACGTAAGGGGAGGAGGTTTGACGTAAGGGGAGGGGGTTTGACGTAAGGGGAGGAGGTTTGACGTCAAGGGAAAGGAGAGAAATTGACGTAAGGAGAGGGGGTTTGACGTAAGGAGGAGAGGGGGATTGACGTAAGGGGAGGGGGTTTGACGTAAGGAGGAGAGGGGGTTTGACGTCAAGGGGAGGATTGGAAAATGACGTCAGAAAAGGGAGTTTGACGTAAGGGGAGGGGGTTTGACGTAAGGAGAAGGGGTTTGACGTAAGGGGAGGATTGGAAAATGACGTCAGAAAAGGGAGTTTGACGTAAGGGGAGGGGGGTTGACGTAATGGGAGGGATCTTGACGTCAAGGGAAGAGAGGAGGCTTGCCTTTCTGGCGGACTGCCAAAAGTTGTGTTTGTTGTGTTGTGACGAGAGCTGACAGCACGGGGCATCATCAGGATGTGTGAACTGAACCCTTACACCCCACTCCCCTCCACCACCATCCCCTCCCCCCATCCTTTCTCTGGGCTGCATGCTGGGAGGGAGAGATGGGGAGACAGGCTTATACACAGACAGTTGTGGAGAGACAGACAGACAGACAGACAGACAGACAGACAAAGAAACAGAGTGAGAAAGAAAGAGAGATACACCGAAAAAAAATGTAGATGGACAGACAGACAGACAGGCAAACAGGCAAGTAAGATAGCTAGCTAGATTAGATAGATACACAGACGGACAGACAGACAAAAAGAAAAAAACAGATAGACATATAGACACACAAACAGATAGACAGGGCAAAAGGATGAGCTGAAAGCTTCTTTTCACCGTGCCATCACGATAAAGGCAAGGAAAAACAAATTGAAGAGCAGAAAGAAGAACAAGAAGAACAAGAAGAAGAACAAGAACAAGTAGAAAGTCACCGTGATTAAATTAACATCATGTCTTTAAAAAAAAGAGAAAAAAAGTGACCACCCCTAAAAAAGCTTACGAAACATGAAAAGGAAAGCTAAAACCAAAAATATCTATCTTCAATGAGGATAGAAAAAGAAAACAAAAGAAAACAGAAATCAACCATGGACCTCATGAAAATAACACCATCTGACCGTGTCTTAAAGAAGAGATAGGGGAAATAGAATTATAATGTAATGAAAACTGAAAAACAACCAGAACCCGAATATATATATTCCTCTGATAATTGGGAAAAAATGTTTAAAAGTAAATATAGAGCCGAAAATAATTAGAAAAAAAAAGAAAACATACTTCTCCTCCCCCTCCCTTGCATCCCCACTCCAACCTTTTGCACACAGTGAGAGATGTAGAGAGAGAGAGAGAGGTGGGGGGAGGCATACTGAGCGACAGACATTTAGGTATAGTATAGGTAATGCATAATAGTATGTGTCCGTCTCGGTTTAACAGTCTGTCTTTTCCACCTGAGCACATCACTCCTCTTTTGCAACATCTCCACTGGCTCCCTGTCTCACACAGAATAAAGTACAAGATCAGCACTCTACGCTACAAATGTATTCACAAATCAGCCCCGTCCTATCTCTGTGGCTGCCTTCACCTCTACACTCCATCTCGCTCACTACGATCAGCTTCGGATCCACTCTGCTTACGCATACCCAGATTCAAGCTCTCGACTGTTGGTCGCCGTTCTTTCTCTGTCTCTGGACCTTGAAACTGGAATGAACTTCCTCTTTCGCTTCGTCAAGTCTCCACACTCAGCTCTTTCAAGTGTGGCCTAAAAACCCACCTCTTCCCAAAATAGCCTCCCTTCCCTGCCTCTTCCATGTCTTCAGTTTCTCCAGTTTTAGAGTTATGCATGCGTGTGAATGACTGGTGCGAAAGCGCTTTGATTTGTCTCTGCACAGGATTCAGCGCTATATAAATACCATTGTTATTATTATTATTATTACCTTTTCCTCCTCCTCCACACACACAGGATGACCCTGTGAGGACAGAGAGGAGAGATGAACTGTCCTGAAGACCAGGACAGATGGAACAGGGCAGGGACAGTCCCAGCAAAACGATCTCTCTCGCTATTATAACATATGTGTCCATATATGGAACTGACAACAGGCCTGACTACTCTTGTTCTTCTCCTTGCTCTTCTTCTCTGTCCTTGTTGTTGTTGTTGTTGTTGTTGTTCTTCTTCTTCTTCATTGTTGTTCCTCTTCTTCTTCTCTGTCCTCGTTGTTGTTGTTGTTGTTGTTGTTCTTGTTCTTCTTCATTGTTGTTCCTCTTCTTCTTCTCTGTCCTTGTTGTTGTTGTTGTTGTTGTTGTTCTTCTTCTTCTTCATTGTTGTTCCTCTTCTTCTTCTTCTTCTTCTCTGTCCTTGTTGTTGTTGTTGTTGTTGTTCTTCTTCTTCTTCTTCATTGTTGTTCCTCTTCTTCTTCTCCTTCTTCTCTGTCCTCGTTGTTGTTGTTGTTGTTGTTGTTCTTCTTCTTCTTCTCCTTCTCTGTCCTTGTTGTTGTTGTTGTTCCTCTTCTTCTCTTTCTTCTCTGTCCTTCTTCTTCTTCTTCTTCCTCTTCTTCTCTTTCTCCTTCTTCTCTGCCCTTGTTGTTGTTGTTGTTCTTCTTCTTCTCTGCCCTTGTTGTTGTTGTTGTTGTTGTTGTTCTCCTTCTTCTTATCTGCCCTTGTTGTTGTTGTTCTCCTTCTTCTCTGCCCTTGTTGTTGTTGTTGTTGTTTCTCTTCTTCTTCTCCTCCTCCTCCCAACAGACAGACAGACAGACACAGACATAGAGAGATGCCGTATATTAACGCCATGCAGACAACAATAGATCCCAAGTGACAGGGAAGTTGATTCTTCCTGTGTGCGTGCGTGTGTGCGAGTGTGTGTATGTATGTGTTTGCATTTGTGCGTGTGTGTGGGTGGAAGGGGTGCGTGTGTGTGTGTGTGTGTGTGTGTTTGTGTGTGTGTGTGTGTGTGTGTGACTGGGCGTGCTTGTGTCTAAATGTGTGTGTGTGTGTGTGTGTGTGTGTGTGTGTGTGTGTGTGTGTGTGTGTAATTGTGTATGTGGAAGTTGTGTGTGTGTGTGTATGTGTGTGTGTGTGTGTGTCTGTCTGTGTGTCTGTGTGCCAGCCTCTGATCGAAGCTTGTTACCTCTGTTACCCACGTCAGCTCTATCGATACGATACACACGACAGGGGAAGGAGCATAGCCACTACTACAAGACTTTCTGGTACTTCACAGAGTGCCGTCTGTCGCTGGAACTGTCAGCTGTCCATGTTTTTTTCGTGTTTTCCCCATAATTGGAGGATGTTAAGATGGTGACGGGGTGGGGGACAAAATGAAGGAGAAGAGGGTGGGGGGGTGGGAGGATGGGGTGGACAGGGTGTAAAGGGAAAGTGATGAGTGATCATATCATGGTCTTGTCTCTGTCTCTATGTCTATGTGTGCGTCTCTCTGTGTGTCTCTCTGTCTGTCTCCCCGATCGTTTTACATATTTTACAAATCCTTTTGAATCTTCTTTTCTGTTCTGTTTGTTGTTTTATTGTTTTCACTGTTATTGTTATTTGCACTCCGGGTCATTGGAGCTGTGCAGCTGATGACATTGAACATTTCAGTGGGTTTTTTTTTTCTTGAATCCTTGTCCCTTTCTCTGTAACTCTGTATCGATGTGTCTCCGTCTGTCTGTCTGTCACTCTGTGTGTGTGTGTGTGTGTGTGTGTGTGTGTGTGTGTGTCTGTGTCTGTGTCTGTGTGTCTGTGTGTGTGTGGAGATGGAGAGAGGGCGTGTGTGTGTTTGTGTGTGCGTGCTTGAGAGAGAGAGAGAGAGAGAGAGAGAGTCTGTATGTGTGTGTATTTGTGCGTGCGTGTGTGTGTGTGTGTGTGTGTGTGTGTGTGTGTGTGTGTGTGTGTGTGTGAGAGAGAGAGAGAGAGAGAGAAAACAAATAATAGTTAGGTACAACATACACACAGAATCTGAGAGAGAGACAGAGACAGAGACAGAAAGACAAAGCACGAAGAACAGGAAGATAAAGTAACCCATCGGTTTTTAAAAACAGAGTTTAAGAAATAGAAAAACATCAGTTAAAAAAAATGTTTAAGAAATAGAAAGCAAAAGGATGTCACATGTCAAGTAATGTTAAAAAGAGAAATTCACCAGTGTCTCGTCAGTCCACGAAAGTCTTAAATCCAGTTAAAGATACCGATTTCCTAACACAGCAGAAAACATGTATGTGAATCATTGTCTGTAAGTTGTTTCCTGGATCCAAATTTTTTTTGTGTGTGTTCACCTTGACCTTAGGGACCTGACAAGACCTTACATTAGATCGCACTTCTATCACGTGATGTATGACGTAAGCCTACTTCCGGGTGTAACATCAACACTGCAGGATAAAGTGCGTCAGAGAAAATACAAACAAGTTGTCCAACTTTGGCTTCAAACTGTCAAGTTTCAAAACTTTTGCAAGTAGGCCAGTGTGCTTTTGATGTGCGATTTTGTTTTGTTGTTGTTGTTGTTGTTGTTTTCTGGTGATGCAAGGAAGGACGTTTTCTTTGTATCATTTTGCTGTTTCGTCACAACAGATTTCTCTGTGTGAAATTCAGGCTGCTCTCCTCGAGAAGAGCGCATCGCCACAGTTCAGCGCCACCTTTTTTTCTGTCTGCAGATACATTTGATTGGCTATCAAAGTGGATTTTTTTCTAAAGAATTTCGACAGGGACAACCCTTTTGTTGCCATGGGTTCTTTTCTCTGTGGGGGGGGGGGGATATATGAGGGACTGGAACCCATGGACACTCGCTTCCTGGTGGAACACATGACCACTGGGTGCACACGGCGTAAAACGTTCCACGCACTCAGACTGACTGGTAATTAGAGTAGAGTCCTTTGGTTAGTAGCAGTGGTACCCTCTGATTAACTGCTAATTAGTCCTTTGGCTAGTAGCAGTGGTACACCCAGATTAACTGATAATTGGTTAGTAGCAGTGGTACACTCAGATTAACTGGAAATTAGTCCTTTGGTTAGTAGCAGTGGTACACTGACTAACTGGTAATTAGAGTAGTCATTTGGTTAGTAGCAGTGGTACACTCAGACTAACTGGTAATTAGAGTAGAGTCATTTGGTTAGTAGCAGTGGCACACTCACTCAAACTGGTAATTACAGTAGAGTCATTTGGTTAGTAGCAGTGGCACACTCACTCAAACTGGAAATTAGAGTAGAGTCATTTGGTTAGTAGCAGTGGTACACTCACTCAAACTGGAAATTAGAGTAGAGTCATTTGGTTAGTAGCAGTGGCACACTCAGACAAACTGGTAATTAGAGTAGAGTCCTTTGGCTAGTAGCAGTGGTACACTAAGACTAATTTGGTCATTTGGTCAGTAGCAGTGGGGCACCTTCTGTAACTGACGTTCCAGGCACTGTGACTAATCACCAGAGTCCTATAGCCTGTAGCTGCTACACCTGCTGTAGCTCACGCTGCCCTGTGGGGGATTCAGGGGACGGGGCCAGGGCCAGGGCCAGGCGGGGTGTGTAGGACGGTGGATCCCCAGGCGGGATTTACGGACAGAGGCAGGTCCTGCCAACACACAGATCCCCGGAGGCCACCAGCCGGATGGACAGATGGGTGCCTCTTCTGGCGGCCTCTTCACCTGCTGTCGGCCGCCTTGGGAGCTCGCGGCAGGACCCTCCCCCCTCCCCCCCGCTCTCCCTCCTTCCCCTCTCCCTCTCCTCCCTCCCTCCCTCCCAGCTCACGCGAGGAACAGTGATGTAGGTCCTGGGTGGCGGATATTGATCTACGACGTCTCCACACCGTGCCGACGTGTTGTGATATTTATGAGCTGCTCAGCACCCCTCTCTGCTGAGCTCTTCCGCTGTACACATGGAAGTTCGTGTAGCTCGCACCAGAAGTTTCCTTATGTGTACTGCTCTGTTCTATTTTGGTCACGTGAAATCTGTTTTCGTTTCCCGAAGAACAGCGCATCGTTTCAATGCAGCCCCACTTTTTGTTTGTTTGTTGTCCTTAGCAGTGTGTTTTGAATAGGGTTTTTCAGGATCACTTCGCGAGGGAGAAGTCTTTAGTTTTCTTGAACACTTTGACGTGCACACAATGCAGAAAGCATGATGAGTTTCAGCCTGTCGCTTTTCTTCTTTCTACGGCCTTCAGTCGGCTTCAGCTCCGGTCAGCCCTGAACTGGACCCTTGTGATCGGCTGGGCCATAAGCAACATGGTTTCTTACTCGATTTTGCGACTGGGCTTTTACATGTATGACCGTTTTTATCCCGCCATATAGGCAGCCATACTCCGTTTTCGAGGGTAGTTGACTATTCCAAGAGACGTGTCCATAGACCACGCTTAAGGTCTGTCTATGCCAGTTCACTTTTCGTTCATATAGCAACATACGGATTCCGTGTGCTGCTGTGTTTTGCTCCAAGTCTGGAAAGTCTGGTGAAGAAAAAGAAGGAAAAAAAAAGAAAGAAAAAAAGGGGGGTGGGGGAGGGGGGGGGGGGGGGGGGCGAGGAGGAAAAAAGCGGACCTGTGTGTTAGTGGCAGGTGAAGGGTTGCCGTGGTCACACACACACACCACTCACTCTGATGGCTGATGGCTGGAGACCTAGCTTCGCTTGGCAGAGACAGGGGCCATGGGCAAATTGTCCGGGGAGAACAATTTGACAGGTGTGGGTAAACAGGGCCGGACACACACGTCATGACTGCTCCATTTTCTTGCTCAACCACTGTGCGTGTTTCCCCAGAGAGAATGCCCCCCACCCCCACCCCCAAAATACACACACACACACACACACACACACACACCCGAACCCCGCATAGCATGCAACAGGTACAACAGGTAGTAACCAGTTGTGAAGGCTTTTTTTTTCAAATTATGGACTCTGAATATCTCTCAGAGAGAGAGAGAAAGAAGGGAAGGGGGCTTAGGGGGGGGGGGGGGGGGGGTCAGTTCAGTTTAGATACTCAAGGAGGCGTCACTGCGTTCTGAAAAATCCATATACGCTACACCACATCTGCTAAGCAGATGCCTGACCAGCAGCGTAACCCAACGCGCTTAGGTTTAGAGGGGGTTAGAGACAGAGAGAGGGAGAGAGAGACAGAGAGAGAGAGAGAGAGGGGGAGAGAGAGAGAGAGAGTATGCGCTAAATATCAGATACGCTGATGCACCACAATCAAGCAGCACATTGGATCTTACGATGATCTGCTGACATCAGAGAAAAGAAATCTGTGTTGCTATGGCCACGTTACAAGACCCACTGGCTTTGCCAAAATAGTCTGGATACACACACACACACACACACACACACACACACACACACACACAGAGAGAGAGAGAGAGAGAGAGAAGTACATAATCATACCTGCATTAATGACAATAATGTATATGAATATAGTGATGAGAGAGAGAGAGAGAGAGAGAGAGAGAGAGAGACGCTGTGCAAACAAGGACATAGCCAGTGGCTGACTGACTGGCTGACCCCAAAGGAAGACTGAAAAATAAACAGAAGCCGGCCAGGCAGGAATGTGGAGAGAGAGAGGGGAGAGAGAGAGAGAGAGAGAGAGAGACGGAGGGAACAATTTTCAGAAACCCAGGCTTTGACACACAACCGACAGACCTAGAGGAATCTGGTGAGCAGTTGTGTGTGGCACCCCAATGGCTCTTCACAGAGGAGGAGGAAGAAGAGAAAGAAGATACAAGAGTGGCCTGCAGTGGCGTGTGGTGGAGTGGTGCCGGCAAATGACCAGGGTGAGGGGTGGTATTACAGACCACAGGCCAGACTTCCATTGAACTGGAGATCGTAAACATGTCTGGAACTTAGGGGTGGGGGGGAGGGGTTGGGAGGGGGCATGATGGGGCGAGGGGAGAGGGAGAGAGAGAGAGAGAGAGAGAGAGAGAGAGAGAGAGAGAGATGCAATTTTGTGGATTGTAAAAAAGGAGACACAGTAATCCTCCACAATCCGTGTTATTTCCTGATCTCCAGAGAGGAGCAGAACGTGACCAGTGTATGATCCATGTTGACCCCAGGGAGAGGGGGAGGGGGGAGGGGGTGACAGGTCATCAGGTCAGCGATCAGTGATGTGTAATTGCTTGGTCACGTGACAGCATCAGTGTGCCCCCACCCCCACCCCCACATGCCCCCCAACACCTATCACCCATCACCCAACCCTCCAGTCCTCTTAACATCGGTTGATTCCAGATTTCCAATTACCTCACCCATCCTCTCTCTGTCTCTGTGTGTGTCTGTCTAAAGATAGCTTGTGTGCCATGTTTCTCTCTCACGTATTCATGTACTTTTCTATCAAATGAATTGTGCATAACAATGCTGTAATCGGATGTTTTGTGCAACAGCTTTCGTGCTCTGAACATACATGCCTGTCGTTGTGGTGATTAGTGAGCAAAACGCCAGAATTGGTTGTTGTTGTTGTTGTTTGTTTGTTTGTTTTTTCCCAGGGGCCTGCAAAAGTCTTGGAGACGACCTGTGTGTTTACTCGTGTTTTTCTTTTCCCTCAGCGAAAAGCCTGGCTGAAATATCGATCGTTTCATTTTGCTGCTCTCCCCCCCCCCTCCTCCCCACAGGGTTCTTCCCCGTCTTCCTGCCGCCAGTGGTGAGGGGGTGGGGGTGAGGGGGTGGAGGGTGCACCCCTCCACTAACCTGACAGGCAGTGCCAGAGATGCCGCTGTTCTGGCTGAAGGGTCGTGGTGGGGGTTGTGTCCCTTGGATGTGAGACACAGAGATTGAAGGAACGTGTGGCCCGTGCCGTGTCAACACACACAGCGACACAGAAGGTGTGAAGTGTGTGTGTGTGTGTGTGTGTGTGTGTGTGTGTGTGTGTGTGTGTGTGTGTGTGTGTGTGTGTGTGTGTGTGTGTGTGTGTGTGTGTGTGTGTGTGTGTGTGTGTGTGTGAGGGAGAGAGAGAGAGAGTGTGTGTGTGTGAGTGTGTGTGTGTGTGTTGTTGTTGTTGTTGTTGTTGTTATGTAACACGAGGAAAACGTGTTATCAAGCCACATGACAAAGTTCCCACCAGTGCTGCCTGTGACGTGGTGTTATCGAACACAATGGAGGTGATGCATTCACATGAATCACGTGTAAATAGGGTTTTGTCACGTGGCAATTTGACGAGAGTGAAGCAGGGGGGAAACATGGATCCTTCAACATGTCAAGAAGCCGTGGTAAACCCCAACATCCATGGTTCGCCTGATGTTTGTACCACAGGCTGGTCGTTTCATCTCTCAGCTCTGTGTGCCATGCAATGGAAATCGGAGGTCTATTGTCAAGACGCACACAAGAACAGTGTGCACTGACCACTTCACATCCAGAGTGTAGTTTTCGTTTGCATGTCTGAACGGTAGCTGCCATACACTATCATCATCGACAGACAGATCCGTCACTGATTTAGACACTGCTGCAGATTTACATTATTTCTTCCCTCGCCCCTCTTCCTCCTCCTCCTCCTCCTTCTTCTTCTTCTCCCTCCCCTCCTCCTCCTCCTTCTTCTTCTTCTTCTTTCCTTCCTCCTCCTCCTCCTCCTTCCCCTCCTCCTCCTCCTCCTTCTTCTTCTCCTCCGTCCCCTCCTCCTCCTCCTTCTTCTTGTTCTTCTTCTTCTCCTTCCCCTCCTCCTCCTCCTTCTCCTTCCCCTCCTCCTCCTTCTTCTCCTTCCCCTTCCCCTCCTCCTCCTCCTCCTCCTCCTTCTTCTTCTCCTTCCCCTCCTCCTCCTCCTCCCCCTCCTCCTACTTCTTCTTCCCTTCCTCAATGAAGAATCACCGGGGCACCACAGAGAACTGTTCACCAGGTTCCTCCAGGTCTGCCTGTTGTGTCCCAGCCAGGGTCTCTGCACACGAGTTTCTCTGTTCGTTCTGTAATGTTTTCAGTCACTTGTTTTCTTGTCTCCTCCTCCGTCTCCTCCATCAACAGTTCCTTGGAGGATTATTTTTAGCAAGGTCATTGGATCTTCTTACGAGGTCATCAATAACCCCCTTCGCCCCCTCCTCCCCCCCTCCGCCCCCCATTTCATGATCTTCTCACTCCCTCATTGGACAGTTTCCAGACAAAGAACGTCACATCCCGTAATCCTGCAACACAAGGGATTATACTACCGGCAAGGCCCTCCAGAGGATTGATTTCCTTTCCTTGCTTTCAGAAAATCAGTCAGCTCCACTTGGCCAGCATCGGCAGTCTGGCTTCATGAGCCACCACCTCCCCCCTCCCCCTCGCCCCTTCACTCCCCCACCCCTCCAACCCCTCCCCACCTTTCTAGCCCTGTTCACCGTTTTGAACGTGTTGGCAAGAAGCGTCATACAATGACAGACAGGTGAATGAAGCAAGGTCCTGAAATGCTGACGATGTAGCGGAGCGCTCACGACGACCAAGAAACAGCGAAAAAAACAAGAAGGCAGACAGCGGGCCAGAAGGCCAGACGGCCAGACATCTATTGAACCTTGGACCGAAAATAAGTCTGGAACTGGGGAGGTGGATGATGATGGTGATAAGAGGAGACTTGGGTGCAGAGAAAGGTACACAGGCACAGACACAGACAGATAAACAAAGGGATCAGTCCGCGTGGCTCTCTGTGTGTAATCAGCTCAGATATTTCTGTTCGCTCTGTCCCCGACACACAATGCCTTTCTCCCCACTCTATAACTCTCTATGGACGATCAACAACAACGATTGTGCTTTATTTAATTTCCAAATGGATGAATAAAGGTCTATTGTATTGTATGCAGATATAGATAGATAGACAGATAACAGACAGATATCATAGACAGACAGATAGATACATAGATAGATAGATAGATAGAGAGACAGAGACACAGAGACAAAGGCAGAGAAAGACAGTTGCAATTAATGCAATGAAACAAAGTATTCTCTAATTTCCCAGGGGTCCTTTTATTTCCTGTCATATTGCCCATCTCAATCATCTCCATCACCTGATGGCCATGTCTCCAGCACCATCATGCTATGTATCTCCCTCCCTCCCCCCCCCCGTAGCCCCTCTCCCCCCGCCCCCTTCCCTCGCGCCCCCCTACCCCCCACACAAGGTCGTGATGCATACTCTGTTTCCACACGTGAGTGAAAAAACCTCTGCCCGTTGTGCCATCGGGAACACTGATGTTCTGTCCATTGTATTCCTCTCCCCTCCCCCTTTCTGTCACACGCACGCGCGCGCGCGCGCACACACACACACACACACACACACACACACACACACACACACACACACACACACACACACACCTGTGTTTATCGTTTCATCTGAAAGACTAGAACCCAGACCACTGAAGATCTGAGTGAAGATCCTGCTCTGTATACAGGGACTCAAACCCTTGGACAGTGGCTTACTAGTCTGGCACCTGGCCACCACTCCACGCCCTCACACCACCACCACCTTCACCACCCCTCCTCTCTTTGGACAGTGTGTCCAGATGCAAACTTCATATTTCACTGGATTAATAAATCGCCACACAGGGAGTTGTACTGCTCAGCAACAGAACCCACCGAGACATTGATTTCTTTCCTCAAGTTCCAGAAAACCAGTTGATACTCGGTGCCAGCAAAATGACTGGTGTGCTGGCTGCAACAACCCTACCCCTTCCCCACACCCTGCCCACCCCCACCCCCTTCACACAACTGCCCCCTCCCCACCCCCTTCACACATACTCCCCCCACCCCCTATCTCCCGACAGAGGGGTCCAGGGTGTTATCAGAGATGACGTTGTCGCTGCCTTGGAGAGGGTTCGCTTACTTGGTGTTACTGTATGTTTCTGTTCTGTTCTCCGAGTGGAGCTGAAGTGGTTCCTGAAAACAGATATGTCGTCAGGAGAGAAACCGAGAGTTACGTCCACAGGACTCAGATTGATCAGACTCTCTCTGTCTCTCCTGTCTCACTGTCTATCTCACTATCTATCTATATCTATCCCTTTTCTCTTATAGCATTCAACAAGTTCATACATTCTAAACCTTTAAACAGATCGCAAAAGCGTATTGTAGCATGTTGACGTTTAATGTTATCCCTGTAACGTCCAACCCAGTCCTTTTCCTTAATGTTGACCTTTAATGTTATCCCTGTAACGTCCAACCCAGTCCTTTTCATGCATGTTGACCTTTAATGTTATCCCTGTAACGTCCAACCCAGTCCTTTTAGTTAATGTTGACCTTTAATGTTATCCCTGTAACGCCCAACCCAGTCCTTTTCATTAATGTTGACCTTTAATGTTATCCCTGTAACGTCCAACTCAGTCCTTTTAGTTAATGTTGACATAATGTTATCCCTGTAACGTCCAACCCAGTCCTTTTCCTTAATGTTGACCTTTAATGTTATCCCTGTAACGTCCAACCCAGTCCTTTTCATTAATGTTGACCTTTAATGTTATCCCTGTAACGTCCAACCCAGTCCTTTTCATTAATGTTGACCTTTAATGTTATCCCTGTAACGTCCAACCCAGTCCTTTTAGTTAATGTTGACATATAATGTTATCCCTGTAACGTACAACCCAGTCCTTTTCCTGCATGTTGACCTTTAATGTTATCCATGTAGCGTCCAACCCAGTCCTTTTAATTAATGTTGACCTTTAATGTTATCCCTGTAACGCCCAACCCAGTCCTTTTTCATTAATGTTGATCTTTAATGTTATCCCTGTAACGTCCAACCCAGTCCTTTTCCTTAATGTTGACCTTTAATGTTATCCCTGTAACGTCCAACCCAGTCCTTTTCCTTAATGTTGACCTTTAATGTTATCCCTGTAGCGTCCAACCCAGTCCTTTTAATTAATGTTGACCTTTAATGTTATCCCTGTAACGCCCAACCCAGTCCTTTTCATTAATGTTGACCTTTAATGTTATCCCTGTAACGTCCAACCCAGTCCTTTTCATTAATGTTGACCTTTAATGTTATCCCTGTCACGTCCAACCCAGTCCTTTTCATTAATGTTGACCTTTAATGTTATCCCTGTCACGTCCAACCCAGTCCTTTTCATTAATGTTGACCTTTAATGTTATCCCTGTCACGTCCAACCCAGTCCTTTTCATTAATGTTGACCTTTAATGTTATCCCTGTAACGTCCAACCCAGTCCTTTTAATTAATGTTGACATATAATGTTATCCCTGTAACGTCCAACCCAGTCCTTTTAATTAATGTTGACCTTTAATGTTATCCCTGTAACGTCCAACCCAGTCCTTTTCATTAATGTTGACCTTTAATGTTATCCCTGTAACGTCCAACCCAGTCCTTTTCATTAATGTTGACCTTTAATGTTATCCCTGTCACGTCCAACCCAGTCCTTTTCATTAATGTTGACCTTTAATGTTATCCCTGTAACGTCCAACCCAGTCCTTTTAATTAATGTTGACATATAATGTTATCCCTGTAACGTCCAACCCAGTCCTTTTCATTAATGTTGACCTTTAATGTTATCCCTGTAACGTCCAACCCAGTAATTTTCCTTAATGTTGACCTTTAATGTTATCCCTGTAACGTATTCTACATTTCTTTAATCAGAGAGAGTAAGTTGGTGTTTCTTCTTCGTTTTTGTTTTGTTTTTGTTGTTTTGTTGTTGTTTGTTTTTGTTTTTGTTTTTTTTTTTGGGGGGATGGGATGGGGGGGGAGTTGTCAGGAGGGATGGGGGGTGGGGGGGGGGAGTTCTGTAGCTTGGAGTGTCGATCATATTACATATTATTATTATTCACACGCCAGACACCCCATCTCCCCTTCTCTCCCTTCCCTCAACTTCCCTCCTCCCTCTCTTTATGAAACTTGATGCAGATGAAACAAAATTGATTCCATGCCATGGATGGGCTAGATGGGCCATGTAGGGGCCATGGAAGGGCCATAGAAGGGCCATGCTGTCGCTTCAAAACAGTTCCAGCATGTTTCATTCCCTTCGTCAACAGAAATGGAATTTGCTCAGGTATCGATCGCCTGACCCCAGTTTGGCCCGAGTTCGGTTTGAAGACATTTGTCCTCGCCCTCCTGACGCCAGAGGTGAGGTGGGGAAGGGGAGGGGGACAGGGGGGCGGGTGGTGTGTGTGTGTGTGGGGGGGTGCGCCCTCCACCACTCTGTTCAGCAGGCCAGGCAGGCGAGAACTGCTGCCGTTCTGGCTGAGGGGTCAGGGGTCGTGTCCTCAAGGGGCGGGGGGCCGAGATTGGAAGGAACGGCTGGCACGTGTGGTGTCAACACTGGCCACGTGTGGTGTCAACACTGGCCACGTGTGGTGTCAACACTGGCCACGTGTGGTGTCAACACTGGCCACGTGTGGTGTCAACACTGGCCACGTGTGGTGTCAACACTGGCCACGTGTGGTGTCAACACTGGCCACGTGTGGTGTCAACACTGGCCACGTGTGGTGTCAACACTGACCTCGTGTGGTGTCAACACTGGTCACGTGTGGTGTCAACACTGACCTCGTGTGGTGTCAACACTGGCCTCGTGTGGTGTCAACACTGACCTCGTGTGGTGTCAACACTGACCTCGTGTGGTGTCAACACTGGTCACGTGTGGTGTCAACACTGACCTCGTGTGGTGACAAGACTGGCGAGGTGTGAGTGATGTTGTCAGCTTCAGCTGTGGAACAGATGCACAGACCATAGTGACGCTGTGTCTTTTGTGTGATGTTGTCAGCTTCAGCTATGGAACAGATGCACAGACCATAGTGACGCTGTGTCTTTTGTGTGATGTTGTCGGCTTCAGCTATGGAACAGATGCTCAGACCATAGTGACGCTGTGTCTTTTGTGTGATGTTGTCGGCTTCAGCTATGGAACAGATGCACAGACCATAGTGACTCTGTGTCTTTTGTGTGATATTGTTTGAAACTATCGAAAGGATGTTCAAGCCGTGATGACACTGTCTCTTTTCGTGCTGATGCTGCCTGTTGCGAGCTGTTGAGAGGTGTGAACGTGGTATACTATTTGCTAATTGAGAGGTGTGAACATGGTATACTATTTGCTATATGAGAGGTGTGAACGTGGTGTACTATTTGCTATTTGAGAGGTGTGAACGTGGTATACTATTTGCTAATTGAGAGGTGTGAACATGGTATACTATTTGCTATATGAGAGGTGTGAACGTGCCATGCTATTCGCTATATTGACGCGATTAAAATATCGCTTCGAACTACTGAGGGGCTGAATGTAGGAAAACAAAATTCCTTGGTGTGAAAAAAAAACTTTCTGCAAACTCCTTAACACATCACGTTATAACATGGTCATGAATTAGTTATAAAAAAAACCCTCCCAACTTTCTGCAAACTCCTTAACACATCACGTTATAACATGGTAATGAATTAGTTATATGCCCGCAAACTGTCAGTGAAGCGAAAGAAAAGGCTTATTGTGGTAATTTTTTTTTCAAATTCAGTCTGCTCAGCGAAAACTGAGAGCACCTGTCATTGTAGATTCAACCCCAGATTTAAGATTTTCTTTTCAGAAATGGAAGATTACAAAGAGCTGAGCAAAGGAACAAGCTAATAAATAAACTGTTTCAAAAACACGAAGTATGAGTAATGCACGTACGCGTGTTACCTCAC
>NC_134883.1:46976900-46999400 GCF_041734735.1 Babylonia areolata
ACACACACACACTCACACTCAATAGCTGCTAAACCCTTTTTTGTTTTCTTGCTACAGTAAGCATTTTACGTAATACTATCATTCAGTCCTGCACAATACTGATACCCACAATTATTGATACACAGACTGATACCCACAACTATTGATACACAGACTGATACCCACAACTATTGGTACACAGACTAATACCCACAACTATTGATACACAGACTGATACCCACAACTATTGGTACACAAACTAATACCCACAACTATTGATACACAGACTAATACCCACAACTATTGGTACACAGACTAATACCCACAACTATTGGTACACAGACTGATACCCACAACTATTGGTACACAGACTGATACCCACAACTAATGATACACAGACGGATGGACACAGAGACAGACAGACAGAAAATGGTACGTGTTGCAGGAGCCATAGACAAGTGACCATATTAACCAACCAATAAAAAAAAAACAGAGGGTAAAAACCACAACGGCTTTGTGGAGCGCCTTGCCTCCCCACAGTATCTCCCACATCCCCAGTTCCATGAACCCAGGCTGGACCTGGTCACTACACTATGTCTATCTCCAGTCCCGTTCATTCCCGCTCAAGGAGACAGTGGATGTTAGCAAGATCTCGCTGCCACACTTGTGCCGCTGTAGTGTTGCCATAATTCTGGTCACGTGCAGTGTGTGACCTCTTCCTGCCTGTAGGGGGTCAAGGACGCTGTCTCTGGTGTCAGGAGCGCCACAGTGTGGTTGGTGGTGACTGATGTGTGCAGCCAGAGAGAGAGATTTGTTCGTTGTGTCACACTGGGTGGCACTGTGTTGTCTTGTGTTGCAGTGGATTGTATTTTGTGTAGTGTTGTATTGTAACGCATTGTAGGTATACTGCATTGCATTGCATTACTTTGTGTTGTGTTGCTTTTGTTGTGTTGAATTATATTGCATTGCGTTGCGCTGCGTTGAGTTACAATTGTACTGCACATAACATTTTTACTGCAGCATATATCCCTGTGTTAACTTCAGTTCGGGATGCTGTCCCCGGGAGAGCGCGTTGCCACAGTACAGCGCCACCCACTGTTTTCAGTCAGCAGGTCAGGTGTACTTTGGTGAACTAGGAAGGATTGTTCTACAGCATGTTGCCCGGGGACAGGCCTGACTTTACTGTCAGCTGCTGTACCACAAGCTCACCGCTCCAAGTGATTCACCGGGTGGTTCAAACCTTGTTCACCGTGTGTGCGGTGCTGGTGATGGTTGTGGATGGTGGAGATGATGTCTTTTTTGTGTGTGGTAAGATCAAGATTGGTTTTCCCATGTATTGACTGGCTTAGCTATACTGCTTCCATTCTGGTGGAGATGTGGGTGTACTTCACAGGGGGTCAGAAACAGATGGATTATTTGGCTTTTTTTCCATTCTGTTCTTTGTCTTCTTCTTTTGACAGACAGGCAGACACCTCAACCCAGAGAGAACGAACGAACGAATCTTTTTTAATGAGGGAAGTGGATAAGCATGTATATGCTTTTTTAGATCCAGCCCTCTGGGCAAAAAGAAACGAAATCAAAATGTTCACAAGATAACAAAAGGTTATAGAAAAAACATACATGAAATTCAAATACACTCAATTGCACAGTAGCATTTACAAGTACATAATCATGATAACTGGATTAATGACAGTAATGTATATGAATATGTTAATGAGAGAGAGAGAGAGAGAGAGAAACGCTGTGCAAACAAGGACATAGCCAGCGGCTGACTGATTGGCTGACCCCCCAAGGAAGACTGAAAAATAAACAGAAGCCGGCCAGGGATGTGGAGAGAGAGAGGGGAGGGAGAGAGAAGAGGATAGGGAGAAAGAGAGAGAGAGAGGGGGGATAGGGAGAGAGGGGGGAGGGAGACGGGGAGAGAGAGGGCGGGAGGGAGGGAGAGAGCTGAGAGAGAGAGGGGGAGAGAGATGTGGGGAGGGAGAGAGAGGGGGGGGAGAGAGAGGGCGGAGGGAGAGAGAGAGGGGGAGAGAGAGAGGAGGGAGAGGGGGAGACAGAGAGAGGGGGAGACGGAGAGAGAGAGGGGGAGGGAGGGAGAGAGAGAGGAGGGAGAGGGGGAGACAGAGAGAGGGGGAGACGGAGAGAGAGGGGGGGAGGGAGGGAGGGAGAGAGGGGGGGGAGGGAGAGTGGTGGGGTCAGGAGAGAGAGAGGGCGGGAGGGAGAGAGAGAGAGGAGTGAGAGGGGGAGACAGGGAGAGAGAGAGGGGGAGGGAGGGAGAGGGGAGAGAGAGGGCAGGAAGGAGAGAGAGGGGGAGGGAGAGAGGGGTGGAGACAGGGAGGGAGAAAGAGTGGGGAAACAGGGAGAGAGAGGGGGGGGGAGAGGGGGCGGGAGGGAGAGAGAGAGGGGGGTGAGAGAGAGGGGAAGAGAGAGAATTATCATTGCGTGACCCAAACTCATTGGCAATACTATAGGATTACAAGCACATTTTATCCCAGACATTTTCCCTGTTTGACATTTATTCTCATCGTCCTTCTTTTCCTTTGACCTTCTCCCAGGAACATGACAACGTGAAGTGTCAGCTGTGTATGAGATACCAGGTCCAAGGTCTACCAGGTACATGACCACGTGAAGTGTCAGCTGTGTATGAGATACCAGGTCCAAGATCTACCAGGTACATGACCACGTGAAGTGTCAGCTGTGTATGAGATACCAGGTCCAATATCCATGCTGAAAAAAACCCCACAGATATGTTCACTGCAGGGACACATCATCGAGGAAAAAAAGGCACGTAAAACATCACAAATAAAGGAAAGGAAGAAAGGAGGAAGAAGAAAAAAGTCGCTCCATCACCCGAATACAAGTTGATGAGGGAAACAAACCTCTGAGAAAGAACAGAAAACACAGCAGTTCTCTCCATTGACTCTGTGAGAAGCGTGTAATACAATGTTTATCTTACTCCCCCCCCCCGTCTATCTAAATCCAGAACTCGTGTCGATCAGCAGTACCGATCTTTTTAGGTCACCAAGGACACGGAGGGTGTGGGTGGAAGAGGGGGGGTGTGGGGGGTGGAGGAATGAAATTAGCTTCATTAGTCACGTGCCATGACTAATTTAGACCCGTGGAATCAATGCTGTTCTCGTCTCCTGAGGAAAAGAGGTAGCGATGTTTTGCATGCGTTGGGAGGTAGGTAGGACTGTCTTTTAAAACGTACGTATTTTGATACAACAGGCATCGTTTGTGTTTGCAAGCTGAGGGTTAGAGAGAGACAGAGACAGAGCGAGACAAAGACAGAGAGACAGAGACACACAGAGAGAGACAGAGACACAGAGAGAGAGAGAGTGTGTGTGTGTGTGTGTGTGTGTGTGTCTCACTCACCCTGCCCCCGTACGCATTAAACACACGCGCACACGAGCACTCTCTCTCTCTGTGTCTCTGTCACACACACACACACACACACACACACACACACACACACACACACACACACACACACACACACACACTCGCTCACTCACTCACTCACTTCTGTCTCTCTCTCATATTTTTTTCCATTTTATTCATTGATGACTTGGTGTATAAAAAAAAAGCAGTTGTTGCTTATTCAATTTACCATCATGAAATAAAATCTTGACTTGACTTGACTTCACACACACACACACACACACACACACACACACACACACACACACACACACACACGGAGTGTCATTTTCATTGCAGTTGATGGATCGATAGTGATCAGCAGAGGCGGGAGGTGGGGCTGGGGGTGGTGAGAGGGTGGTGGTGACATATGTCATTGATTCAGAAATATTTCGTGCTTTGAGCCATGCTGGTTTGGCTGGAGGAGACTGGTTGCAGGGTCGGGGGTGGGTGTTCTCTCTCTGTCACCCTCTCTCTGTGTCTGTCTCTCTAACCCCTCTCTCTCTCTCTCTCTCTCTCTCTCTCTCTCTCTCTCTCTCTCTCTCTCTATATATATATATATATATATATATATATGTGTGTGTGTGTGTGTGTGTGTGTGTGTGTGTGTGTGTGTGTGTGTGTATCTTTCTATCTATCTATCTATCTATCTATCTATATAGATATATAAGTGTGTGTGTGTGTGTGTGTGTGTGTGTGTGTGTGTGTGTGTGTGTGTGAATTATTCTCTTTGTCTGTCTGTCTGCCTGTCTGCCTGTCTGTCTGTACATTCCGATTTTAGCACTGGGCCCAAATGTCACTTACGGGTGTACTGACCAGGGTGGTTTTCCACCCGACTTGTTGCTCTGTCCGTTATTGTTGGCTGCTTTTTTTTCTTCTTTTTTATTTTATTTTATAGAAACATAGGGGAGGACTTGATTGTGTCCAGGGCACAGGGCTGACAGAGCTTCCTGCAGTTAGTGTGTCCATTCCTGCCCCCCCACCCCCCAAATGATGATTTCTAATTAATGATAATAATAATCATCATTATGATAGGAATAATAATACAAATAATAATTATAATATCATGTATTTTCAGTCTGATATCATCATGTTAAATGACTATAAATGAATAAACGACGAACATTTGACCAGTGATGTAAAATGGACTTCCATTTAATGCAGACATTGTCAGCTCGACATATGAAGCAAACTATGTGGGGCAGGACGGGAGAAAGTGTTACGGCTGGCATGAAAGGATATTTTTCTCCATCGTTTTATTTCCACTCTGTTCGCAATGCTGGACAGTGTCATACGCAATGAAAACAGAAAATAAGTGGTTTCTGAATAAAGTGGAACTTTGTGCAGTTAACACTTTGCCTGCAGGCAGTCCGTGTATCGATTCCTCCACTCGCTTCGTCACAAAAATCAATCAGCGCCTGCTTTCTATCATAAAGGCTGGCTGCTTTCTATCATAAAGGCTGGCTGCTTTCCATCATAAAGGTTGGCTGCTGCTGTCCATCATAAGGACTGGCTGCTTTCCATCATAAAGGCTGACTGCTGCTTTCCATCATAAAGGCTGGCTGCTTTCTATCATAAAGGCTGGCTGCTTTCTATCACAAAGGCTGACTGCTTTCCATCATAAAGGTTGACTGCTGCTTTCTATCATAAAGGCTGGCTGCTTTCCATCATAAAGGCTGACTGCTTTCCATCATAAAGGCTGACTGCTGCTTTCTATCATAAAGGCTGACTGCTGCTTTCTATCATAAAGGCTGACTGCTGCTTTCCATCATGAAGGCTGACTGCTTTCCATCATGAAGGCTGACTGCTTTCCACCATAAAGGCTGACTGCTGCTTTCCACCATAAAGGCTGACTGCTGCTTTCCACCATAAAGGCTGACTGCTTTCCATCATAAAGGCTGGCTCCTGCTTTCCATCATAAAGGCTGACTGCTTTCCATCATAAAGGCTGGCTCCTGCTTTCCATCATAAAGGCTGACTGCTTTCCATCATAAAGGCTGACTGCTGCTTTCCATCATAAAGGCTGGCTGCTTTCTATCATAAAGGCTGACTGCTTTCCATCATAAAGGCTGACTGCTGCTTTCTATCATAAAGGCTGACTGCTGCTTTCCATCATGAAGGCTGACTGCTTTCCATCATGAAGGCTGACTGCTTTCCACCATAAAGGCTGACTGCTGCTTTCCACCATAAAGGCTGACTGCTTTCCATCATAAAGGCTGGCTCCTGCTTTCCATCATAAAGGCTGGCTCCTGCTTTCCATCATGAAGGCTGACTGCTTTCCATCATAAAGGCTGGCTGCTTTCTATCATAAGGACTGGCTGCTTTCCATCATAAAGGCTGACTGCTGCTTTCCATCATAAAGGCTGGCTGCTTTCTATCATAAAGGCTGGCTGCTTTCTATCACAAAGGCTGACTGCTTTCCATCATAAAGGTTGACTGCTGCTTTCTATCATAAAGGCTGGCTGCTTTCCATCATAAAGGCTGGCTCCTGCTTTCCATCGTAAAGGCTGGCTGCTTTCCATCATAAAGGCTGGCTCCTGCTTTCCATCATAAAGGCTGACTGCTTTCCATCATAAAGGCTGGCTTCTGCTTTCCATCATAAAGGCTGACTGCTTTCCATCATAAAGGCTGACTGCTGCTTTCTATCATAAAGGCTGACTGCTGCTTTCTATCATAAAGGCTGACTGCTGCTTTCCATCATGAAGGCTGACTGCTTTCCATCATGAAGGCTGACTGCTTTCCATCATGAAGGCTGACTGCTTTCCATCATGAAGGCTGACTGCTGCTTTCCATCATAAAGGCTGGCTCCTGCTTTCCATCATAAAGGCTGACTGCTTTCCATCATAAAGGCTGGCTCCTGCTTTCCATCATAAAGGCTGACTGCTTTCTATCATAAAGGCTGTCTGCTTTCCATCATAAAGGCTGACTGCTTTCCATCATAAAGGCTGGCTCCTGCTTTCCATCATAAAGGCTGACTGCTTTCCATCATAAAGGCTGGCTCCTGCTTTCCATCATAAAGGCTGACTGCTTTCTATCATAAAGGCTGACTGCTTTCCATCATAAAGGCTGACTGCTTTCCATCATAAAGGCTGGCTTCTGCTTTCCATCATAAAGGCTGACTGCTTTCCATCATAAAGGCTGACTGCTTTCCATCATAAAGGCTGTCTGCTTTCCATCATAAAGGCTGGCTGCTTTCCATCATAAAGGCTGTCTTCTTTCCCTCATAAAAGCTGGCTGCTTTCCATCATAAAGGCTGTCTGCTTTCCATCATAAAGGCTGTCTTCTTTCCCTCATAAAAGCTGACTGCTGGCTGCTTTCCCTCATAAAAGCTGGCTGCTTTCCCTCATAAAAGCTGGCTGCTTTCCATCATAAGGGCTGGCTGCTGCTTTCCATCATAAAGGCTGGCTGCTTTCCATCATAAAGGCTGACTGCTTTCCGCTTTCCATCATAAAAGCTGGCTGCTTTCCCTCATAAAAGCTGGCTGCTTTCCATCATAAAGGCTGGCTGCTTTCCATCATAAAGGCTGACTGCTTTCCATCATAAAGGCTGGCGGCTGCTTTCCATCATAAAAGCTGGCTGCTTTCCATCATAAAAGGCTGCCTGCTTTCCCATAAAAGCTGGCTGCTTTCCATCATAAAGGCTGGCTGCTTTCCATCATAAAGGCTGACTGCTTTCCATCATAAAGGCTGGCGGCTGCTTTCCATCATAAAGGCTGCCTGCTTTCCCATAAAGGCGGGCTGCTTTCAAATGGCCATGTCTTCTGGGTCCTGTTCCTTTCTGTCTTCTCTCCCTCCCTCCCTCTCTCTCTCTCTCCTTTACTGTCCTTGAATTCCCCTTCCCTGTCTCTCTCTCCCTCTCTGTCTCTCTCTAACACCCCCCGCACCCCCCCCCACCCCATACACACACTCATTCACCCACTCGCTCTATGTATCTTACCTATCATCTCCAATGGAACACTGTTGACTGAAAACACTTTATATTTCTTGCTGTTGCATTTTCTCTGGTGTTGATACAGTGTATTAATTCATTCATGTGCATACCAACAAACATACTGAATTAATACGTCTTCACAGCTCTTCTCAAAGAAACATATACATCGAAAACAAGTTATAGAAAATGTTATTTACAGTAATGTCATTTTCCTCAGAAGCCCCAGAATCACAATTACATCAGCCGAGGACAGAAGTGAGCAAATGTTGGCATCTCTCCCTAACCCAGAACATTAGCACTAATGGAGCAGCACCACAAGCTGCTGGTTGTTGTCAGTAAAAAAAAAAAAAAAAAAAAATGTGCCGCACCTCTGTCTGTTGCCGCTGTCATGCTGCCATAATTCCTGGCACGTGCGGCGTGACCTATTTTCACCTTTCAGGGTGAAGGACGCTGACTCAGGTGCCACCACCAGCGCCGCCTGGTGTCAACTTAGAACACAGCCGAAAGGATATATCATGCTGAGAAAGACTTGGTTCTTCTGACTGTATTTTGTTCTGGTGAGGCAAAGACTTAAAGCAGTAGTTCTGTGGTAATTGTTCAGACACAGAATATGAAGCTGAAATCAAGAGACAGTAGTGATCAGTTACATGCAACCTATTTATTTTGTATAGATCAATAAGCAGTTACAACTGATCTAGTTTATTATAAGTAAATACGTTAGTAAGTAAAAATGAAAAAAGAATAGTAAGTAAAGGAACGAGGGATGGACGGAAGGAAGGAAGTGAGGAGGAATCACTGGATACAAAAAAAAGTTAGGGCCAGTAACAGCACCCCATCTGTTTCCGCATGCCAAGTCTCCGCTAACGTCTCTTCCTATTAGAGTCACTTCCTATGGAATTACAGTGCCTGGAGACTTGGTTAACAACACACCCACACACCACCCTCTGTCACACCGCCTGACACCCCCACCACACCACACACTCCCTGCCTGTTGGCTGGGTTGGAGGGGGGGGGTGAGGGGGGAGGGAGGGGTGGCCTACAGAAGTGTGAAATGACAGCCGACAGCTCGTCAATACGGCTGCACCCTCCACGCGACAAAACAGACAGCGGTAACTAAGCAGGGTTTATCACTGAGGCAGAAGAAGGTCGCGACGTCAACAAGATGTTGGGTAGTTGTTTGTGTGTGTGTGTGTGTGTGTGTGTGTGTGTGTGTGTGCGTGCGTTTTACCCCCCTCTCTCTCTCTCTCTTTCCTCAAAAAGCTTTCTCCTCTCGGAGTATAATTATGGTGAGAGCAGTGGGAGTAAAAATAGAAAGAAAGGAAAGTGGAGAGAAAAAAAGCAGCAGCAGCAGCAGCAGCAAAAACAGCAACAACAACACAAAAACACGTTCGTTAAGAACAGCGGAGATGGGGGTGGGGGTTTGGGGGGGGGGGGTGCGGGGGGGAGAGTACAATCAGGAGAGAGAAGACAGAGCTGAAGAAAAGATGGGGATGGTATGGAAAAATGATGGTGTCAAAACTGATGTTACTTTGTGTGTGTGTGTGTGTCCCCTAGCCCCGAAAAATGGATTGGTTTTATTTTCAGCTGATGCTGTTCTAGTTCCCAGTCCGAGGGTTCTCACAGACCATGCCACCACTGTTCCACGTCCAGCTGAACAGATGATGTTTGGGGTATAGTTACAGCTCCGTCTTCCCTGAGTGTTGTATTGTACTGGACTGGACTGGCATTGCATTGCATTGCATTGTATTGTATTGTATTGTATTGTATTGCATTACTTTTTTGTTACAACAGATTTCGCTGTGTGAAATTCGGGCTGCTCTTCCAAGAAGAGTATGTTGCCACAGTGCAGCGTCACCATTTTTTTTTTTTTTTTTTTTTTTTTTTTTTTTTAGTGTGCACAAGTGTATTTGTTTTATTATCAGAATGGAATTTTCTACACAGTTTTGCCAGGGACAACCCTTTTGTTGCCGTGTTGTTGTTTTATGTGCGTTAAGTAGATGTTGCACGTGGGACATAGGTGCGTTAAGTAGATGCTGCACGTGGGACATAGGTGTGTTAAGTGGATGCTGAAGATGTGACATAGGTGTGTTAAGTGGATGCTGCACTTGGGACATAGGTGTGTTAAGTGGATGCTGCACGTGGGACATAGGTGTGTTAAGTGGATGCTGCACTTGGGACATAGGTGTGTTAAGTGGATGCTGCACGTGGGACATAGGTGTGTTAAGTGGATGCTGTAGATGGGACATAGGTGTGTCAAGTGAATGCTGTAGATGGGACATAGGTGTGTTAAGTGGATGCTGTAGATGGGACATAGGTGTGTTAAGTGGATGCTGCACGTGGGACATAGGTGTGTTAAGTGGATGCTGCACGTGGGACATAGGTGTGTTAAGTGGATGTTGCACGTGGGACATAGGTGTGTTAAGTGGATGCTGCACGTGGGACATAGGTGTGTTAAGTGGATGCTGTAGATGTGACATAGCTGTGTTAAGTGGATGCTGCACGTGGGACATAGGTGTGTTAAGTGGATGCTGCACGTGGGACATAGGTGTGTCAAGTGGATGCTGCACGTGGGACATAGGTGTGTTAAGTGGATGCTGCACGTGGGACATAGGTGTGTTAAGTGGATGCTGCACGTGGGACATAGGTGTGTCAAGTGGATGTTGCACGTGGGACATAGGTGTGTTAAGTGGATGGTGCACGTGGGACATAGGTGTGTCAAGTGGATGCTGTAGATGGGACATAGGTGTGTTAAGTGGATGTTGCACGTGGGACATAGGTGTGTTAAGTGGATGCTGCACGTGGGACATAGGTGTGTTAAGTGGATGCAGCATGTGGGACATAGGTTCATCGTCTCATCCGAATGACTGGCGTCCAGACCACCGCTCAACGTGTTGTGGAAGGGGAGAAAATTCTGGCGAGATTGGGATTGGATCCCATGCCCTCAGATTGTCTCCCTTCCTGGTGGATGTGTCACCACTAGGCCCCCACTCCAGGAAGGCAGAGTCTAATCCTCCCCTGTTGTTTCAACCCTCCCCGACCTAGTCAGATACTCGTTCACACCTGGGTGGAGTGAGGACACGCGGACTAAGTGAGGACACACGGACTAAGTGAGGACACACGGACTAAAGTGCCTTTCCCAGGGACACAGCACCACAGCCAAACAGGGCCTCGAACCCTGATCACTGGTGAACACTTGACCACAAGTCCAACTCCCAGCTGATTCAGCCACCATGTCTCCAGCTGTCTCCACCACTGAACGACAGCACTTTTACTCTCCATCAGACAAAGTCAGGTAACTCCAGTCCCTGGATATGGCTTCACGCTGTATGCCTTTTTCTCCCCAAGAGTAACAGAGTAAGCAAACAAGAGACTAACATCAGTCAAAGAACCTGAAAAACAATTCTTTTTTTTCCACCGTATTGTGGATGTGTGGCATTGACATTCATCACCGTATTGTGGATGTTGGCATTGACAGTCATCACCGTATTGTGGATGTTGGCATTGACATTCATCACCGTATTGTGGATGTTGGCATTGACATTCATCACCGTATTGTGGATGTTGGCATTGACAGTCATCACCGTATTGTGGATGTTGGCATTGACAGTCATCACCGTATTGTGGATGTTGGCATTGACATTCATCACCAAGAAGTTATCGACAATGACGGCTAAAGTCGGTCACACTATTCGGAATCAGACCGCACACACCAGTCCTCCACCCACTCACCCCTAACACCCACCCCCACCCTCTCTCTCTCTCTCTCTCTCTCTCTCTCTGTCTGTCTCTCTCTCTCGCCAGAATCATTACTTCCGACTGGGACGAAACGTAAAATCTTGAACGTGAAAAAGTCATGAACAACTTCACACAGCCCGCCGTGCCTGGAGAATGGCTGATGGGGATGGGGAGGGGAGGGGAGGGGAGAGAGGGGGGGGGGGATAAAACGTCGATAACAGGTGCCGGGACTCCTAGCAACGGCTGACGAAAATTGATGCTACTCCCCCACCCCACTCCACCCCCAACCCTCCCCCACCAACACAGTCACAACACTGAATTCTCCATTCAGAATCCAGCGTGGATTTGGTGTCGTCAGAACGAAACTCGTCTTCTTCTTTGATGATTCAAACTGCGGTTTGCTAGAATTGCTGCTTTCAGCATTACACTTGTCCGTTTGTTTCCTTGAGCTGACAGGACTGAATTGCTGCTTTCAGCCTGACACTTGTCCGTTTGTTTACTTGAGCTAACAGGACTGAATTTCTGCTTTCAGCCTGACACTTGTCCGTTTGTTTACTTGAGCTAACAGGAATGAATTGCTGCTTTCAGCCTGACACTTGTCCGTTTGTTTACTTGAGCTAACAGGAATGAATTGCTGCTTTCAGCCTGACACTTGTCCGTTTGTTTACTTGAGCTGACAGGAGGCGTACCCCAGCGCTGGGTTGAAGCTGACTTTGGGGATAAAATTGTCCCTGATTCAGACTGTGGTGCAGGAAAGCAGAGTTTGGATTGAACACTGCCTGGTTCTTTGATCACAATATAGTGCGGCATAATTGCTTACGTTCTGGCAGGAAATGGTACTTTCTGCAGACGGGACAATAGACCTTCCATGGAACTGGACTGTAGACTCTCTGTAGGACGGAACTATAGAATTTCTGTAGAGAGGAACTGTAGACTTTCTATAGGACGGGACTGTAGACTTTCTGCAGAACGGGACTGTAGACTCTATGTAGGATGTAACTATAGACTTCCTGTAAAACGGGACTGTAGACTGTATGTAGGATGTAACTACAGACTTCCTGTAAAACGGGACTGTAGACTGTATGTAGGATGTAACTACAGACTTCCTGTAAAACGGGACTGTAGACTCTATGTAGGATGTAACTATAGACTTCCTGTTAAACGGGACTGTAGACTGTATGTAGGATGTAACTACAGACTTCCTGTAAAACGGGACTGTAGACTGTATGTAGGATGTAACTACAGACTTCCTGTAAAACGGGACTGTAGACTGTATGTAGGATGTAACTACAGACTTCCTGTAAAACGGGACTGTAGACTCTATGTAGGATGTAACTACAGACTTCCTGTAAAACGGGACTGTAGACTCTATGTAGGATGTAACTACAGACTTCCTGTAAAACGGGACTGTAGACTTTCTGTAGAACGGGACTGTAGACTTTCTGTAAAACTGGACTGTAGACTTCCTGTAGAACGGAATTACAGACTTCCTGTAAAACGGGACTGTAGACAAAACGGGACTGTAGACTTTCTGTAAAACGGGACTGTAGACTTTCTGTAAAACGGGACTGTAGACTTTCTGTAGAACGGGACTGTAGACTCTATGTTGGACGTAACTATAGACTTTCTGTAGGACGGGACTGTAGACTCTATGTAGGACGTAACTATAGACTTTCTGTAGAACGGGACTGTAGACTCTATGTAGGACGTAACTATAGACTTTCTGTAGAACGGGACTGTAGACTCTATGTAGGACGTAACTATAGACTTTCTGTAGGACGGGACTGTAGACTCTATGTCGGATGTAACTATAGACTTTCTGTAGGACGTAACTATAGGCTTTCTGTAGAACGGGACTGTAGGCTTTCTGTTGACTTTCTGTAGGACGTAACTATAGGCTTTCTGTAGACGTTCTGTAGAACGGGACTGTAGGCTTTCTGTAGGATGTAACTTTAGACTTTCTGTAGAAAGGAACTGTAGACTGTCTGTAGGACGTAACTATAGACTTTCTGTAAAACGTGACTGTAGACTCTCTATAGGACGTAACTATAGACTTTCTGTAGAACGGGACTGTAGACTGTCTGTAGGACGTAACTATAGACTTTCTGTAAAACCTGACTGTAGACTGTATGTAGGACGTAACTATAGACTTTCTGTAGAACGGGACTGTAGACTTTCTGTAAAACGGGACTGTAGACCTTCTGTAGACTTTCCGGACCGGACCTGTTGACTGGGGAACACAGCTGGCCCAGTTCTGTCGTGTCGGGGTCTGCTGTCATGCCACTGGGTTCTGTCTGTGATCTGTTTCTCATGTCGGATGGTAATTCGTCCCTCCTGAGATTTACAGATTCCCTCTCTGTCTGTCTGTCTGTCTGTCTGTCTCTCTCTCTCATCTGTGTCTTTCAGAAAGGTCGGAGTTAAGAACCGTTCGATAGATTGATGTTGGTGAAGGAAGAGAAATAAAAGTTAAAAGTCTGACGGTCTTTTGATAAAAACTAAGGGCAGATGATTAATTACTCGCGTCGGCTTGTGCCTGTCATTCATATAACAATTCTCAGAAAGAAATTCTTCGTTTCATATGAAATTGAATTTATTGATTTGGCAAGGAAATGAGTCCTGGACGTTTTCAATTCCAAATTGTATTTATTCAAATAAATTGTCATTGTCATTATCATTGTAAAAGACCCCTATGTTTTATATGAACAATTCTATTCCCTGGATGTCTCTTTCGAACCAAAATGGATACGAAACATCAGTATGTCTATACAAACAGAATATAAAAAGAGCGAGAAGCCCCCAAAAGATCACAAGATACCTGAAAAGCAGCGATTAATTTTTTACCATCATAATGTTCCAGATCTCAATGCCGTTCTCAGTCATGACTGCTGAAGTCAGCCACGCTACACTGCGTCAGACACGCACGTATTCTAACTTGTTCCTCTCTCTCTCTCTCTCTCTCTCTCTTTGCCAAACCATTGCTTCCCATAGGGCAGAACGGAACTGGCGGTCTTCACACAGCGCGCCGTGCCTGGAGAATGGCTGTGGGGGAGTGGGGAGGGAGAGGGGGGTTGGGGGGAGGGGGGGGGGCAAAACGTCGATAACAGGTGCCGGGACTCCTAGCAACGGCTGACAAAAATTGCTGCCACTCCCCCCACCAAGTCCGGCACTTTCCGGAGTCTCCATTCAGATTCCAGAGCGTACTGTGGATGGAAACTGGCTGCTTCTTCCATTCAGGCTCCAGTGCTGAATGACTGGTTTTAGCATGACAATGGACATTTTGTCTTTTGCTATGGCAGCAAGCCTTCGTTCCGCTAATTGGAAAGGTAACGGTTGAGGGATACCGCAAAAGTGTTTCCATCGGGTGGAGCTGCACAAATTCTTTATTTGTGTTTGTCAGTTTGTTTCTCCACTGATTTACAAAATCTCTGTCTGTCTGTCTGTCTGTCTCTCTCTCTCTCTTCTTGTGTGTCTCTGTCTCACCCCTCTCTCTCTCTCTCTCTCTCTCTCTCTCTCTCTCTCTCTACATCTTTCTGTTTCTCCCTCCTCTTCTCTCTCACCGTTTCTCCCCGCTTCCTCCCTCCCTCCCTCTCTCTCTTCCTCCCTCTCTCCTTCTCTTTCTCTCCCTCCCTCCCTCTCTCTCTCTCTCCCCCTCTCTCTGTGCCTCCCTCTCTCTCTCTCTCTCTCTGGACAGATGTCTCTGTGTGTGACAGATGGACAGATGGTTCTGTGTGTGTCAGATGGACAGATGGTTCTTTCTGTGTGTGAGTCACTGGACAGATGGTTGTGTGTGACACGTGGACAGATGGTTCTGTCTGACAGATATAAGTTTTTTTGTTTTGTTTGTTTTTGGTGTTTTTTTTTATATACCCTTGTAGTGGGTGTTAACGTGGCGATAGCCTTGAGATGGCATTAGTGGTCGGCGAGGCTCTAACCACCATAATATGATTTGATTTGACAGATAAGAGTCTAAACTCTTTCATTACCTTTGGCCTGAATCCACACTTTCTTCATTTTCCATAGCAGTCTTTTACTTTGCTACCTCCTTTCGTTTCCACTCTTCAAAAAGATGTTGGAGCATATTTCTCTGTCTTTGTCTCTCAGTTTCTGTCTCTCTCTGTCTCTGTCTGTCTGCCTGTCTGTCTGTCTGTCTCTCTCTGTCACTGTCTGTCTTTCGTTCGCTCTCTCTCTCTCTGTCACTGTCTTTCTTTCGCTCGCTCTCTCTCTGTCACTGTCTGTCTTTCTTTCGCTCGCTCTCTCTCTGTCTCTGTCTTTCTTTCGCTCGCTCTCTCTCTCTCTCTGTCACTGTCTTTCTTTTGCTCTCTCTCTCTCTCCCGCCCTCTCTTCCCTCACACACACAAACACACACTGTCTCTCTCTCTCACACACACACTCTCTCTCTCTCTCTCACACACACACATACACACAAACACACTTTATTGATGAGGGCCACACACAACACACCACAGCGCTGTTGACCCCCACGCCCCTCTCCCCCCACACCCCCTCTCTATCTCTCCCTCTGTCTGCCTGACACTGACGGCGTTGAACACAACAAAAAACGAAGACAACACAGCCAGCAGTAACAATCGAACAATGCAACGAATCCGGGTGGAAATCCACCCCGATCAAAACACACCCACTGGATCAGTTCACATGGAAACCACCTCCGTCCACTACAAGTCACAGGCGTTGATCAGGTACCCGGTTAACCCTATCCACCCTGTATAGAACCCATCCATACACACAGCTGTGTGATTCTTCAGACAGTAGTCTGAAATCAGACAGAGGGAAGATGTGGAAAGTGGCGCACTTCTTATGATTCAGTATTATTATGGAGGTAATATATAGTGATTTCAGACTGAAACAGAAACAGTCATTGTCATCTCTCATGCAACACTACTGTTGGAGACAGACGGGGAGGGCGTGCGATAAAACGTCCATTCTGTCTGTCTGTCTCTCTCTCTCTCTCTGTCTCTCCATCCATCTTCTCTCTCTCTGTCTCTCTACCTCTCTCCCCCCCCCCTCTCTCTCTCTCTTTCGCTCTCCATGAATGTATAGATAGACGCGTTTTCATCGTCCAGTTTTAAATTACAACAATGATATTAAACACACACACACGCACACACGCACTCTCTCTCTCTCTTTCTCTCTCATTCCCTTATCATCCCGATTTGTTGATTTTTTTTGTGTGTGGTGTGCGTGTTAAACTAGAACGTGGAGCGGTGCTCCATTTTGCATCACGCCATGCCCCCATCAGGGGCTGCAACTCTACTTCCTCTTCCGGTTCTTTTGTCGCCCTTCCTACCCCACTCCGCTCTTCTTGCCAACATTGCCCTTCACTTTCTGTCTCCTTTCTTTTCTCTGCAGTTCTCTCTCCCCGTCTGTTTGACTGAATGTCTGTCTCCCCTTTCTCTCTCTCTCTCTCTCTCTTCTCTCTCTCTCTGTCTGTCTGTCTCTTTCTCTGTCTCTCTCTCTCTCTCTGTCTCTTCTTCTATCTCTCTGTCTCTCTTTGTGTCACACACACACACACACACACACACACACACACACACACACACACACACACAAAGCGCATGCACACGCGCACGCACGCACGTTACATACATATGTACATGTGAAGCATTAACTAACGTGTCTGTAATTTACACAAGCACAATTCCTCCTCCTTAGAGACCTCAACATGAACACACCACTGACGGTCACGGGACGACAGGTTCCGGCTGCGTCAACAGGTCATCAGGCACAGTGCCAATCAACAGCTCATCAGACACAGTGCTAATGAACAGCTCGAAACACACTCCCCCCTAACCCCTCCCCCACTCCCCCCCCCACATCCCCCCCCCCAAAAAAAGCAAGCATCCATCCCATGTAATTGGGCAAAGATCTCCAACACATTCAGCGCTAAAGCCTGTCAAATACTCTCCCCTGAGCACTGGTTATCGACACAACTGGGGACGTTTTGTCAGGCAGCAGACCAGAAAACCAGTTGCCTTCAAATCAATAGTTGGAGAGACAAACTCTCGAGGGGGTTCCACCGACCCACAGCTGGTAACAAGAAGCAATGTTCGGAAATGAAATGGAATAAAAATAAAATGAAATAAAATGGAAAAAGAAGCCATGCTCCGAGACTTGCTAATACAGTTGTTGTTGTTCCTTTAACTCTCACCATACGAACGGCGAAAGGGACGACGTTAACAGCGTTTCATCCCAATTACCATAATCAAAATATTGCAAACGGAAGGCTCTTATACTGAAGAGGTGAATGTTGACAGAGAATACCACAGTTCTGACGACGGAAGCTAAAGGTTGGGTCATTCAGACACCCACTGGACATCCGAGGGGTCTGTGTAGAGGAGAAGAGAGGACTGGCCGTACTGAGTGAGTTAATCCTAGGATGATCGTTTTTCTTCAAGTTCACCGAGATACTCCTCCCGATGACACAGTGTGCTGTGCTAGACATCTACATTGTTTGTCACACTTTGTGTACACTGTGTGCTGTGTTAGACATCTACATTGTTTGTCACACTTTGTGTACACTGTGTGCTGTGTTAGACATCTACATTGTTTGTCACACTTTGTGTACACTGTGTGCTGTGTTAGACATCTACATTGTTTGTCACACTTTGTGTACACTGTGTGCTGTGTTAGACATCTACATTGTTTGTCACACTTTGTGTACACTGTGTGCTGTGTTAGACATCTACATTGTCACACTTTGTGTACACTGTGTGCTGTGTTAGACATCTACATTGTTTGTCACACTTTGTGTACACTGTGTGCTGTGTTAGACATCTACATTGTTTGTCACACTTTGTGTACACTGTGTGCTGTGTTAGACATCTACATTGTCACACTTTGTGTACACTGTGTGCTGTGATAGACATCTACATAGTCACACTTTGTGTACACTGTGCGCTGTGTTAGACATCTACATTGTTTGTCACACTATGTGTACACCGTGTGCTGTGTTAGACATCTACATTGTTTGTCACACTTTGTCTACACTGTGTGCTGTGTTAGACATCTACATTGTTTGTCACAAGTTGTGTACACCGTGTGCTGTGTTAGACATCTACATTGTTTGTCACACTTTGTGTACACTGTGTGCTGTGTTAGACATCTACATTGTCACACTTTGTGTACACTGTGTGCTGCGTTAGACATCTACATTGTTTGTCACACTTTGTGTACTTACGCATTCGTCTTCACACACACACACACACACACACACACACACACACACACACACACACACACACACACACACACACACACAGGGGAAAGGTTGGGGAGAGACAGATACAATGAGAGAGAGAGAAAAAAAAAAGAAACAGATAGACAGACAGACAGACAGACAGTGTCTGACAGACATAAAGAGCAGTGACATTGATGGTCTAAACGTCAGTGATTTTCTCAAGATGCAAACACTCCAGCCCCGAATTGCCAGGCCAGGCAGGCAGAGTGAAATGTGACAAGTGGTGTTTTTTTGTTGTTGTTTTTTTGGGTTTTTTGTTGTTGTTGTTGTTTTGTTTTATTTTTATTAGACACAAGGCTCTCTCTCTCTCTCTCTCTCTCTCTCTCTCTCTCTTTACCCCCCTCTCTCTCCCTATCATCTCCCTCCCCCTCTCCATCACCCCCTCCCCCTCATCCCCCTCCCCTTCTCCATCACCCCCCCCCCCCCTCCACTCTCTCCGGTTCTTCTGTGCTCCGTAGCGTCCTCCATGAATGATGTTTTCCATGATGATGTTGCTGAGTACGCGGCAGGGAGTCAGCACTAATAACTTGTCAGATCAACAGTGAACAGCGGAGTCCGCAATGTGTCCACTCTCTACAATGAGTCTACCCCCCCCCCCCCACACACACACACCCCTCCTCTCTCTCTCTCTCTCTTCATTCATTCATTCATTTATCATTCATTTATTCCTTCCTTCCTTCCTTCCTTCATTCATTCATTCATTCATTCATCCTCTCTCTCACTCACTCACTCACTCTATCTCTCTCATTACCATATTCATATACATTATGATCATGAATGTAGGTATCATGATTATGTACTTGAAAATGCTACTGTGCAATTGAGTGTATTTGAATTTCATATATGTTTTTCTGTAACCTTTTTTTTTTTTTTTATCTTGTAAACATTTTGATTTCATTTCTTTTGCCCTGAGGGCTGGATGTAAAAAAGCATATACATGCTTATTCCGCTTCCCTCGTTAAAAAGATTCGTTCGTTCTCTCTCTCTCTCTCTCCCTCTCCCTCCCTCCCTCCCTCTCTCTCTCTCTGTGTGACACGGCTCGAACAAGTACATTTTACCACGAACCCGCATTGATATGTTCAAAACAAGTTTTGCATGTTCAGGTGCATCCCTATGGAACTCACTCCCTCTGCACATACAAACGAGCAGTCCTATAGAGACCTACTTTCAAGTCAAATCTCCATGAATATCTTCAGTCCTTCCCACCATAAATGACTCAGATATCGAACCGACCGTTGGCAGTAACTATGAGGGCATTTATATGTCTAACTTATTGGATCCGTTTTTATTGTTTCTCCTTGTTCTTGTTTTGGTCTTGTTCTTATTCTGTCCTATTTTCTTTCCATTCACTTTGTTTTGTTTGCTGGTTTGTTTTCTTTCATTTTCTTCTATTTTGTGTGCATGCATGAATTTATTCATTTCATTCCATCATGATGGTGACAATAGCTGTTGTATAAGTGATATTGGTGATGGTAGTTGTCATTTTAAATATCAATTACAACTGTCTGCGTGGATTTGATGATAACAACAATGTGGCTTTAGTCATCCGGTTGTCGATACTGATGACATATTTCTCTCTCTCTCTCTCTCTCTCTCTCTCCCTCTCTCTCCCTCTCTCCCTTATCCTTCTGTCAATCTGTGTGTGTGTGTGCGTGCGTGTGTGTGTGTGCGCGCGCGCGTGTGTATGTTCTTTATCATATTTCTGCAGGACTTTTTTTTCTCTCTTTTTAATTCTCTCCTTCTCCCCTTTTCATTAAATACATCTGTGTGCTATTGTAACTGATGTAGATTAGCAAGGACAGGTTGGAAGAATGGGCCATGCCCAAAATCTTGATCCTTGAATAAAAAACGTTTTGAGTTCTCTCTCTCTCTCTCCTCTCTCTCTCTCTCTCTCTCTCTCTCTTTTAAATGCCACACTCCCTTTCTTTTTTATCTACTCCCCGTTTCTGTCCTCTTCTCGTTTCTCTGTCCACTTCAACTCTTTCTGTCCACACCCTTCTTTCCACCCTCCTGTTTTTCCTAGTTCCTTTTCTCACACCCTTCTTTCCACCCTCCTGTCTTTCCTAGTTCCTTTTCTCACACCCTTCTTTCCACCCTCCTGTTTTTCCTAGTTCCTTTTCTCACACCCTCCTGTTTTTCCTAGTTTCTTTTCTCACACCCTCCTTTCCACCTTGCTGTCTTTCCTAGTCCCTTTTCTCACACCCTTCTTTCCACCCTCCTGTCTTTCCTAGTTCCTCTTCTCACACCCTTCTTTCCACCCTCCTGTCTTTCCTAGTTCCTCTTCTCACACCCTTCTTTCCACCCTTCTGTCTTTCCTAGTCCCTCTTCTCACCCCCTTCTTTTCTCTTCTTGCTCTGTCTGTTCTCTTCTGTCCACCTTTCCCTTCACTCCTTTTCTTTTTCTCCACTCCTTTCTCTGTCTTCCCTTTCTTTCTTTCATCTCAGTTTCTGTCCACTGCCTTTCTATCTATCTTTCTTTCTGCCCTGCCTCACCATGCCCACACCCGTCCCCTGAACGACAACAGACCGACGTGATCCCGCTGAGCGACAACAGACCGACGTGATCCCGCTGAGTCACAACAGACCGATGTGGTCCTGCTTAGTGACAACAGACCGACGTGATCCCAATGAGCGACAACAGACCGACGTGATCCCAGTGAGCGACAACAGACCGACGTGATCCCAGTGAGCGACAACAGACCGACGTGATCCCGATGTCGTAGGAACATGACCCGAGGGCCGCTGTGATACGGAACGTTAATTCACGTCTCCCGCCTTCCTCGGGATAGCAGGCAAGCTACATTGCCCAGCTGGGGTGATAGGAAGAACTGCCATAGGGTTTTGTCCAGCCAATGATATCGATTTCATATCAAACTGGTCAGAAGCCTTGCTGTGCTGGAAGTGCAGGACAAAAAATATTCTGAATAATAATGACTCAGATCTTCCCAAATTTACATGTCTGACACAATGCAAGGATGGGCTCAGGGCTTGTGTTAACCACCGTAAGGGATTTTTAACCACCGTAAGGGGATTGTTAACTACCGTAAGGGGATTGTTAACCACCGTAGGGGATTGTTAACCACCGCAAGGGATTAATCACCGTAGGGGATTGTTAACCACCTTAAGGGGATTGTTAACCACTGTAGGGGATTAACCACCGTAGGGGATTGTTAACCATGTACCACCGTAAGGGAATTGTTAACCACCGTAAGGGATTGTTAACCATCGTAGGGGATTGTTAACCACCGTAAGGGATTGTTAACCATGTACCATCGTAAGGAATTGTTAACCATCGTAGGGGATTGTTAACCACTGTAGAGGATTGTTAACCACCCTATGGGATTGTTAACCATGTACCACCGTAAGGGAATTGTTAACCACCGTAAGGGATTGTTAACCATCGTAGGGGATTGTTAACCACCGTAGGGGATTGTTAACCACCGTAGGGGATTGTTAACCATGTACCACCGTAAGGGATTGTTAACCACCGTAAGGGATTGTTAACCATCGTATGGGATTGTTAACCATGTACCACCGTAAGGGATTGTTAACCACCGTAAGGGGATTGTTAACTACCGAAATTATTATCTTCCGTAGAAAATTGGTATCAACCACAGGAAATTGTTAACCACTGTAATAAATTGTTAACTACCGTAGGAAATTGTTAACCACGGTAGGAAGTTGTTAACGACGCTAGGAGGTTGATAACGACGCAAAGAGGGCGTTGATAACGACGCAAGGAGGTTGATAGCGACGCTAGGAGGTTGATAGCGACGCAAAGAGGTTGATAACGACGCAAAGAGGTTGATAGCGACGCTAGGAGGTTGATAGCGACGCAAAGAGGTTGATAACGACGCAAAGAGGTTGATAGCGACGCAAAGAGGTTTATAACGACGCAAGGAGGTTGATAACGACGCAAGGAGGTTGATAACGACGCAAGGAGGTTGATTACGCAAACCAAACTGCCGGCACCAGAGGTATCCTCCCGAGGCAGTCGTTCAGCAGACGGCAAGGGGCACGGTGGAAGAAGACCTTTCCGTATTTAACCTCTCACCCGCCCCAATTTCCCGCCACGACCAGTGCGCTAAGACTGACTGCCAGCTGTCCCTGTGATGTGAGCTAACCAGTGTCTGCAGTCGTCGATCGGATTATCGATCACAATCACCGGCACGTTGAGTCCGTT
>NC_134883.1:47009400-47059400 GCF_041734735.1 Babylonia areolata
CACCGGAGGGTTGGAGCAGGGGGGGCGGGGGACACAGACCACCTGAGGGTTGGAACAGAGGGAGGGCACACAGACCACCGGAGGGTTGGAGTAGGGGGGGGCGGGGGACACAGACCACCCGGGGATTGGAACAGGGTGAGGGCACAGACCACCGGAGGGTTGGAGCAGGGGGAGGCCACACAGACCACCGGAGGGTTGGAGCAGGGGGAGGCCACACAGACCACCGGAGGGTTGGAACAGAGGGAGGGCACACAGAGCACCGGAGGGTTGGAACAGGGGGAGGCCACACAGACCACCGGAGGGTTGGAGCAGGGGGAGGCCACACAGACCACGAGTGGTGGTGGTGGTGGGGAGAGGGCTCACAGACCACGGGGGCATTGTGCAGCCAAAGGTGCGGTGGCTGAATGGTAAAAGCGCTGGATTGTAGCCCCAAGTTTACCCTGAGTTCGATCCCCGGTTTCGCCACGCGTGGTAGGTGAACGGTGGAGATATGTGTGGACCTGGCTGTAGTGCCGGAATCCCCTTTGTGTGTGTGTGCATGCAAAAAATCGATTATGCACGTTAAAGATCCTGTAATCCGTGTCAGTGTTCTGTGTGTTATGTATGAGACAGAAAAATACCTAGCATGCATCAACCACGGCAGTTGATACTGGTTGTGTAATCGGAGAAAATAAAATGTCAAAAGTAGAAGAAGAAGACATGAAACAGCAGTCGCCGAGAGGTTGAGATGACAGCACAAAATGTCGCAAGGAAAGACAACCCTTGTCAGTGGTTTATATCCCTTTGCTGGGAAATCGCATAAAAGCTGTCGAAGGTGGAAAAGTTTTTTTGTTTTTTTTGCAAACTATCCCCACCCACTAAACCCACTCTCCTCCTCCCTTTTTCAAAAATCTTTTTTTTTCTTCTTTTTTTTTTATCACAAAGACAGGAGGAGGAGGGGTGGGGGTTGGGGGATGGGGTCGGACTCCCAGCCTACACAACCCCTTCCTGACCTGGATCAGTGGGGGGTCTTGAGCTGAAGAAGGTGTCTGTGCCTGGGTGGGGGGTGGGAGGACACAGTTGGGCAGGGGAAAGGGTGGGGCTGTGTGTAAGGGAGGGGGGGATGCATGATAAGGCCTGCAGTGCACAGCTGCTCCTGCACAGCACAACGTGATGCCAGAGTGCCAGAGCAGTGTCACTGCTGGAACCACTTATTATTTATTTATTTTATTATTATTATGAATACTTTCTACTTTTAAATTTATGCACGTTTATAGTTGACTTCATCAAGTTTTTGCACCTTATACATATTATTATTATTAGTAGTAGTACTTTTTTTTATGTATTTATCTATTATTTATTCACCCTTTTTTTTCTCAGGGCCTGACTAAGTGCGTTGGGTTACGCTGCTGGTCAGGCATCTGCTTGGCAGATGTGGTGTAGCGCATATGGATTTGTTCGAAAGCAGTGACGCCTCCTTGAGCTACTGAAACTGAAACGGAACCACTGATCAAAAACAGATCAGTGGACGGAACCTGAGAACAGGATTGGAAACATCCTGGATAGTTCACTGAAATCTGGTGATTTACCTGCGCGCCCCACCTCCGTCCCCACTTCACTGTCCCCCACCCACTGCCGTGCAAAGTCAGATATATCTAGACAACACTGTTTGCAAGTCTGTGATGCAAAGTATGAATCAAGGGAGCTAACTCGTAAGCTTTATGCCCCCCCCCTCCCCCTCCCCATTGCATGCAAGCCATGAACTTCATGATGCTCCACATTTCTTGTGTGTGATTGTTTCTGAACAGCTTTGTACAGGCTCCTTCAATGGTTGAATGAAAAAGTGAACATTAAGGAAAGAGACGCTTTGATATTTTATTGACAATGACTACAAAGTTCTAATGTCAGTATGGAAAGAGAGAGCAAGAAAGCTCTCTACACAGAGAATATGACCAAAAAAAAAAAAAAAAAAAAAAAAGAGAGAGAGAGAGAAAAGACATAACACTGATCAAGACAAAGGAAGAAAACAGAGTGAGAAACACAGAGTGGAGGGAATTAGAGATGGACATCCAGGACAGGAAAACAGAGACCCCCCCCCCCCCCCCCCCCATACACACACGTTGAAAACAAAGCAAATTCAATTCAAAACTTGTCTGCGCCAATCCAAAAACAATTTATTGCACATCAGATCAGATTTGCATAAGGATACAGTGAAAAATAATCATTCCAACCAAAAATAACTAACAGCTCCCTCGGCTATACAAACAGAAGAATGTCAACATGTATGTTACAAGTTTGGAATAGGCAAGAGACACACACAGTGAGAGAGGAGCCTTTTCTCTTTTTTTTTTTTTTTTACTTTGTTGTCAAAACATCTGGACTGTTGAATAACACAAACAGGAGATGCAATGACTAATATACATGGAAAGGATAAACGAGAGAAAAAAAAAAAAGAATCAACAGTAAAACACAACTGGTTAAAATCAAATAAATAGTAAAAGAAAACATAATCATATGAATAATACAACCAACCAACCAATAAAATCACAGACAGTAAATCATACCATGGATTGGAATATAGTAGATTAGCCATGACACATGCAGAAGAAATACTTTTTCCATGACAACTGTGACAATGTGATCAACAGCACAATATTGTGATGATAAATGACATGGCAATGTGTACAATAACTGGTACAACGATGTTGTGATCAACGGCAGAATTATGTTACAATGGATGAAACAGGTATGATATCATCAACAACAGCGATCTAAACATGAGAATAGCAGAGGACTGGCGTGATAAGTTGCAAAGCAATGTCAAGTAATGTTGTAGGCTGATATTAAAATCATAAAGTACAACAAAGATTGATGGTAAACATTTTCTTTACAAAGAAATCACAGGTTTGTTTTGTTGGTTGGTTTTTGTTTGTTCAGGGGATAGCTACGTTTTTTCTGCAACAAACTTCTGTTCATGTGCACAGTGTTTTCCCCAGTGACCAAGAACTGACATCACCACATCACAACAACTACATATGTTTGCATGCCTCCACATTCTGTTCCACACCACCACATCACAACAACCACCTATGTTTTCACGCCTCCACATTCTGTTCCACAACACCACATCACAACAACCACCTATGTTTGCATGCCTCCACATTGTGTTCCACAACACCACATCACAACAACCACCTGTTTACACACCTCAACATTGTGTTCCACATCACCAGTGACCAAGTGAACCAGTGTGCCAAGCCATCCAGCAGTGCACTGGACCATATCAACTTCTGCTGACATCATTTCAGAAAAGAAAACTGTTGGAAAAGTGAGGTGACCAGGTCCAATGGCCTTGTTAAAACAACCCTCCATAGAACTGTTGGAAAAGTCAGGTGACCAGGTCCAATGGCCTTGTTAAAACAACCCTCCATAGAACTGTTGGAAAAGTCAGGTGACCAGGTCCAATGGCCTTGTTAAAACAACCCTCCACAGAACTGTTGGAAAAGTCAGGTGACCAGGTCCAATGGCCTTGTTAAAACAACCCTCCATGGAACTGTTGGAAAAGTCAGGTGACCAGGTCCAATGGCCTTGTTAAAACAACCCTCCATGGAACTGTTGGAAAAGTCAGGTGACCAGGTCCAATGGCCTTGTTAAAACAACCCTCCACGGAACTGTTGAGGGAGGAAGATGGAGAGGAAAGACAACACTGCAGAATGGACAGGACAACCATGTGCAGAGACCAGGCTGTGGAACACAACCAAGACAGCTGGAGGAACAGCTCTTCGGTATGGCGCCCTGATGACTGTTCACAAAAGTGAGAAGGCAAAGTGTTCAATGTGTGCTATGACAGAAGCCTTTGGTTCACTGAGAACAAACTGGCCAACACAGAGAAACCTTCAGAAACACTGCATCCGTGATTATCACTGGACTGTCTTTCAAAAACTAACTTCATACCAGAACAAAGACAAGACAGCAACTTCAATACTTTCCCCTCTTGTTCACTGTGCTGTGATCTGTCTGATAAAGGCAAATTTAGTTCACTAACTGGTCATCTGGATTACACATAACGCTCCTTTGCATGTTGTTTGTTGTTAATATTTCAGCTGGTTATAAAATCATTTCACAACAACATGACCAGTAGAACAAAACTGGAGACAGGAGTAAAAAGAATCCCCCCCCCTTTTTTTTTTGGTTTGCAAAAGGAAGTATGTTTGAGTGTTTCAGAGTTTGTGCAGTAAGTTCCAGTTGCCAAGGGTCCGACTGTCTCTGGCTGACAGCAGTGCTGACATGACGGAACATGCGTAAGATGTCTGTGACAACTGGATGAAAAACAGCAACACATTAACTGACACCTGTCAACACCTGGACAACTCTTATTTTCACTATGTGACTGCCTCTTCTATACAACTGTCTGTGTCCCTTTTCATGAAAAAGATCAACATGTGAACACCTGAATAGCTGTATCATATTCACTATGTGACCACCTCTTCCATACAGTTGTGTGTGTCCCGTTTCTTAAAAGCGTTCTGCTTGTTACAGCTTTGCTTGTTTTTAGCACTTTTTTCTCACACATGGACATGTGCCTGCCTATGTGTGCGTATGTGTTAGGGTAGCTGTTAGATACACATGTATGTTAAAATGTATGTATGCAGCGTGCGTGTGTGTAGTCACATTTTGGTGTGTGTATGTAACATAGATATGATGTATTATGTTAACAAAAGCGTTTTTGTAAAGCACCTAGAGCAGATTTCTGGATAGTGTGCTATATAAGTATCCATTATTATTATGGACATCAGCAAGTGGTTATATCCCTGACTGTTGTTGATGTGTAACACTCTTTGTCCAGGTGGTTTGTTGTTGTGTAACACTCTTTGTCCAGGTGGTTTGTTGTTGTGTAACACTCTTTGTCCAGGTGGTTTGTTGTTGTGTAACACTCTTTGTCCAGGTGGTTCACATGTATCTGAAAGGTAAGAAGACAGGTACATAGTACTGACCTGAGAGACAGACTGTCTGTGTGACTTTCTTCACTATGTTCATAGTCAGTCACATCACAGGTACATAGTGCTGACCTGAGAGACAGACTGTCTGTCCACTATGTTCTTTGTCAAACATGAAGTTGTAGTGAAGAAAAGAGGACAAAGAAGAAATCCCCTGCCTGTGAGGGGGGAAGGACGATGAGATGGCATAGTGTAACACATCTTTCAGGCTTACACCCACACCCACACTGTACTGTACACCTCACTACCTTGCTACAGACCAAAAAACTACGTATCAGGTTTGTCAAAAAAGAGTATCACAAAACCATCAAGTTCAATCACAAACTCTGACCATTAACATAGAGAAAAGTCTCCGTTGTAAAATCACCACAGAAAACATTGGCATGGCATATTGCAAATAACTTGGAGATTGCACATGACTCATATTTTCAAACGAAATAGGAGAAAAACACAAACAAAAATAGAACCAAAAAAATGTCCTGCTCTGTTTGACAGCATTCAGTGCAGTGCTCTCTGAGACTGATGCTTCTCTACTCCTTTCCCTCCCCATAAAACTCCCCCACCCTTCTTTTTACCACAGAAATTTTACCAAGGACTTTGCAAATTGATATCAGAGACACAACACCAATGACTAAATTAAAAACCTTTCATCTACTGACAAAAGTTTCACCCTTACATTCCATTTCGAAGAATTGCAAAACATTCAGTGGCTTTTTTGTGGCTTAAAAAACATGATGGAAGGTGATTGAGAGGTCAGCAATCCAATCCTGTTGGGTTAGCCCAGCTGGCTGCACTGAGGGCTTAACACCTGCCACTTCTCTAGTTACAAAACAAACCCCAAAGATCTGCAGACACACACTGATGGTAACCAATTGACCCAAAACACTTCAAACTACCTTCACAGACCATGCCCAACACAGTACAGCACTTTTCCCCAGTCCAATATTGCACTCTATAGTGGGTCAATGAGCACAACCATCATCTTCTTGCTCTTTTCTCACCGGTCAATATACCTGCTCAAAACGTGAAACTGAGTCACTTGAGCTTCTGATAAAGTTTGCTGTGACAAAGAAGAGAGGAACAGCTGGGGATCATACCCCACTACACCCCCAAACATGTACCAAAAATCAACCTCACATTCAGAAAGGGATAAACAGAATGAAGTACAAAAACAAACAAACCCGTGTTAACCCTTTCACCGCCAGTCAATTTAGAGTACAAAATTCCCTTGCAGTATAAACACAGAAAAGACAATGGCTAAGAACAGCTGGGATTCCTCCTGTGATGTATAGAAAATATGGCCTATCCTACCACCGAACATTAAGAGCAGTAGGTTCATGGATAACAGACCAATGCATGGTCACCTTTCAGTGACATTGGTCCTCTACCACGCCTGTGCATAAATGCGAGCTCGGTGGTGAAAGGGTTAAAGAAAACTAGAACAGAACACAAACCTACCCAGTTCAGACATACAAAAGTATGCTGCTTCTGCTTTGCGAAAGAAAAACCATGCTGACTACCACACATCTTTTTGATACATTGTCAGGCATTATTTTAGCAACTTGTCTTGCACTTAACGGTGCATAATATTACAATACAATAAACACAATTTACAAGAAGTAAGAGGGTGCATACTATTACCCTACACATTTTACACCAACTGCAAATCAATCAAGATGCTAAAGTATCATGATTTGAATGACAGTGCACATGATTCAACATGGAGGAACAGGGGAGTGGACATCATTTCACAGGTTCTGGTGTCACTGTACATCCATGCCTTGTCCAATCAGGTCACACTAAATACACAACACTGGCCCAGTCACCAACATACATAAAACGAGATGATAAAAATCAACAACCTCCCCCCCCAAAAAAAAAAACAAACAAAACTTTCAGAACACCCAGATAAGAAATAATACACTTCCAAAATAAGGCTGATTTTCTCAGTCTATTTGCAGGCCTAAGTTCCACACAAATTCAGTGTAATACTCAACAGAAACAACTGCTTCCTGCATGACCATGTCAAATACATGCATACTCTATATCCAAAACCACACATTTGCAAATAATGTTGGAGCCATTAAAATATTTTCTTAAAGTGATTTCAAAATTGTATGTATATAATAGAAAAACAACAACAAAAAGCCACCACAAATACAACAATGACACAGGGTAAGATGTACTCAGTACGGTGACTACTGTCTGCAGTAAACAGGCCTAACAGATACTGACAGGGAAACAGCGTTTCCATTTTCTTCACCAATAATCTCCACAACTTGAATGGCTACCTTATCAGGCAAACCAGTATCCACATACCAACTGAATGTCAACGCTGTCTCCCACAGTTAGAGATTCCAAAGTAACTGGCAATGCGAACAGCATTGTGGATGATCATAAAGCAGAACATCAGTGAAACAGTCAAGTTTCATGTGTTCACTACACACTGGCCACATCCCATGTCCAAACCATCTCTGGGCCTCCACCTTCCTTCAGCAACCACCATCATTTACACTCCCTGCTGTTGGAGGCTCACTAACACCAACATGCACAGTATCCAAAAAAGGTTATTCCATTCTAACTCATGACAGCTAAAATACAAGTGAGAACAGGTTAGATGTGCATGAGCTCTTTGACACACACTGTTCTGTATTTTCCTTTCTGCCACATGTTAACCAGGGTTCTCTTGGCCACTGAAAACCTACAGCTATCTCAGATTCAAAATAATGCACCTGTCAACTTTGTACACCAAATAATCAGTGTACATGCTTCCCTGCTTTCTTTCCTGATTTCACAGCCTATGTTCACAGAAAGCAACAAGTAAAGAGAGGTTTACCTTTTGCTTCAGATTATTAGTTATCATTTTCTCCTTCATCACAAATAATGAACAGACTGACTCTAAACAATCACTCAGATACATGCTTCAAACAGTGACCTCTGTGAAGTTCTATTCTGGCACTGCTGACACACAATGCATGCTTCATACAGTGACCTCTGTGAAGTTCTATTCTGGCACTGCTAACACACAATGCATGCTTCATACAGTGACCTCTGTGAAGTTCTATTCTGGCACTGCTAACACACAAGCATGCTTCATATAGTAACCTCTGTGAAGTTCTATTCTGGCACTGGCACAGACAACTGCTGGCAGAAAACAAACAGTGGAGCTGGGTCTACATCTTGGGATCACAACGCACACCTGTTGACAGGAAAAGGAAGAGTTGCAAGGTGAGACACAAGGATGGACGGAAAGCTGACAAAGAGAGGTTGTGAGACGTACAACTTTTACAGTAGAAACCTTCTGAAATGATTACTTTTAGTCATATCAAAATTATAACCCCCAGAATTGAAGATATGTTTTCTAAAAACCATTTTCAAGTTACACAGACAAGCTTTACACACACACAAAAAAGAGAGAATAGGAGGGGGAAGAGATTCAATTAAACATTTATAGAAACATACACCTACACACACACAAAACCCCCCACCCCAACCCCAGTCTACAATCACTTAAGTGAAGAGATGTTGAATTAAATGACCAGTCCCCCCCAGAAAGAAAATCACCACTAATGAACTCGGGACCACACAAAGGTGTAGACGAATGCTGAAGCAAACAGCAGGCGGGGCCTGTACACAATAGCTTTCTCCATTGGTGTTGTAGGTCAAAATATATATCTCCTCCACAAAGATTGTTCAAATGCATTTCTGTCATTGCCACTGTTTACACTGTGCTTGCTTTGGTTAGCCATCAAGACACTACTAATCACAGTATCATGGTTAGAGACTAGCCGGATATATATGTAACAACCCTTCATTCTGTTACAAATACAATAATATATATGTAACAACCCTTGATTCTGTTACAAATGCTATAATACAAATAAATAAATAAACAACAACCCACCAGCTGAACGGTTCATTATTTCCAACCAGTCAATTATGTACAGAAGATGAAAGCGTCAGACAAAAAGCTTGGGGTTTCAATAAGTGAATCAATGAAGAATGATATACAGAGAGTTAATCAATACAAGCATATTAATGAAGAATAAGATAAATAATTAACCAGTATAAGCATATCAATGAGGAATGTATTAAACAAGTGTTATGGCATTTTCAATCTCATTCCAAACTGACGGAGCCAAATGCAGGAAAACTATAGGACGCACAACACTAACTGCTGGCACATTATAAATGAAGTTCCAGGTCTCTAAACAAAACATCCAAAATAAAAATGTACAGATGACACCAATGTGTTAACCAGAGACGGGAGTATCATCACATGGTCCTCAGTGCCTCAGGCAGTTGTGTACGCTGCTCGTCGTTCAGCTCACCAGGAATGCCATTTCAAAGCTATTCAAACATAACCAAAAACGGTACGAAAACCAAACAAAGAAAACTAAAGAACCCCTCCCAAAAAACATACAATCCCAATACCTTTGAAGAACAATGTATGAGCAGGTCTACGAATGTAATCCAGCAACAACTACTGATCCTTTCCACGATAAAAGCAAACTGAACATCAGATTTACTCCCCACATGTCAAGGAAATGCCCCACAGTCTGATTGTATGGACATCAATTCTTGTACCAGCCATTACCTACTCCAACACAGCAATATGGGACAGCAACATCCAACAAGTCATGGAAATAAAAACAAACAATGGGCCTGCTTAGAACAAAGCCCATGCATAGACCAAAGAAAGGGAGCGTTTAGAACAACATGCTGACTGGACCCAAGGCTGACAAAAGAGGTCACACATAGACCAAAGAAAAGGAGTCCCCCCTCTCAAGATCTACCACTTTGGGAGAAGGCAAAGACACTGGGTCAGACCGTTTCTTTCAAGGCCGAAACGAAAAAGAATTTGGATGCTGGCAATGTAAGGTAATCTAGTAAAACATACTGAGAAAAAGATTTTAAAAGGACAAAACTGTCTTCAGTGAAAGAGTGAACTTATAATTTGTTGACAGGTACTGAGCTGGGCCTGGGTACAACCACCTAAGGTACAACACAAAAACGATACAGAGCAGCAATACGTTTCCACACTAGGGTGTTTCAAGGATGTCAAACATTAACATCAACAATAAAGAAGAGAACAGAGAACACTCATCTGTTTTCAAGTCAGATGATGGCAGCCACTTGTTTTGAAAGAAAAAAAAAAATCTTGGAATTATCTTCCTTGATTCATTTGATAAAATCCCTTTGACAAACAAATAAAATCTATTGGATAAAGGAAATAAAATGTATCAGGTACTGATGGAGTCTCCCGTCGGTCCGACGGATGAGTAGGCAGGCAGGCTTATCTGTCAGTGTGTGTCCTCATATGGGAGAAGAGGCTGATTCTGGATGCGCAGCACTTCCCACAGGTGTTGCAAGGAGAAAACGTCTCCAGAAGTTGAGCCCTGCTTCCTTCGCTTGCACTTCTCCTTAATGGCCAGCATTCTCTTGTTTTCAAACATCTTTATGCCACTAGAGCACAGCATCCTCCAGCGAGAACGGTCAAGGGCATCAGTTTCCCAGGAAGCAATGTCTATGTCACAGGCTTTAAGGTTTGTCTTCAAGGTGCGCTTGCAGGGTCTTCCAAGTTCACGGTGGCCTTCCTTCAGCTGGCCATACAAAAGCATCTTTGGGAAAGGTACTGAGTTGGGCCTGGGTACAAGAACCTAAGGTACAACACAAATAAAAAACACACAATGCTGTGAATGAGATATGTAGCAGGACGACAGCTTGCGGATTAAAACAACACACATAAACTGCATGTTCACTGTATCCAATTTATGGCACTAACAAGGTGTTTTCCAAAAAACTTTATCTGCAAAATTTTCAGGCCATGTTGATCTAAAATCAGATTTCTAATGCTGCTTATGAACATTTCTGATCAAAAATTAAAAAGTGAAAGGGACTGACCCCCCTTTCAGAATTTTTCCGATCCTCTGAAACATTATGGGTGTTTACTTATTCTGAGGGCCTCACATCTTCACTATGTGATGGCATCAAAGCAACATATCAATATTTATCATTTTAGCATGCTTGGTTTCTGCAACATTTGTAAATGCTGAGAAAACACCCACATACCATAAACACATACACACAGACAAAAAACCAAAAACAAAAAAGAGAGATTCCAGAATATGATTCGCTATGCTCATGCAAGAATCAAACCAAAAAAAAAAAAAAAAAAAAATCGGATAAAAAAATGACCCTGGGAGACCCTTCCTTGCATTCAAGCCAGATCTGTACTGTCACTGGTGAGAGGTCATCTGACGGGTGTTAAGGTCAGAAAGAGACACTCTCTCAAAGCCCATCAAAGGCATCATTTTCCCCAACCCCACAATTAATCATTATCAACATCCTCATGGTACAAATTCGTCCTCAAATAAACAACAACAAAAACCCACAGAGGTTTTGTTAACCATACACACAAAGAACTTGTATGCAAGAATACTGACACACACACCAATATAAACAGAACATAAGCATTCTCATTTCCAATACATTCCATTCAAAAACTTCCACTGAACTGGAGCTTAACAAAAACAAACCAAAATGTGTAGCAAGAACAACTCTAAACAGCAAGCATACAAAGCCTCTTGTGCAGTCATCAAACCAGCTTCAATCCACCACACCACTTCCAAAACTCAGGCAACGCCGCAATGAAGTGTGACTGTATGCGTTCCTATCATAACATATTTGCTGGAAAACTAGCTGATCAGTTCAACATAAAAACCAACAGGTGATGGTATATACACAAAGTATGGTCCACTCAACATAAGTCATATATTTACATTGGTGACACATCAATGAAGGAAGAAGAAGAGTGTTGTGGAAGGACTGCATAATAATTTCTCGGTAAAACATGCAGAATGAGCAAAAAGGTATACACGTATATATGTATATGTGTGTGTATATATATGTATATTCATCTTCATAATATATCAAAATGGTCCTGGTAAAACGACATTTATCACCACAGAGACAGAAGCTGACACAGGTAGTGGTTCAGTCTATAACACAAGTGGTGACGTTGCCACATTATTTATCCAAACAGCCAGGACACCATTCTCAAGACTTCTCTGTAATGACCTGTGCTCACCACTAATTCATGGTCAGATATATATGTCTCTACAAACATGTAGCACAAACGTTTCTCAACTCGGGATCAAACAGCTGCAACAGAGCTGACTAATCTGGTGGTCCGTCTCCATCTTCATCAGCAAAACTGATACAGGAAAGAAAGTCCTGGTGTCGACAGAATGTGAGAAAACCCAGTTCACTGCTACAATACATTCAAGTTTCCTGGTCACAGGCGCACGGCAGTGTAAAACAGGAGAGCTATACTGCTGACAGTGAAAGACCACTGGAGGAACATTTCAAGGAGCATGAAACGAGGTGTCAGTCTGCTCCCCATGCGCATCTAGCATCAGGCCGTGACAGTACTGATGTGAAGGGGACAGCAGGGCTGGTCACAGAAAGCCCCTCAAGGAAGAGGAGGGTTACAGAACGTGTCCACTGAAAGATGAGAAATCCTGGCATCAGCTGGGACACTGGCCAGGAACTTCAATCTGTCTCTGATTCAAACTTATACACCACCACTGTCAGCGCCTGAGGCCGGGCAACTTAACTCATTGGTGAACTGGCATCACTCAGTGTGTCCAGCTCAAGACTCTCCTGTATCAGTTCTGCTCAGAACGCAGGGAAAGATACCAAACTGATCATGTGAGCTGCAACTGTTTGATTGTGAGTTCAGAAAACTGTCTGCAATGTGTATCATCCAGAAAGAGAGAATGTTCACTAACAAAGAACAGAGATGTCCCATGCAGAGAAACAGGAATGTACAGTGGACATCCCATGCAGAGAAACAGGAATGTACAGTGGACATCCCATGCAGAGAAACAGGAATGTACAGTGGACATCCCATGCAGAGAAACAGGAATGTATGGTGGACATCCCATGCAGAGAAACAGGAATGTACAAGTGGTCATCCCATGCAGAGGAACAAGAATGTACAGTGGACATCCCCACACTGCACACACACCCACACCCAGACAGACCTCTCTGCCACGGGGACCAAGAGAGGGGACGCCAGGAAAGAGACACACACAGCCAGATAACTGGTGAAGACCTTTGGGCACCAAGACAGTTGGGGAATGAGCAAGCACTTCATTAAGAGTCAAGCACCTTTGAATCTGAACAAGAGGGCCACAACAAGACAATGAACAAGCGTGGTCACAACCATGCCATGGAAACTGCGCTACTATCACAGTGTGAGGGCGCCAGTCAGGGAGCAACGTCACCACATCACAGCCAGACATCATCACAACGTGAACAGCCATCAACAACAGTCACCCTCAACAACCAGGCAACATCACAGCTCACATCACAGAGAAACAGATCACACACACAGGGTGGGTAAGGGGGGCAAGCCAACCATCTCCTGACACAAGATTATGTACACAACAAGGTGGTCACAACACGGATCCTGTGTACATGTCAGGGTCATCACAACACAAGTTCCATGTACACAACAGCGCTGTCACATGTACTATGTACACACACTTCACAACACAGTCCTGTGTACACAACAGGGTCGTCAAAAGGCAAGGAAACGAGGAAAGCAGTTCAGGAAAACCCACAGAGAAGAGGGCACACACATCATTAAATAAGTCAGAAAAAACTCTGATATAAGATTCATGAAGAGTTCTCCTTCCTAAAAAGACAAACAAAATAAATAAAAACATATCACTGAAACACACGAAAACAAAAACCCCAAACCAAACAGCCACTGAATTAGTCACTAATGTAAGATAAAAAGTGCCACAAAGTGTTTTTCCCCCCCAACCCACTGGAGGGTCAGTTGCATAATGTCCATGGAAGCGTGTGACAAAGGAGGATTCTCTTCACTCATCTCTAAGAGGAGGGCTGACTCCCACCAGGAGAAAGGTTCACTCATCCCAGAAAGGGGCATCACTCCTGCTGACCAGGGACAACAGTTCCATCCCCTGGGAGTGAGGGCAGCCGACTCAAGGCGGAGAAGACCCAAGGCAACATGAGAGGCAAGGAGAGAGGGGGTGTGGGGGAAGAGGAGAGGGAGAAATCAGTCCGAGTCCTCTGCACTGCCGCTGATGGCCGCCTTGCTGAGGAAGGTGGTGCTGCGACTGGTCGTCTCAAACTGCGTCACTGACTGTGTCGCCTCTTCCACCTGCACAACACACCATGCCACACTGACCCAAACTGCGTCACTGACTGTGTCGCCTCTTCCACCTGCACAACACACCATGCCACACTGACCCAAACTGCGTCACTCACTGTGTCGTCTCTTCCACCTGCACAACACACCATGTCACACTGACCCAAACTGCGTCACTGACTGTGTCGTCTCTTCCACCTGCACAACACACCATGCCACACTGACCCAAACTGCGTCACTCACTGTGTCGTCTCTTCCATCTGCACAACACACCATGCCACACTGATCCAAACTGCGTCACTCACTGTGTCGTCTCTTCCACCTGCACAACACACCATGCCACACTGACCCAAACTGCGTCACTCACTGTGTCGTCTCTTCCACCTGCACAACACACCATGCCACACTGACCCAAACTGCGTCACTCACTGTGTCGTCTCTTCCACCTGCACAACACACCATGCCACACTGACCCAAACTGCGTCACTCACTGTGTCGTCTCTTCCACCTGCACAACACACCATGTCACACTGACCCAAACTGCGTCACTGACTGTGTCGTCTCTTCCACCTGCACAATACACCATGTCACACTGACCCAAACTCACTTTTCCAATCATAATAAATAAATGAACACTGTATTCATCAACAGCTGAATCTGGTGCAGAAATACAGCCGAGCGCTTGAACTGTCAGTTCCACAAGACAAGACCATCCAGATTCTTTATACTTTGTTACGTATTGGGTTTCTTCTTTACTTGAATCAAACAACAGTGACTAAAATGGGATCAGTCTGTATGACCGCACTTTGGTGGTGGTTTTTTTTTTTTTTTTTTCAGTGTGTAAAAGGGAATAATGGGCCCTGTGGCTCTTCACAATGACTGAGGAAGAGATAGGAATGACCCTCTTGTTTTCCTGCCCCATGCTGCACAAATCCTGAATTGTTATTAACACATGCATGTCACATGATGTCATTACTTCACCCATGGCACCCAATCCATCATTTTTTTTTATTAATTCAAAAAAACAAAAAATTCTACAGACCTTATGAATACTTCAACACTTTATTTTGCATGGCAGAGACTCAGATAAGAGACAGAGAGCGCACACACACGCACACACAAAAAACGAGCACGCACACACAGAGACAGAAGCGACAAACTCCAGGCCCTGTCAGCCCACGTACCTGCAGACGGCTGCAGATGGTCTGGTAGGTCTTGTTGTTGAGGGTGTTCTCTGGAACTCCTTGCAGCTCAAAGTCAGAGTACACCTTCTGCAAAATGCCAGCAGGAAACATGTCACCATTCTGTGCTCAAAGCTGACACAGCAGTGTTCAGAGGCTGATCGGCACAGACTTGACATTCCAGTCAGATGGTGCTGACAGTGACAATATACAACCAAAACTGGCTAAAGGGAACACAGCTCATATGCAAATACTGGGAAAAGTGAATTCTGCCTGAACTAGATTTTTTTTCTCAAACATAATTATAAAAGTTACAATTTCCCTGTAAAATTCTGAGTTTCCTCTGAAGACAAAGACTGTCTCTGCTGCCTGATGAGGACCAGACAGATTACACTGAGAAGGAAACCAGCTGATGTACAGCCCTCTTCACCCACCACACAGGGCACTGACTGACAGCTGGTAGGGGTGAGGGGTGACTGACCTTGGTGATGGTCATCAGACAGGTCAGCTGGTAGGGGTGAGGGGGGTGAGGGGTGACTGACCTTGGTGATGGTCATCAGACAGGTCAGCTGGTAGGGGTGAGGGGGGTGAGGGGTGACTGACCTTGGTGATGGTCATCAGACAGGTCAGCTGGCAGGGGTGAGGGGGGAGAGGGGTGACTGACCTTGGTGATGGTCATCAGACAGGTCAGCTGGTAGGGGTGAGGGGAGCCTGACCTTGGTGATGGTCATCAGACAGGTCAGCTGGTAGGGGTGAGGGGAGACTGACCTTGGTGATGGTCATCAGACAGGTCAGCTGGTAGGGGTGAGGGGGGAGAGGGGTGACTGACCTTGGTGATGGTCATCAGACAGGTCAGCTGGTAGGGGTGAGGGGGGAGAGGGGTGACTGACCTTGGTGATGGTCATCAGACAGGTCAACTGGTAGGGGTGCAGGGACAGGTCCAGTCGGTCCGTCAGCCAGTCACAGATCATCTTCATCTGACCAGAGTACCATTGCTGCAACACCACCACGCATCGCAACGGTCAACGCTAAATCAACACATCTGCATCTATTATTATAATCCCAGTAGTTATCAACACCATCCACCAAAAGCCCGCATGTCAGCAATCACACAGCAATGTGTGTTCACTCTGTACAGCTGGCTCAACCCAGGCTTTCCTTGGGTGTGACCAAACAAATTTTAGGACTTTTTTTTTTTTCAGACTGAACATTTTCAATACCACACACCCAAACTGAATTATAACCTGGGTGTGGCCGTGTATGGGGGAATCTAAATGAGCGGCATGGGAATAATGCCACTAAACGGTGCAGATGATGGGGCAGCAAAAAAACAACAACAAAAAACCCCTAAAAAACAAACAAAAGGAGGAGTTTATATTGTTTGGTGTTACATATACTTACCATGTGAAACTGATGCAAACTAGGCCTATTGGTTTGCTCTGCTTGGCCAAATTTCGCGCGGCTAACAGTGAAAAGACGAGCAATCTTGCCCCGTTCCGCTCTCAGCCAATCAAACGCTTCTAAAAGCTATAAGCGCTGAATCATTTTCCTTTGGCCAAGGCTCTCCACGCCATCTTGTCAGGTTTACGCTCTGTCTCGTCTTACACTTTTTTTTGGCTATTAAGCGTATTCGAATATTTGGCCTTATTTTGCTGCATGCAGCTTGTCTATTGTATTCTTACATTCTGTGTACTCGATTCGACTTGGCACCCTCGATTCGTTCGTTTTTCTCTACCTCTAAGTCGATCCTGTCTTTCCTTTCTCTGTTGGGGGTTGGATTTTTGCTGGGTGCCTAAGTGCGGGTTCCATGCCTCGTGTGCCATACCACGGAGGCAGGGATCATGATGCTGGGACTGAGACTCGGCAAGAGATTCTCCCAGGCCCGGAGCTCATGATTCCTCCCGATACGGACCACGGCGATGCGTCTTTAGACGCTGATCGCGGAGGCGACTTTCATACCAGTAAAACGGTCATGAAGGGGGCCGGGGGGAAAGAGGTACGAGCGTCGCCTCCCGAGGTGTCCCAGCGCGAGGCAGGGAGAAGGGGGAGTGGCAAGTCCTCTCCTGGCGGTGGGGACTCGTAGCTAGGCGCGAACTCCCAAGGGGAGGCCGCGCCCGGCCATTACCCGGGTCCCCACTCGGAGACGGCCCTCATGGGCCCCATTGTAAACCTGAATTATAAAAAAATGTTTTGCTAGACTGCTGGCCAAAACAATGTCAGAGATCGATGGCTATCCTGGTAACAATGTTAGAGATCGATGGCTATCCTGGTAACAATGTTAGAGATTGACAGCTATCCTGGTATCAATGTTAGAGATCGATGGCTATCCTGGCAACAATGTTAGAGATCGATGGCTATCCTGGTAACAATGTTAGAGATTGACAGCTATCCTGGTATCAATGTTAGAGATCGATGGCTATCCTGGCAACAATGTTAGAGATCGATGGCTATCCTGGTATCAATGTTCAATTTCATCACTTTCTGTTCACCATTTTTGACTCAATTGTGTAAACAAAGTGAGTCTATGTTATAACCCGGTGTTCGGTATTCTGTGTGTGTGTGTGTGTGACCGTGGTAAACTTTAACACTGCCATTTTCTCTGGAATTACTTTCTATGCCCATACCAAATTTGGCTTAAACATAGTGGGGAAAAAAAAAATCTTCAGTCATACCAATAATTGGTTGTACGTCTCCCGAATTTAGCCATATTTCCTAACCATTAACAGTTTATTTTGTTGATGTTCGTTCCGCATTCTGAAAACTGTTGTCACCCCTTCGCAGCTGCATAACTGTCTGGTGAGAATACGCCATGACCTCATTTTTCTTGTTCACAATTAAAAGCAAAGAAATACATATTCTGGACAGAACACCTACAGTGACACTAACTACATTATCGACGTGCTAACTGCATATGAATATTCAAAAGTGGACACGGAATTAACTAGAATGAACAGAAAAGAAAATTTTAATTGACCGTTTCAGTGAATTAAAGTAAGCGTCATCTACACGGCACTGGTCAGTGCCACAGATCTTGACAAAACCTGTTGCAAAGCCTGACGCGAAGGCAACGTCTCCTTTACCACCATCGATGTGTTTACAGCATTTGAATGTTTTAAAGTGGATACTGAATTAACTAGAATGAACAGAAAAAAGAAATTGAATGGCTGGTGTCATAGTTTCTCACTGAGTGGAAAGACAACCTTGTCGAACACGGATCTCTGCAGGTCTATAAAAACAGACATATATTGCAGTGTTTTTGAGGTGATGGGAACGTCTCCTTTACCTTTAACTTGAAGAATTTAGAAATTCCCAAGATATACCAAAATAACATGATTTAAATGGCGTTATCACTTCGCTGCCGCTGTCAATTTATTCCACTAAAAGAACATGCACAAATAATAATTTCTGAACCCATGTTAGCGCAGTGGATAAAACCACTTATTCTCAACCCAAACATCCATGATCAAATCTGCATAGAAGCCTTTTTTTTCTTTTTCTTTTTTTACGCGAAGCTGCATATAATTATAATAAGTTTAAGTGAGTCTTGAAGATCTTGCCTTTCTTGTTTTTATAAAATGCGTCAAGTTCATCTATGAATGATACTGGTAACGTTTTATTGAAATTCCAAGAATGTTCCACACCCAGAAGGGCAAACCATATTTTTTCCAAGACTTTTCCAGCCCTGGAAATTGTTCTCTTATTTTCAAAGATTTTTCCAGCCTTGGAAATGGTTCTCTCATTTTTAAAAAAAAAAGACTTTTCCAGCCTTCCACAAGACTTCCAGCCCAGAAAATGGTTCTCTCATTTTTCAAGACTTTTCCAGCCCTGGAAATGGTTCTCTCATTTTTAAAGACTTTTCCAGCCCTGGAAATGGTTCTCTCATTTTTAAAAAAAAAAAGACTTTTCCAGCCTTCCACAAGACTTTTCCAGCCCAGAAAATGGTTCTCTCATTTTTCAAGACTTTTCCAGCCCTGGAAATGGTTCTCTCATTTTTAAAGACTTTTCCAGCCCTGGAAATGGTTCTCTCATTTTAAAAAAAAAAAAGACTTTTCCAGCCTTCCACAAGACTTTTCCAGCCCAGAAAATGGTTCTCTCATTTTTCAAGACTTTTCCAGCCCTGGAAATGGTTCTCTCATTTTTCAAGACTTTTCCAGCCCTGGAAATGGTTCTCTCATTTTTCAAGACTTTTCCAGCCCTGGAAATGGTTCTCTCATTTTTCAAGACTTTTCCAGCCCTGGAAATTGTTCTCTCATTTTTCAAGACTTTTCCAGCCTTGGAAATGGTTCTCTCATTTTTCAAGACTTTTCCAGCCCTGAAAATGGTTCTCTCATTTTTCAAGACGTTTCCAGCAATGAAAATGGTTCTCTCATCAAGACGTTTCCAGCCCAGAAAATGGTTCTCTCATTTTTCAAGACGTTTCCAGCCCAGAAAATGGTTCTCTCATTTTTCAAGACGTTTCCAGCAATGAAAATGGTTCTCTCATTTTTCAAGACGTTTCCAGCAATGAAAATGGTTCTCTCAATTTTTCCGAGACTTTCATGACTGTACAAACATTATAAACCTATAAAAAAAAAATTTTTAAAAAGGGGAGGGGGGGAACATGAAAAAGGCCTCAAACCTAAAAAAAACAAAAAACCAATAAGCACCCTATACTAATTATCTAAATCTATTTTTTAAAAGCCCATCCATATTTTACTTCTGCAGCTCCCAGGAAAAAACAGTTTCACTGGCACTAAAAAAATCTAGTCCAAATAACCAAAAGTATGACAGTAAATCTGTGTACTAAAAAAACAACAAGTCCAAACATCCCAGCAGTGCACCATCTGTATAGCCTTATTCTTTCTTGTTGCTTATAGTCTAGCCGACTGCACAGGTCCATGTCAGGACTGTCAAACCATACAAATGCTCAACCTGCGTCAACACAAAACTGTCACATTTACAAAAAAACGCTAAGACAAACCCACAGAACACAGTTCATGACACAGTATCCCAACCACTGAGCTCCTTATGGCAGATGAAACTAGGCCATACTGAGGACGCCAGCCATTCCACTGAATTTATCATCCCCAGATTACCAAAAAAACGTAAAAAAGAAAAAAAAACAAAAAAACCCAACCTCAAAGCCAAATAAAAAATACATAGAAAAGGCCATATAGGCAAATAACACTGCAGAATGGGCATCTAGTGCCCATCCCTGTGTTAACATCACACTACCAAATCACCAGAGCAAAACAGCACAGACTGCGGAAAAGAGAAAAAAAGTGTCAAGGGCTTGCTTGGAAAAAGAAAGGGGAATGGACTGGGAAAGCAGAAAAAGGAGACAAAAACAGTGAAGATAGAAAAACAAGGCAGAAACGAAGAGAGTGACAGAAAAGAGTAAATTTTTGCACAGCATTTCCAGAAGCCGGGGATGCTATTTATACTGAAAGACCTCCAGCATCCCAATGGGGGGCTGTACAGCCTAATAATACACTATAATATTAACGATCGGTTCAAGGACAGGCCCGGCGCTTCCTTTTTTGAGTAAGTGTCTGGGTTTGTTCCAATGTACCTTTTATTTACCTGTGTGCTAGCTGAATCGGTAGCGTAAGCAGCACTGACTTGAAGTTGTGTACCTTGTGAATGGAGAGATTTACCACTCTTTACAATTCTATAATAATAATAGGTTATTATTTCAAGATATATCTTGGTATTTCCTTTAGTCTTTCTCATTTTACTCATTTTAAATAGTGGGGTTTTGTGTGTGTGTGTGTGTGTGCATGTGTGTGTGTGTGTGTGTGTGTGTGTGTTTTAATTTATCATTCATCTAATCTTAATACAAAACAAAAACTGACTGAGAAAAATCTACACAACGAAACAAGATTATGTGAATTGTGAAAACAACAACAGCAACAACACTTTTACAGTTTTTTCTCTCATGTGTTTGTACCTCAAAAGCTGTCAGTGTGTACAGCTCATCAGTGATCTTCTGACGCAGGCGATCCACATTGCAGCGCATGAAGTCCACATAGGACTTGCCCAGCTCATTCACCGGTTTCTGGCAAACACACACACACACAGCTGAGTTTTTGTACACACACATCTGGGAAACAAACACACACCTTTGTATGTATGTGCACACAGATGTACATAACACAGAAATGAGTGACAACATAGTTGCTGTATCTGTTACTAACACTTTACAAAGTAATATAAAATTATGGATAACTGCAGTAGTTCAAGGCCAGACTTGAATTCAGTTTCAATGCCAACATCAACAGCTATAAAACCATTCCCATATATATCTTGTGAAGAATACATCTGGACATGTGGTGTACCTCTCTCATCTCAAACAAACAGCTCTGTGGCTCCAGGCAGGACTTGGAGAGGACGACAACATTCATCCAACAGGACAGTCGAACACTGTGAAGAGATGAAGACTGGAAAGCCTCCTCCCCTCAGACCCCCTCTTCCTGGTCTGTAGTTTCTCTGCTGCTTTCCTCATGTATTTATAATACCATCGTTCAATGCTCTCAGAGCTGAGAATGCGTGTGAATGACTGCTGGGTAAGTGCTTTGATTTGTCTCTGCACAAGAATCAATGCCCTGTAAACATTTCGTATAATCATTAAAATGATTACTTCTGGTCCATAACACATAAGCCAGCAGTGAAGCAGGAAATAAGTGTGTGTAACCTCCAGACCCACATACCGTGAGGGACAGAATGGAAGCGAAGAAGGTGCCTTCATCATAGCGCGCCAGTTTGCTCAGCACAGACTCCAGAACAGACAGGAACTGCACACAGCAACACATCACTGGGTCATGTACCCACACATAGTGCACATTTACAACATGTGTGTTCTCTTCTCTGCACTTTGTGATGCATGACACATATTCATATATCGTATCTTTACAGTATTGAATTTGATACTGAACTTTTTCATGCATTGATGCATTATGAATGTTTACATTATGTTATGTATTTTATACTGTATTTTGTATGCATGTTACATATTGTATTTTTACAGTATGGATTTTTATACTGTATTTGGTAAAACACTGATAAATCACATCTTTTCTTTCTTTGTCTGACTCCAGCACTGGTCTGATCCCTGTCCTGTGAAAAACACTGCTCTGCTCGGCTGGAGAACCCCAAAGCAGTTGTGGCCAGTGACCTCCATCAGTATTGTGCTGCACTGTTATTCACTGTCACAGCACATTTCTCAGTTTAATTTGGGCTGCTCTCCCAATGGAAAGTGTATTGCTACACTGCACTGTTATTCACTGTCACAGCACATTTCTCTGTTTAATTTGGGCTGCTCTCCCAATGGAAAGTGTATTGCTACACTGCACTGTTATTCACTGTCACAGCACATTTCTCAATGTTTAATTTGGGCTGCTCTCCCAATGGAAAGTATATTGCTACACTGCACTGTTATTCACTGTCACAGCACATTTCTCTGTTTAATTTGGGCTGCTCTCCCAATGGAAAGTGTATTGCTACACTGCACTGTTATCCACTGTCACAGCACATTTCTCAATGTTTAATTTGGGCTGCTCTCCCAATGGAAAGTGTATTGCTACACTGCACTGTTATCCACTGTCACAGCACATTTCTCAATGTTTAATTTGGGCTGCTCTCCCAATGGAAAGTGTATTGCTACACTGCACTGTTATCCACTGTCACAGCACATTTCTCAATGTTTAATTTGGGCTGCTCTCCCAATGGAAAGTGTATTGCTACACTGCACTGTTATTCACTGTCACAGCACATTTCTCTGTTTAATTTGGGCTGCTCTCCCAATGGAAAGTGTATTGCTACACTGCACTGTTATTCACTGTCACAGCACATTTCTCAATGTTTAATTTGGGCTGCTCTCTCAATGGAAAGTGTATTGCTACACTGCACTGTTATTCACTGTCACAGCACATTTCTCTGTTTAATTTGAGCTGCTCTCCCAATGGAAAGTGTATTGCTACACTGCACTGTTATTCACTGTCACAGCACATTTCTCAGTTTAATTTGGGCTGCTCTCCCAATGGAAAGTGTATTGCTACACTGCACTGTTATCCACTGTCACAGCACATTTCTCAATGTTTAATTTGGGCTGCTCTCCCAATGGAAAGTGTATTGCTACACTGCACTGTTATCCACTGTCACAGCACATTTCTCAATGTTCAATTTGGGCTGCTCTCCCAATGGAAAGTGTATTGCTACACTGCACTGTTATTCACTGTCACAGCACATTTCTCTGTTTAATTTGGGCTGCTCTCCCAATGGAAAGTGTATTGCTACACTGCACTGTTATCCACTGTCACAGCACATTTCTCAATGTTTAATTTGGGCTGCTCTCCCAATGGAAAGTGTATTGCTACACTGCACTGTTATTCACTGTCACAGCACATTTCTCTGTTTAATTTGGGCTGCTCTCCCAATGGAAAGTGTATTGCTACACTGCACTGTTATCCACTGTCACAGCACATTTCTCAATGTTTAATTTGGGCTGCTCTCCCAATGGAAAGTGTATTGCTACACTGCACTGTTATTCACTGTCACAGCACATTTCTCAATGTTTAATTTGGGCTGCTCTGACAACGGAAAGTGTATTGCTACACTGCACTGTTATTCACTGTCACAGCACATTTCTCTATGTTTAATTTGGGCTGCTCTCCCAATGGAAAGTGTATTGCTACACTGCTACCCCCTTTTTTTTTTCTCCTCCCTGCAAGTCTCCTTGTTTTCGTGTCAAAGTGGATTTTTGTATGGAGTTTTGCCAGGACAAAACTTCTGTTGCCTGAAGTTCATTTGCATGTGCTAACTGCATGCTGCACATGGGGCCTCGCTTTATTGTCTTATGTAAATGACAGCATCCATACCATCACTCAAGGTCTAGCGGAAAGAAAGAAAATAACAGGGAGAGTGGGATTTGATCCCGTGCGCTCCGATTCTCTGGCGTACCAGGCAGGTGCTAGGCCACCACTCCTGCAGTCTTTTGTTCTTATTATTTGAGACATCCCTACTGAATACAACATGAACATGTCAGTACCTACAGTGAAGCATCCTCAAAAGGATGAACATGTCAGTCCCTACAGTGAAACATCCTCAAAAGGATAACATGTCAGTCCCTACAGTGAAACATCCTCAAAAGGATAAACATGTCAGTCCCTACAGTGAAGCATCCTCAAAAGGATAACATGTCAGTCCCTACAGTGAAGCATCCTCAGTCACCACAGTAAAGCATCCTCAAAAGGACAACATGTCAGTCCCTACAGTGAAGCATCCTAAAAGGATAACATGTCAGTCACCACAGTGAAGCATCCTCAAAAGAATAACATGTCAGTCCCTACAGTGAAGCATCCTCAAAAGAATAACATGTCAGTCCCTACAGTGAAGCATCCTCAAAAGGATAACATGTCAGTCCCTACAGTGAAGCATCCTCAAAAGAATAACATGTCAGTCCCTACAGTGAAGCATCCTCAAAAGGATAACATGTCAGTCCCTACAGTGAAGCATCCTCAAAAGGATAACATGTCAGTCCCTACAGTGAAGCATCTTTAAAAGGATAACATGTCAGTCCCTACAGTGAAGCATCCTCAAAAGGATAACATGTCAGTCACCACAGTGAAGCATCCTCAAAAGAATAACATGTCAGTCCCTACAGTGAAGCATCCTCAAAAGGATGAACATGTCGGTCCCTACAGTGAAGCATCCTCAAAAGGATAACATGTCAGTCCCTACAGTGAAGCATCCTCAAAAGAATAACATGTCAGTCCCTACAGTGAAGCATCTTCAAAAGGATAACATGTCAGTCCCTACAGTGAAGCATCCTCAAAAGAATAACATGTCAGTCCCTACAGTGAAGCATCCTCAAAAGGATAACATGTCAGTCCCTACAGTGAAGCATCTTCAAAAGGATAACATGTCAGTCCCTACAGTGAAGCATCTTCAAAAGGATAACATGTCAGTCACTACAGTGAAGCATCTTCAAAAGGATAACATGTCAGTCACTACAGTGAAGCATCCTCAAAAGGATAACATGTCAATCCCTACAGTGAAGCATCTTCAAAAGGATAACATGTCAGTCACTGCAGTGAAGCATCCTCAAAAGGATAACATGTCAGTCCCTACAGTGAAACATCCTCAAAAGGTTAACATGTCAGTCCCTACAGTGAAGCATCTTCAAAAGGATGAACATTTCAGTCCCTACAGTGAAGCATCCCCAAAAGGATAACATGTCAGTCCCTACGATGAAGCATCCTCAAAAGGATAACATGTCAGTCCCTACAGTGAAGCATCCTCAAAAGGATGAACACTTCAGTCCCTACAGTGAAGCATCCTCAAAAGGATAACATGTCAGTCCCTACAGTGAAGCATCCTCAAAAGGATGAACACGTCAGTCCCTACAGTGAAGCATCCTCAAAAGGATAACATGTCAGTCCCTACAGTGAAGCATCCTCAAAAGAATAACATGTCAGTCCCTACAGTGAAGCATCCTCAAAAGGATGAACATGTCAGTCCCTACAGTGAAGCATCCTCAAAAGGACAACACGTCAGTCACTACACTTTCCCCCACTTGCCCACCAGGCGTGACAAGACAGTCACCGCAGACTTCTTTTGTGGGTGGCACCTCCAACATTCCCTGGTATGCACAAGTTGGCTTTTATGTGTATAACCATTCCACTGCCATGTAGGCAGCCATACACTGTTTTCAGGGGTTTACCTTCTCCACCAGACAGCGCACCATCTCCATCTGAGCTCTCTCCAGTGACTCGTCAATCTTGGTGTGGTACTGGTGCTGCAGGCAACACACAGCAAACATCTCCGTCAGGACAAACAATACAGCTGACACAGCAAACACCATCAGTCATCCAACAATACTGTTCACTGTCTTCACCTGGCAACAGACACACATATTCTGATGCTATCTTCTCATCACTCAACTTTCACTTTCACCTCACCACTCCACAAGTTCTGTTCACTTGCACCAGGCTTAAAATGAAAGAGGAATCTTCTGGCTGTGGAACCCAAAGATGTAGTAGTCTGTCAGCTTAAAATGGACTGTTACTGTAGTGTTGTAAAACATTTGATACTGCTGAATTATGGACTGTTACTGTGGTGTTATAAAACAGTTAGATATTGCTGAATTATGGACCGTTACTGTGGTGTTATAAAACAGATATTGCTGAATTATGAACTGTTACTGTTGTGTTGTAAAACAGTTAGATATTGCTGAATTATGGACTGTTACTGTGCTGTTATAAACAGTTAGATATTGCTGAATTATGGACTGTTACTGTGGTGTTGTAAAACATTAGATACTGCTGAATTGTGGATGGTTACTGTAGTGTTATAAAACATTAGACACTGCTGAATTATGTACTGTTACTATGGTGTTATAAAACAGATATTGCTGAATTATGGACTGTTACTGCAGTGTTATAAAACAGATATTGCTGAATTATGGACTGTTACTGCAGTGTTATAAAACAGATATTGCTGAATTATGGACTGTTACTGCAGTGTTATAAAACATATATTGCTGAATTATGGACTGTTACTGCAGTGTTATAAAACAGATATTGCTGAATTATGGACTGTTACTGTGGTGTTATAAAACAGATATTGCTGAATTATGGACTGTTACTGCAGTGTCATAAAACAGATATTGCTGAATTATGGACTGTTACTGCAGTGTTATAAAACAGATATTGCTGAATTATGGACTGTTACTGCAGTGTTATAAAACAGATATTGCTGAATTATGGACTGTTACTGCGGTGTTATAAAACAGATATTGCTGAATTATGGACTGTTACTGCAGTGTTATAAAACAGATATTGCTGAATTATGGACTGTTACTGTGGTGTTATAAAACAGATACTGCTGAATTATGGACTGTTACTGCAGTGTTATAAAACATATATTGCTGAATTATGGACTGTTACTGTGGTGTTATAAAACATTAGATACTGCTGAATTATGGACGGTTACTGTAATGTTATAAAACATTAGATACTGTTCTTGCAGTTGATCACACACACACACACACATACAGACACCACACACACACACACACACACACACATACAGACACCACACACACACACCACACATACAGACACCACACACACACACACACCACACATACAGACACCACACACGCACACCACACACACACACACCACCAACACACACACCACACTCCCCACACACCATGTTCTGGCCGTGGTCCAGAGCACACAGGTGCAGGGCCTTGTTCTTGCAGTCGATGATGACGTTCATCATGGTGCACATCTCAGTGTAGGTCATGTAGTCCGTGCTCTTCCCTCCTTTACGCAGCCACACCTCAAAGCTCTTCAGGGTTCTGAAAGCCACAAGGGGGCAAGACTGAAATGTGCGAGTCAAGGCCAGATACCATTCACAGCAAGTTTGCAGCCAGGTAAAGATCAAATCTACTTCCTGCCTTGCACCCCTTTCTTTGCATATCTCAAGGCCTGACTAAGCGCGTTGGGTTACACTGCTGGTCAGGCATCTGCTTGGCAGATGTGGTGTAGCGTATATGGATTTGTCCGAACGCAGTGACGCCTCCTTGAGCTACTGAAACTGAAACTGCATATCTATGTATTCCTCAGCTTGGTGTACCACTCAATCTCTCACCACTAGTGTACCACTCAATCTCTCACCACTAGTGTGCTCCGTATAACAAACACACGTCAGAGCTTCTCACTTGACACTGAGAGGAGTCAGTGGGGTGACGCACATCACTGTTCACTGCATTCCTCCAGGTCTGTCAGTTCTCTGCAGGGAATCAGGGCTGAGGACTGTCTAATGCTCAACAGCAATCATTCTAACAGTTTCTCAGTGCCACACCCCAGTGACTCTTCACAAAGTTACAGGTGAAGAAGAAGAAGAAGAAACATGATACCCACAGCTCCCCAACAGCACACCCTCTTGTAAAGTTTCAGCTGCTGAAGGACATATGCTTCCACTGACATCCACCACCCGTCTTAAGCTCTGTGTAATAAACTTGTAAAAAGTTCTTTTCAAATGCATTACTTTCTCCATTGAGCAAACTCTTCATGTGTGCATGCCTGCAAGTCTTATCAACATCCATTATTCTGTCAAGTTTGGCTCTTCAAACAATTTGCAGGATGTCATGATTAAATCAAGGTAACATTCACACACAACAACACAGAAAACAGGACAGAAAAATGACAGCAATGCTGAATCAGGGTTATTACACACAATCACAGTTACAGGTTAAAGGTTTCACAGCCTTTCATAGTCACAGGGACAGTGAATTCACCACCAGTGTCTGGGGCTCTGTCCTTGTACAGTCACACGGACAGTGAATTCACCACCAGTGTCTGCTCAGTGTAAAGCCCAACTCTCTCCTTGTACAGCCACAGGGACAGTGAATTCACCACCACCAGTGTCTGGGGCTCAGTGTAAAGCCAAGCTCTCTCCTTGTACAGCCACAGGGACAGTGAATTCACAACCAGTCTCTGGGGCTCAGTGTAAAGCCCAACTCTGTCCTTATACTGCTTAAACCTCGAAGTGAGAAAGACACAGAGGGAAAAAACATGGCAACAGACCGTTTGGCGGCTGCCTCGATCATGTCAGCAGCCATCAGCTTGAGGCGGTGGTCCAGGTGGTCAGCGAAGACCTCCTCCGGCCAGTGCAGCTCTCTGATGAACGACTGCAGGGCGTCTAGCTTCCACAGCATGTCCTCCGATGTGGCACACCCATTGCTGGTCACACACACCCACACACATATCACACACACACAAACACCACATACACACACCACACACACACACACCACACATACACACCACAAACACACACATCACACACACACACACATCATCATACACACACTCACACAAACACACACACCAAACACATACACACCACACTAATTCAGTTTCTCAAAGAGCTGTCACACATTACTGCTAGGCAGGTATCTTCTTTGTTGGTGGGCTGCAATGTGTGTAACCATTTTTACCCTCGCCATGTAGGCAGCCATACTCCATTTCTGGGGGGGAGGTAGATGCCTGACAGCAGCATAACCCAATTTTGCTGGTCAGGCTTTGAATGCATGCGTGTGTGTGTATATATATATATATATATATTCATTCATTCATGAAACTGTCAGAATGGATTTCTTCTACAGAACTTGTGAGGGGACAACACATAATTTGCCAAGGGTTCTTTTTCAGAGTGCCAAGTACATTCTGCACGAGGGACCTCAGTTTATAGTCTTATCTCCAGTCAAACTTGGGAGAAAGGAATTGAACCCAGAATAAAAAACGTTATACTGAACAACCCCTGCTGTCCTTGGAGGTGGAGGGGGGGGGGGGGGGGGGGAGGGGGAAATGTGCTGAAAAAAAAACCCACCCAACTTTTGGCTTTCATGCTGAAGGACTATTTATCAAAACCCAAGACAAGAGTTAATTTTGTTTTTTTTTAACTATCTGATACATCATGTACACATTTTCAGAGTGTTTAGGATCTTTCCAAATGTGTAAAAAAAATGTAAAAAAATTATTAAGAAAAAAAGAATAAAAAAAAAGAGAGAGAGAGACACACAGAGAGAGCAACTTCATACTAAAGCATTCTTTTACTGTGTAGTGACATATCTATTTTTTAATGGACCAACCCCAACCCTGCCCCCCCCTCCCCCACCCCCTCTCCCCTCAGAGCAGACAGTGAAGTGATGTTTACCCGGTCATGTCCCACTTCTCCCTCTCAAAGCCCTTGTGGATGGACTGAGCAATGGAGGACTCCATGAGGTCCACGTAGCGCACCACTTGGGGGGCAAACACGTCACGCAGGTGCTGGTGGAACCGACCGTTACACAGGTTCTCTGAAACACACACACACACGTCACACACAATGCTGTCAGTCAATTAAAACAAATTTTGTTTCATTGGTGCGACGGGCGCAATAGCCGAGTGGTTAAAGCATTGGACTGTCAATCTGAGGGTCCCGGGTTCAAATCATGGTGACGGCGCCTGGTGGGTAAAGGGTGGAGACTTTTACCGATCTCCCAGGTCAACATATGTGCAGACCTGCTAGTGCCTGAACCCCCTTCGTGTGTATATGCAAGCAGAACATCAAATACGCACGTTAAAGATCCTGTAATCCATGTCAGCATTCGGTGGGTTATGGAAACAAGAACATAGCCAGCATGCACACCCCCGAACACGGAGTATGGCTGCCTACATGGCGGGGTAAAAACGGTCATACACGTAAAAGCCCACTCGTGTGCATACGAGTGAACGCAGAAGTTTCACTGGTGCCCCAGAATTTATGGACATGCTTGTTTTTCTAAACTGCAATGATGATCAATGGTGATGAGGCGATGATGATGCTGATATGGGGTCCGTTTTGCTTCACGACTTCTGGACAAGGCTATACTCTCGTAATCATTCTATCCTGCCGTCAACCAGGCTGAGAGCGAGATACAGGCACCTGCAGAGTGTGGTCAGGAAATCTGAACAACTCTCCCACAGATACAGCCATGAGGTGGACACTGGATGACCCTTGGCTGTGTGAAACCCACATCCTCTTAGCTGTGGGTAACTCTGCTGTAATCATTTACCTATCACAAACCATAACGTCTGCTATAATCATAATGATTTACCTATCACTAACCATAACGTCTGCTGTAATCATCATGATTTACCAATCACGAACCACAAGGTCTGCTGTAATCATAATGATGAGGGAAAAGTTGTTCCATGTGTCAGGTATTTATCATTATTATCATTATCATCACTGTCAGTACACAGGTAATCATTGAGCAGCTGGAAGAGGGAAAAGTTGTTCCATGTGTCAGGTGTTTATCATTATCATCATCATTATCCTCACTGTCAGTACACAGGTAATCATTGAGCAGGTGGAAGAGGGAAACTTTGTTCCATGTGTCAGGTATTTATCATCATTATCATCATCATCACTGTCAGTATGCAGGTAATCATTGAGCGTCTGGAAGAGGGAAAAGTTGTTCCATGTGTCAGGTATTTATCATTATCCTCACCATCAGTACGCATGTAATCACTGAGCAGCTAAAAGAGGTAAAAGTTGTTCCATGTGTCAGGTATTTAGGGGGAAAGCTGTCATTGTGCCTGGTATGTATTATCATTATTATCATCCTGATCATTATCATCATCCTCACCGTCAGTACGCAGGTAATCGTTAAGCAGCTGGAAGAGGGGGAAGCTGTCCCAGGTGTCGGGTGGCTGGGCCTCCATGACGGCCGTCATGTCCACCCCAAACAGTGACCAGAAGATCTCTGCGTGTTCCACCAACAGGTCGCTGAACCAGGCAAAAGCCTGCACGCCACACACACAACGCTCTGCTTCTGTCCCTGATCTGACCATAGGACAGCCACACACACAGAACAACACTCTGCCTCTGTCCCTGATCTGACCATAGGACAGCCACACACACACAACACTCTGTCTATGTCCCTGATTTGATCACAGGACAGCCACACACACACACACACCACTCTGCCTTTGTCCCTGATCTGACCATAGGACAGCCACACACACAGCACAACGCTCTGCTTTTGTCCCTGATCTGACCATAGGACAGCCACACACACACAACACTCTGCCTCTGTCCCTGATCTGACCATAGGACAGCCACACACACACAACACTCTGCCTCTGTCCCTGATCTGACCATAGGACAGCCACACACACAGCACAACACTCTGCCTCTGTCCCTGATCTGACCATAGGACAGCCACACACACACAACACTCTGCCTCTGTCCCTGATCTGACCATAGGACAGCCACACACACACACACACGACACTCTGCCTCTGTCCCTAGTCTGATCACAGGACAAACACACACATAGCAAGACTGCTTATGTTCCTGATCTAACCATAGTGACAGCCACACACACACAACACTCTGTCCCTGATCTGACCATAGGACAGCCACACACACACAACACTCTGCTTCTGTCCCTGATCTGATCATAGGACAAACACACACATAGCAACACTGCTTCTGTCCCTGATCTGACCATAGGACAGCCACACACACACAACACTCTGCTTCTGTCCCTGATCTGACCATAGGACAGCCACACACACATAGCAACACTGCCTCTGTCCCTGATCTAACCATTGGACAGCCACACACATAGCACAACACTGTCTCTGTCCCTGATTTGATCATAGGACAGCCACACACACACAGCACTCTGCTTCTGTCCCTGATCTGCCCATAGGACAGCCACACACACAGCACAACGCTCTGCTTCTGTCCCTGATCTGACCATAGGACAGCCACACACACACAACACTCTGCCTCTGTCCCTGATCTGACCATAGGACAGCCACACACACACACAACACTCTGTCTCTGTCCCTGATTTGATCACAGGACAGCCACACACACACAACACTGCCTCTGTCCCTGATCTGATCACAGGACAGCCACACACACACAACACTGCCTCTGTCCCTGATTTGACCATAGGACAGCCACACACACACACACACACACACAACACTCTGCCTCTGTCCCTGATCTGACCATAGGACAGCCACACACACACAACACTCTGCCTCTGTCCCTGATCTGACCATAGGACAGCCACACACACACACACGACACTCTGCCTCTGTCCCTAGTCTGATCACAGGACAAACACACACATAGCAAGACTGCTTATGTTCCTGATCTAACCATAGGACAGCCACACACACACAACACTCTGTCCCTGATCTGATCATAGGACAGCCACACACACGCAACACTCTGCTTCTGTCCCTGATCTGATCATAGGACAAAAACACACATAGCAACACTGCTTCTGTCCCTGATCTGACCATAGGACAGCCACACACACACACAATACTCTGCTTCTGTCCCTGATCTGACCATAGGACAAACACACACACACAACACTCTGCTTCTGTCCCTGATCTGATCATAGGACAAACACACACACACAACACTGCCTCTGTCCCTGATCTAACCATAGGACAGCCACACACACACAAGACTGCTTCTGTCCCTGATCTGATCATGGGACAAACACACACATAGCAACACTGCTTCTGTCCCTGATCTGATCACAGGTCAAACACACACATAGTAACACTGCTTCTGTCCCTGATCTGACCATAGGACAGCCACACACACACAACACTCTGCTTCTGTCCCTGATCTGATCATAGGACAAACACACACATAGCAACACTGCTTCTGTCCCTGATCTGATCATAGGACAAACACACATATAGCAACACTGCTTCTGTCCCTGCATCTAACCACAGGACAGGCAATGGCCTGCATGCTACACACATAAATGGTCATCTCATTTTTCCAAAACCTTTCCAGCCCTGGAAATGGTTCTCAAATTTTCACAAGACTTTTCCAGCCCTGAAAAAGGTTCCTTCATTTTTCTAAGACTTTTCCAGCCCCGGAAATGGTTCTCACATTTTCCCAAAACTTTTCCAGGCTTCCCTGACTGTGAACCCTGCAAATCTACGACACATCAATGACAGTATAAAAAAGAATGTCAGCAATGCTGATGACACATCACTGACAGTGCACAACAGAATATGAGCAACGCTGGCTGACCCTTCAGTTGCCAGGTAAATTCCATTTCAAAAACGCTGCAATTCAGAAGAAAAAAAATAGCCCACTTATCCACAAGTGTCCGCTTCCCCAAAAGCACAAATTCATCACTTTCACAAAGTGAAACACACACACACATACAAACAAAAATGACACTGCTTTCAACCACTGTTCACACACAATGGATCATAGATGGTATATGATATTAATGGTATCTGAACAAAAGTATGAATTACAAAAAAGATATATGAAACTGACAAAAAACTTGAATGGATTAGAGAAAGTTGTTTGTGCAGAATGATTAACATTATTCATATCTTTTAGATCCAGTATCATCTGTGCATACATGCAAGTTTTGTGCTTAATGCCTAAGTACTCAAATGTATTTTCACTTATGCCAGCACACACACGCACACAAATAGAATGCAAAGCAAACTGCCTCAGACATTTACATTAGCAAACATACTTTGTAACATTTACTGTTACATTCTGTACAAGTCAGTCAGTCTATGGTGAAGTAAATAATGTGATCCATCCTCATACTCACTCTTTCATGAACACAAACATACAGACACTATAGAACTATGCATGCAAATATACAACCACATGAATGAACACATGCATACACACACTCACACTTTCTATAGACTACCTCTTGTTCTGTTTCTCATGCAGCTGTTACTAGATGGAAAAAAACAAAATGTAACACTGTGGAACTCTCTTAGCTAATCTTCATGACAGTTTTTAGTCATGATTTACATAGGTTGTTTATGCTATTATTTCTACATTACTTTCTGGACTACATTCCATAAACACCCATTAGTCGCTGCAGTCACTCAAGTCTCCTTTGCTTTTGGTGAAGGCTCAATGTATGTATCAAATGTTGTCATCTAGTGCGACATAACTCTGTACCTCCACCCAGCCCCAGCACAGGACTATGGGCCACATGCTTTCAGCATGGACTGTTTCACATGTACTGCCACTCATCACTAGTGCTTTTCAAGTTGTGTACCTTACTGATCCACCACTGACTAACTTTCACAGAGGGTAGAGGGGGACGTGGAGGGGTGGCACTACTCTCTGTAGTGCTGGCACCAATCTGAAGCTGGTTGGTGCCAGCTGGCCTGAACTCCACTCCAGGTTGTTCCACTCTTACTTTCTGCAGATCTAGTACCACGGAGAAGGAGCTATGGACATCAGAACTTACAGGATAACAGCTGGGTTCTCTTCATGATTTGTTTCAACTTTAATGAAAATGAGACACAGGATGGCAAAGGCTTGTTTATTTCTCGCAAAATCAAAACAGTACTGGCTGCTCACCTTCTCTAAACCCAGTCAAGGGTGGCAATAACTGAACCAAGTGGATAACAGAATAAACACACCCTTCCAATATTAGCATCCAAAACCTTCTGACATAAGCATCCCCATCCGTCCATATCAGCATCCCCATCCTTTGGATATCATCCTTATGATATCAGCATCCCCATCCATACGACATCAGCCCCCATCCTTTGGGTATCCTTACGATATCAGCCCCCATTCTTACAATATCAGCATCCCCATCCTTTGGGTATCATCCTTATGATATCAGCCCCCATCCTTACAATATCAGCATCCCCATCCTTTGGATATCATCCTTACGATATCAGTCCCCATCCTTACAATATCAGCATCCCCATCCTTGCAATATCAGCATCCCCCATCCTTTGGATATCATCCTTATGATATCAGTCCCCATCCTTACAGTATCAGCATCCCCATCCTTGCGATATTAGCATCCCCCATCCTTTGGATATCGGCATCCCCATCCTTTGGATACCATCCTTACGATATCAGTCCCCATCCTTACAATATTAGCATCCCCATCCATACGATATCAGCATCCCAATCCTCTGGAGATCATCCTTACGGTATCAGCCCCCATCCTCATAATATAAGCATCCCCATCCTTATGATATCAGCCCCAATCCATACGATATTAGCATCCCCATTCTTATGATATCAGCATCCCATCCTTTGGATATCAGCCCCCATCCTTATGATATCAGCATCCCCATTCTTATGATATCAGCATCCCATCCTTTGGATATCAGCCCCCATCCTTATGATATCAGCATCCCCATCCTAACATTATCAGCCCCCATCCTTACGATAGCATCCCCATCCTTCCCAAACTCACATTACCTTCCTTTCTATACTGACATCACTTTGGAAAAGATGCTTGGAAGAAATCTAATGGCTTCAAGGTCTTTTAAGCAGCATTATCAAGAATCACGTCATTCCAACAAACTTGTCATCAAGGTCTTTTGAGCAGCATTATCAAGAATGACATCATTCCAACAAACTTTTCATCAAGGTCTTTTGAGCGGCATTATCAAGAATTGCGTCATTCCAACAAACTTGTCATCATCCACCAATCCCATCATATTCATCATACCTCACTTACCAGACGTAAGCAACTTAGTGTACGCATCTTAAATACTGCCTATTACATAATTTCCACAATTCTTTTTTTTTTTTCACATGAGTTTGAATTCCTCTTTTATTAATATTTGCATATAACATGAGAAAAAATTAGAAGTGCTACATTTTTTGGATGTCTGGACTTTGTGCTTTTCTATCAACAGTCAGTATGACAAAGTGCAACATATATGAATGACTTTAACATGAGAATGGGTGCTAATATGAAAAAGGAGAGGAAGAAAAAGACACAACATGTTGATTGGTAAAAAAAAAAAAAAAAGAAAAAGAAAAAAAAAGAAAAAAGAAAAGCAAAAGAATGACAAAATATCAGGATCCCTGGGGGGTAAAAGAAGATTAACAGAAAAGAAAAAAAAAAAAAAAAAAAAAACCCACAAAAATCTCTCAATAAATTACAATAATGTATGAGCAAAAGACAAGCGAAAGGAGAAAAAGAAAAAAGTCCATTCTTAACCTACACTGTGATTTACAAATCCAACAATACTCTTCACGCGAATCAGTACTGCAAGTCAGTCGTGACCAAGTGGTTCAATAAAGGTAAAAAAAGCTATAATAAAGACCGCATGCCAAAGTGACTGTGAAAGTTAGTTTGCCCTCAAAAACAAATGATTAAGAAAAAGAGGATTTTTTTCAGTTAAAGATATGACATGGAAGAAGAAAAGAAATGTGAAGATAATAAAACAAAACAGCAGCAACATGTTCAGGCAAGGACTGTGTACAACACACCATCCATGTGCACGTCTCCTGTTCAGGCAAGGACTGTGTACAACACACCATCCATGTACACATCTCCTGTTCAGGCAAGGACTGTGTACAACACACCATCCATGTACACGTCTCCTGTTCAGGCAAGGACTGTGTACAACACACCATCCATGTACACATCTGTTCAGGCAAGGACTGTGTACAACACACCATCCATGTACACATCTGTTCAGGCAAGGACTGTGTACAACACACAATCCATGTGCACGTCTCCTGTTCAGGCAAGGACTGTGTACAACACACCATCCATGTACACATCTGTTCAGGCAAGGACTGTGTACAACACACCATCCATGTACACATCTGTTCAGGCAAGGACTGTGTACAACACACCATCCATGTACACATCTGTTCAGGCAAGGACTGTGTACAACACACCATCCATGTGCACGTCTCCTGTTCAGGCAAGGACTGTGTACAACACACCATCCATGTGCACGTCTCCTGTTCAGGCAAGGACTGTGTACAACACACCATCCATGTACACATCTCCTGTTCAGGCAAGGATTGTGTACAACACACCATCCATGTGCATGTCTCCTGTTCAGGCAAGGACTGTGTACAACACACCATCCATGTGCACGTCTCCTGTTCGGGAAAGGACTGTGTACAACACACCATCCATGTGCATGTCTCCTGTTCAGGCAAGGACTGTGTACAACACACCATCCACGTGCACGTCTCCTGTTCAGGCAAGGACTGTGTACAACACACCATCCATGTACACGTCTCCTGTTCAGGCAAGGACTGTGTACAACACACCATCGATGTGCACATCTCCTGTTCAGGCAAGGACTGTGTACAACACACCATCCATGTCCACGTCTCCTGTTCAGGCTGGTGCAGATGTGCGCTCACACATCAGTGTTATTGTTGCTTTGTTGTTGTTTTTTAACCAGTTACATAAATCTCTATACTGACTACTCACCATTAAAACAAATAGGAGAGGTTATCCCACAACAACATCAGTCTGCCATGAGACCAAAAACACTCCACTGACTGCAGAGAAAAAAAAAAACTACCCAAAACATCCCTCCTCCAGAACTGAGAGCAGTACTGACAACGGTCCTCACTCATACAATGTACGCATACAATTCTGAAGAATGACAGAAGAAGACGGCTGGTTCACTGTGTTATCATAACAAGACAGCCTAAGTGACTGCTGCTCTGAACAGCAAACCATCTTTTTCTTCTTTGCAAATGGGAGGAAAGGCAGCAGCAAAAAGTCAGGTGACAAGAAAAAATAACAGGTAAACAAATAGCATAATGGAAAACCTATCACAGATGAATGTATAATGGTTAATAAAGAAAATAAAAGATTAAAAAAAAAAAAAAAAGGCCAAGAAACAAGTCACTGATGAGGTAAAAACACTATGGAAGGGAAAAGAAACTACAATAGTTTTAGGCAGGAAATATAAATGAGTATGGCAACTAAAAACATGAAAATGCTAACAAACAGGGGAAAAAAAAGAGAGAAAAAAACGAAGAAACAACAAACACAAGTAGTACCTCTCAGCAACTAAGTGAAAAAAAAAAAGAAAAAAAAAAGAAGTCTCAAACCATTCAGACAACGATGATGTTTTGAACTGAAGAGGAGGAAAGATCAACACCCTCAAGGTAACTCGAAGCCAGCATCATCTCGTCCTCCAACCCCCTCCACCCCCAACTTTGGTCACATCATGAAAGTAAACTCCATTGTTTACCAGGCAGACAGCCCCTCATACTGACCACCACAATGTTCCCACTTTTCCCTCTACCATCAGATCACCACTAACCAACCCACATCGGGTCTGGCAAACAAATAAACAGCAGACATTATCCCAGACTGGGTCTGACCAATGGTTAGATACAGTGCCAACATTTCAACCTTTCCCAACCAGTCGGGTACCCATTCACACCTGGGTGGTGTGAGGAAAATCACGAGTAAAGTGCCTTTCCCACAGACACAACACCATGTCCAAATGGGGTCTCTAACCCTGATCATTGGTGAACACTGCATAACAAGTCCAATGCCTGAGGATACAGGTATAGTGCCATCAGTGACTGACAGCCCTTCACTGACATCCTGACCTGTAAGTTGTCTTATCTCAAAGAGGTGACAGCCCTTCACTGACATCCTGACCTGTAAGTTGTCTTATCTCAAAGAGGTGACAGCCCTTCACTGACATCCTGACCTGTAAGTTGTCTTATCTCAAAGAGGTGACAGCCCTTCACTGACATCCTGACCTGTAAATTGTCTTATTTCAAAGAGGTGACAGCCCTTCACTGACATCCTGACCTGTAAGCTGTCTTATTTCAAAGAGGTGACAGCCCTTCACTGACATCCTGACCTGTAAGCTGTCTTATCTCAAAGAGGTGACAGCCCTTCACTGACATCCTGACCTGTAAGTTGTTTTCTCAGCAGGGTGAAAGCCCTTCACTGACATCCTGACCTGTAAGCTGTCTTATTTCAAAGAGGTGAAAGCCCTTCACTGACATCCTGACCTGTAAGCTCTGTCATATCTCAGTGATGTGACAGCCCTTCACTGACATCCTGACCTGTAAGCTGTTTTCTCAACAGAGTGACAGCCCTTCACTGACATCCTGACCTGTAAGCTGTTTTCTCAACAGGGTGACAGCCCTTAACTGACATCCTGACTTGTAAGCTGTTTTCTCAGCAAGGTGACAGCCCTTCACTGACATCCTGACCTGTAAGCTGTTTTCTCAGCAGGGTGACTCCACGACAGAAAAGCTGTCAGCAGCAGTAAGAGCAAACTATTTGACATGACCTTGGTTCAACAGATCAACTTGTTGACATGACCTCTGTTCACAGATCAACACTATGCTGACATGACCTCTGGTTTCCAACAGATCAACACTTATCTGACATGACCTCTGTTAAGCAGGTCAACACTAGGTGACATGACCTCTGGTCAACAGATCAACAATGTTGTACAATGACCTCTGGTTCAACAGATCAACACTATGTTGACAATGACCTCTGGTTCAACAGATCAACACTATGTTGACAATGACCTCTGGTTCAACAGATCAACACTATGCTGACAATGACCTCTGGTTCAACAGATCAACACTATGTTGACAATGACCTCTGGTTCAACAGATCAACACTATGCTGACAATGACCTCTGGTTCAACAGATCAACACTATGCTGACAATGACCTTTGGTTCAACAGATCAACACTATGCTGACAATGACCTCTGTCTGGTTCAACAGATCAACACTATGCTGACAATGACCTCTGTCTAGTTCAACACATCAACACCAGTGGACCACAATCTGCAGTTTATGCTGAACTGTTGACAGTGTACAACTTTCTGAGGGGCATTTGTAGCACAGGTCAGCAAACTTGTTTTGCATTTAGATGCTATTTTAAAATTTACTTATCAACTTACAATCTTTTGTGAAATAAATCCAAATTAGCACCTCATATTATTACTTTAAATATTAATGAATCATGTACATACAACTTAATGCCTGTAATGAAGCGCAAGATGGATATGAAGATAAAATTTCACTTGATCAGCCTCGTGCAAATGACACTGATCAGTGAATAACGCAAAATGTAATGGTCACAGGATTTAAACATGGATTTAAGAAACTAGGCTCACCGAAACTTGCTGTCTTAAAAAAAAGAAGAAAAAAAAAGACTCCAAAAAACCCTACAAGTACGTACTAGTTACCATAACTTGGGTGGTCTATTCATCACGATTCTCCGGTAGTTTGTGACTACAAAACCCAAACCATTCATGACTATGAACAGTTGCAGCATTATCTATTTACAAAAGTGACCCAAACCATTCATGACTATGAACAGTTGCAGCATTATCTATCTACAAAAGTGAACTCAATTAGCAGTGGGAGGTTGGAATCTTCTAGTTGGTATCACCACAAGAGAAGTCTGCCATCCACTTCTAAACAAAACAAGAGAGGCAAGGCTTCAAGACTCACTTGTGGTCGCGCTTTAGGAATCATCAGAAAGAAAAAATGAAGAGAAAAAATCTTTAAAAATGTGTTCCAAGATAGAAAAGAAAAAAATAAATGAATATAAGGTGCTGGAGCGGGTCTGATCCATGCATGGTACACTTGGAAATAAGAAGACTTACGACAGGGCCAAAACACATCTGACCCCTAGCATCCAAAATTTTAGCATGATAAATTGACTGCTCTATTCAACATAATAACACCATTCATATCATGTTATTTTCGTGCATCTCAATTATCTAATTTCTAAAGTTTGTAGTAAAGGAGACGTTTCAATGGCCTCAGGCACACTGCCAACAAGTCACCATTTTCTCTGGATCTGTGCAGACTGGTGTGACTAAGCTCAGTGGTGCAGTCTGCACTTTTCACACACACACACACACACACACAAACCTGAAACTCTGGGTTATTACCTAGACTCAATTTTGATTCCACTAGTGAGTCAAAAAAAAAAAAAAAAACCTTGAAGGGAAACAATGACACAAAGCAATCAGTCATAAAGAAATAAATATTTGAGGAAAAAAAGCAAAAACCAAAAAAAAAACAAAAAAAACAAACAAACAAAAAAACCAAAAAAAAAACAAACAAAAAACAGTTCAGCATGGAAAAGAAGGTGAACTATTCAACACAACAACCCTCATTGTCTTCAGAAAAAACAACAACTGCACTTGTTGTAATTCAAATGTGCTGAAACAGAATGACAATTTGTTTCAGTGATCACAGAATATCAAACTGCTGTCCTGAAGTAGAAGTCCTGTATGGCAGACAGTTAATCCACTATAGAACATAAACAAGACAACGGTGAAGAGAGAAAGAATTGCTAACACAGCTGTGGCACCTGCAAGGGCAATGACAACTGAATCCTGAGGGGTGCTTCCAACAGATCTTGATATCACTGACCATCACAACACACTGCAGGCTGTCTATGCAATGCCAGAAACAGGCAGACATCAGCAGCCGAATTCCAAAGTCAGCTTTACACAAATTGCCACTGTGTGTGTGTACGTGTACGTGTGCATGTGATTGTGTGTGTGTGTGTGTGTGTGTATGTGAGTGCATGTGCGTGTGTACACATCTCACTATGGCCGGCCTTTCTCACAATTACAAGTAATCAGGTAAAATAAATAACAACACAAAACAAACAAAACAAAAATTTTAATGAAAATAAAGTCCACAGTTTTAGTGAAAATAAAGTCCACAGGTGCTGAAAAAGGGTGTAAAGTTACTAGAAAAGAAGGGAAAAAAACAAACCCAACTAATTAAAATGTCAGACTTTTTCAAAAAACACACAGGAGTATAGAAGTGCTTACTGAGTGAAAACATCAGTGTCACACACAAGCTTGCAAACACGGAAAAATACAGTGGGTGACCTTGAATGCTGTAGACTGGAATGAAAAAATAAACAAACAAACAAACAAAACAAAAATCTACCAACAAACAAAACAACTAATTCTGACTCATTTCACACCTAGCTCAAAGTGCTAGAAACTGTTAAACCAACTGTGATGGTGTTTAGTAAGTCAGGACGCACAAACCAAAAGTGGCGGCTTCACACACTGTAAAACACACATCTCACCCCCCAGCCAGCCCCCACATGCTGTGGAGGAGGGAGAAGGGGGGTCCCACAACAAAATTAGTCAAGTGATCAAGACACTAACAGTTAAAAAAAATGAAAGGCTAGGCTGGAGGACAGAAGCTAATCCCAAGACCACTGATCCAAGCCAACAGTCTGTGCAGAGAAACAGAACGACAAGCGGGACTCACCGATTGAAATTCCTAGCATGGGAGGAAAAGCACAACAGCCCATTAATCAACACATCATGCAATCTGTTTTTTCTTCTTTCCCCTTTTCATATAAATAGGTACAGACATGGTCAAAACCCATCCACGTACATCCACAATGTCTTGGCCACCCACAAAAGACTTGTACAAAAATCAGAGGGAGGCAGGAGGTGTCAACAGCCTATGACATATACAGAAGAAAGTTACAAGTGTCACAGACAGAATACTCTGAGAATGCTCTCATCAAAATCTTGATCTGCTTTCAACAAGACTTAATCATGAAAGCAATGCTGCTTAAAATGGCTTCTAACACTAAAACCAACTTCTTCAAGACAGAATATTTCTTTCTTTTTTTTTTCAGAAGAAAGACACTGAGAACAAAAAAACAAAAAATCCTGTGTCCAAGTTTGGGGTAACACAAGAAACGGTGAAGAGGAGTAACCAAAGAGTTGTATCCCTGAGGAATACACGGTTTCTTGCCACACCACACGGCAACAGAACAAGTACAACAATGTCAGCACAATAGAATCACAAGATGGAAACTGGTACACACCCACAGCACAGCCCCAGTATGACAGGAAAAGATGATCAACAGCTTACCGTTTAATTCTTCAATTTACCAAAGCTTAGGAAACATCATGTTTGTGGCACCTCACTAAACAGATCTGGATACTCCACTCTCCTCCAGTATTCCAATTTTACATCTCTCACTTCTCCCCGCCCCACTCCCCATAACACATTCTAGCTCCTATTTAAGGGAAAACAGAACAGCAAGCACTGCTGTCTTTTACACAGCCGGTTTGTAAAGACAAACAGTTCTTAATGACCTCAGAAACATTTAATATTGCTCTAGCTTTCAAGAGAACTACAAGGCAAGAACTATATCCAATGAAAAGTTGGAAAGTTGGTGACCCTCCCCCCCCTCCCCCTACTGACCATAATGGGAACAGCTGACAGCAGACCGGGACAGAGAGAGGAGGATGAAGACGGGGGTGGATGGGTGAAGAAGGGTAAGGGAGGGAGAGGGTCAAAGTGAGGGGTGAGAGGTCAAGGTGAAGGCTCTACCCACCTCAGCATGGTGCTCCTCGTTCTGCTGCAGCACCTCGATGCAGAGCTCTGCCAGGTGCATCACATCCTCCAGCTTCTTCTTGCCCGTCACGTCCTCCCCAAGCACGTCTGTGTGCATACCATTGTACCACCTCACTGTCAGCACGTCTGTGTGCATACCACCACCTCACTGTCTGTGTGCATACCACTGTACCACCTGTCTGTGTGCATACCATTGTACCACCTCACTGTCAAGACCTTCACAACACTCTCCCAGCATGTCTGTGTGTATACCATTGTACCACCTCACTGTCATGACCTTCACAACACTCCCTGTCACACCAACCTGCATTTTTTTGCTGTCACAGTATCTGTTACACTGACATTGTACTCACCTGGTATCAGTTCAATCACAATCATCACTATCTCCAAATGTCTGTTAACATGACAACCAAAGGAATACCAGTGTCTGTTTATAGCAAGGTAACACTGACATCAAACATATCCATCAAATTTTTTGCAAGATTTGGCTTAAGAAACTGTTGCAATATCACTGAATTCTTATTTCTAAAATACGTCATCAAGATAATCACTATCAGGTCAAATACCATCAGCACAGATTCAGACAGACAGTTCAGTGAATGTGTGCACATGTTCATGTATGTTTCCATCCAACCCTCTACCAACTTTACAGGTAAATGAATGACACGTGGTTCATTATCAAAATCATATCATCTGGATGACAGAAAATATCAAAGAAGAGTGGGACACAACAAACTTAAAAATGTTTAGGATGTGCACTGACACTACCACAATCATAGTCAAATACATGGCAGGAAAGCTGTTGTGAAATTTCATGAAAAGAATCACCCTACTGAATGAAAGTTGATATGGAATTTCATCAAAAGAACAGATCTCTGTTTCGTCTCTCTGTTTCTTTAAAGTTAACACACACACACACACACACAAACACAAACACACTTATTGCTTGAATTAAGCAACACTTTAGTTTTTTGTATTCCACAGATTCAGCTAACCCAAACTATGCAAATGACAAAAGAAATTTGAAGAAAATCTGAAATGTACTCAGACTAAATTTCCAGAGTTCTATGTATCACTTCCTCCAATCCACATGTCCCAATCCAAACAAAGAAGTTTTCTATGCACAACAGAAAGAAATCAAAGTACCACTACAGAGAAGCACATTTATGTACAACACACACACACATACCAGTAACAACTGCACGCTAAGTTGCTGACAACTATCAACCCCAAAGGCACAACCAAACATAACCTGCAATGCCTTCAACAGTGCCTGTGTCTGGAAGACCCAACAGAACAAATCACAACAATCTAAAAGACTTAAAAAAAAGAAATACATAAATTAAACACACAAAAAAGGCAGAGGAGGGAAAGGCTGCTGGAACTGACAAAAAAGTTGTAAAAAGCAGAATGGATCAGTCTCCCACCCAGCTCTCTCCCAAAACCACAACACGTGGACAACAGATTTTCCTGTCAGACACTGATCACAGAACTGCAGCAACTCAAAGACACGGCACAGCAACAGCTCCAACAATATTCAAGTTACAACGCTTAAAGTAGCGGGCAGTTGAAGGCCTCCCTTTGGCCACATTGTAACAAATACCTTGCATTGCTACTGTTTTTGCCTGTGACTCTTCTGATTCAGAACACTGCCTAGAATGCCAACAGTTAACCTTCTTGCCAACAGTTATTTACCTTCTTGCCAACGGTTATTTTACCTTCAAAGTACCTGTCCTTCTGTCTGTGCTGTGGACAGCCTAATGATCAACTTCAATGAAGCTTGACAGAAAACCACAGAGCTGAACTGACCTTAAATCAGTCAATTCTTCATCACTCATGTTGAATACCATTCAGTGCAATGGCTAAATGGCGGCAGAAAATCAGTGTCTAACTGTAGTCTGTGCGTAAATCTGTTCTATACAAAGAGTAGCTTCTGTTTAGTTAAGACAAGTGTGTGTTTTAGTACCCAAATTATTGTCAAGACAGGGACAAAAAAAAACCCTGAAAATCACATAACATGGATTACAAGATGCACAGACAGAAAAGCTGACAATCAGACACATGATTCAGAGTCTGAAGCACACACACACACACACACACACACACACACACACACACACACACATCACATGCACACACAAAGAACAAATCACAATCATGGAGACGATAACGATCTGCTTCGAGGCGAACGTTGAAAACCAATCAAGTGCTGAACAAAAACCAACATGAACAAAAGAAAAAGCAGGGACAGAAATGAAGTTGACAACGCTGTGATGAACACAAAAAAGAACAGCACATAGCTCCAGCTGTCATCTGCACACAGCACCATCAAGACAGGAACAAGCACAGAATGGAAGACGGGAGAGGCAATGCAACTGAAGAAGTGGGAAATAAAGCCAGAAGACAGTGAATGCAATGCACATGACTGTGCACTCTCTCCGCCCCAGTCAGGGTACCACTGATACCTACCACCTCCTCCTTCACAGCAACACAGCACAGGAGAAAAAAACACAGCAATACAAATCATCAGTCCAAATCATCGCATATCTTATTCCCACCTTCTCTGGATGCCTGGAAAATATGTCAATAAAAATAATATGTGTGTTAAAAACTGCACCTGTGTTTCAAAATCAAGTTATTAAAGTCACAGAAGACACGAACTTTAAAAAAAAAACAACGCTCAATTCCAAGTAATTTCATGAACACCAGAAAAATGCTGCTTTCAAGGATTTTATCTGAATCATTTTGTGTCAAGCTGATACGCAAGCTGCAATAAAACTGTGCAATAATAGGATAAATATCTATGTTCAATCATCTACAATCTATAAGCTATCATTTTTCTTTTCTTTTCTTTTTTTTCTCTTACAAATCAGCAAATGACAGTTGCACTTCAACATTTTCCTTGAAGGCAATAATCAAAAAGGAATTAGTGAAATTATCTTAAAAATAAAATGAAACTAAAAAAAATTACCCAACACCAAACAGCAAATACATTAGAAACTTAACTTCAGTCAAATGCAAATTACATGAATACAATACTGTTTTACAAAAGAACACAGTCTGGAAGTTGCTGCCTTATTTTGCCATTAAAAATAGGAAAGCCATCTTTATCGGAAATAGGAACACTTGGATCATGAAACACAGAACACAAGTCCAGATGTATCACCACCATCAATCTGCTCTGCTTGAAGACATCTCAAAAAGAGAGGAAAGTTTAGGATAGCCATTATGCATGCTACTGTATTTTTTTTTTAATGAAACATATTAAAATATATCATACAAGTCCACACACATACATATACCTCTTCCTTGAATCAAAAATATCATCTAAACACCAAACATACATGTTTTGTCTGAATTACAGTCATCTACACAACATGCATACACAGATTTAGCTAGAGTATTTCTTTTTATGACATTGTCAACTGTGTCAGCTGACTGTAACCTGACGTAAAATATGTGTGCTACATACAAGTTTTACAAAAAATATTCAGTGCAAATCTACATGCATCAAGGCATCAAAGGAATATAAGCATGTAAATAAATACACCAAGTATGTGTGTGGTATGTATGAAAGTGAGAAGGGGTTAATCAAATATATCTAAACACACATTCATTTTTCTGTGTATCTGAGAGGACTCCAGCCAAACTCAAAGGAATGTGCATGTAAATAAAAAACAGCGGGTATGAATCAGATAAACAAATATATGTGAATGAATGTAGGAAAGGCAGACGTGGGTAGGTTGGGGGTGTTAAAAAATGTATTTTGTTTTCTGTATGTGTTTCAAAAACTAAGAGGAGAAAATACCTCACAGGCAGTTCAAAGTTGTTTTGAAGTGATCATGAATCGAATCCAGCTGCCTCAGAGGTATGATTCCATGATCTATTCTTGATGAAAACTGAGGAGCCTGACACAATGATCTAAACGACAAGCAGACTAGTGCACACACTGCCATCCAATCTCTATATGCAGCAAAATTCTTTTCTTGTGTATGTTGGTAGAGAGACACAGAGGGGAGGGATATCAACAGCTAACTTCTATCCCTTCCTTCAAAATACAACTAACATTTGCTGTATATCCTTATTCTTCAATACATGTCACAGTGTGCAAATTATCAGTGGAGTGACCTGAACACTAAGACTGATGCATGATATGAAAAAAGCGAGGTAAATGGCGATGTAAAAAAACAGAACAACACACAGCACTAAACTGAAAGTGCAGCGACAGATACCAACAGATCTGCCAGGCTTCTTGCATCACAGTCATTTTTCATGCTAGCACTTCAAGAGTACATTATAAACAAAAATATGTCTAGGTTTGTTTCTAAACGTGCCTTTAACAAACCAGTTTTTCTGTCAGTAATAAAATGTGCAGTGTATAATAACATAAATCTCTTATCTGTCAATGAGTAAAAAACTCGAGGTTCACATGGAATACCTAAAGAAAATGTAAACACACACACACACACACATACACAAAAATCTAAAATCTGAAAAGTGAAGAAAATTTCCAAAGAAAAGAAATCATACCAAGTGAAAAAAATGACTGGTTAGCTAGGAAAACAGTAACAGAAACGTCCATGAAGAATGCGTGCTTCAAAATCAGATGTGGTTCTGTGAATGCTCCAGCTCAATAACTGTGCATTCAAACTGCTACAGAGTCAACACATGGAACTACAGGAGACATGTATAATATAAATACATAAAAAATCAACAGTGTGAAAAGTCTCAAGCATAACAAAAAATAAAAAGTGTCTACAATATCTGGAAAAAAGAGGAAAAAAGGCAACTTGACAATCTAAAGGAGAGAGAGAGAGAACGGTTTGTGCAGACTGCGAACAGGTTGAAAACAAACTGTGTGGTCAAGTTGAACTGAAAAAAAACCAAACAACTGCTACAGTGAAAGGGGGCGTCACCTTTTTTGCGTCCTGCAGAGCACAGCAGCCAATGAGAAACAAACAGCTGTCTTCAGTCTGTCACTTCAACTTCAGGTCAGTCCTCATTAAACACTATATCGTCTGGGAAACTGCGGGCTCTCTTATCAACCACTCCAAATCTGTCTTTTCCTTTGCAACTTTGGAAGCTGAGATAACTAGCACTTTTGCATCCATGGGACTTGAACAGCACATCAAACACATATCACCAAATTTCAAGCTACATTCCATATAAACCATTTTAGACTGTGCATCAGAAATGTATGACAATCATCGCTGATGTATCAGAGGGAAACAATGCTGCTGTAAGTTGAGGACGGGTAACTGGCAGAAGGATGAGCACTAACCTTCGATCTTGGCGTACTCTGATATCCTGGTGTAGTTGACCAGGGCGGCGTTCTCCAGGCACTTCTTGATCACTTGTCTCACCTCCTCCAGAGGCACAGGGGTCACTATGTCCTTCATCAGAACCTGCCACATGCCATACTTCACAGGTCAAGTATGGGTCACACAGCCTTATACAGGGAATCCACTGTGTCTAGGGCTGGGTAGAGGAAGACAGGGTTTGGTTAAAGGTCCCACAGCCTTTATAAGGGAATTCATATTCCTTGTGTCTAGGGCTGGGTGCAGGAAGACGGTTCCATTCTCTCCTTCAGCCATTTCAGCCTTCGCCTACCAGAGTCAGGAACCCAGTCACACCGTGGTGGAGTGAGGAAAACTGAAGTGCTTTTCCCAAGGACACAACAACATGCTGTAACAAAATCTCAAAACCTGGTCAGTGGTGAACGCTGGAACATAAGTCCAACACCTAACCAGCTTTGCCATGACACCTCCTACAAACCATACTGATACACTGTTGTGTCACTGTGAGGACTGTTCAAATTTCTAATCACCTGTCAGGCCACTCACAACATACAGCGACATAAACCACTATCATTCTGTCACAAAATCAACCATAATAATAATAATGGATACTTATATAGCACACTATCCAGAAATCTGCTCTAGGTGCTTTACAAAAACTCTTTGTT
>NC_134883.1:47064400-47146900 GCF_041734735.1 Babylonia areolata
TCACACAGGGTTGTCCATCACAAAAAATTATCACTTTTTATAAACCTTTATAACACTTAATGATGAAGTGCATGACATTTTGAGTGCTGGATTTCCGTCACACAGATTCTAAATTCATCACCTTACTTCAAATTCAAATTCAGGTGAAACATTTTGCAGTTGTTGCATTGTCGCTGATTGAAATAATACATATTTTGTAGCTATCAGGCTGGATTTAAAAACTTTTACAAACCCAGGAATTTTTTTTTTTTTTTTTTAAAAGATTTTTACAGACTTGAAAAAGGCATGTCATTTTCCTAACAATTCTTAAAAAGGAAATTTAAACACAATAAGACCCCAGCGGTGAGCACAGCAACGTACCAGACAGGTGTAGGTGTCCCCCAGGCGGTAGTCCAGAGTGAGGGTCTGCAGCATCTTGAAGAGGTCTGAGTGGGAGAAGTGGCAGGGGTTGGCCAGCACAAACTCGTCCAGTCCATGCTTCCTGGCGCGGTCAGCATCTGACCACAAGCACGCCTCTCGGAGTCACACAGACTGCATGCTGCTTTGATAGTCAGGGGTTCAAACCTCACACACATCTAACACATCATGTCTCTCTGAGTCACACAGGCTGCATGCTGCTTTGATAGTCAGGGGTTCAAACCTCACACACATCCAACACATCATGTCTCTCTGAGTCACACAGGCTGCATGCTGCTTTGATAGTCAGGGGTTCAAACCTCACACACATCCAACACATCATGTCTCTCTGAGTCACACAGGCTGCATGCTGCTTTGATAGTCAGGGGTTCAAACCTCACACACATCCAACACATCATGTCTCTCTGAGTCACACAGGCCGCATGCTGCTTTGATAGTCAGGGGTTCAAACCTCACACACACATTCAACACATCATGTCTCTCTGAGTCACACAGGCTGCATGCTGCTTTGATAGTCAGGGGTTCAAACCTCACACATCCAACACATGTCTCTCTGAGTCACACAGGCTGCATGTTGCTTTGATAGTCAGGGGTTCAAACCTCACACATTCAACACATCATGTCTCTCTGAGTCACACAGGCTGCATGCTGCTTTGGCAGTCAGGGGTTCAAACCTCACACATTCAACACATCATGTCTCTGTGAGTCACACAGGCTGCATGCTGCTCTGATAGTCAGGGGTTCAAACCTCACACACATTCAACACATCATGTCTCTCTGAGTCACACAGGCTGCATGCTGCTTTGATAGTCAGGGGTTCAAACCTCACACACATCCAACACATCATGTCTCTCTGAGTCACACAGGCTGCATGCTGCTTTGATAGTCAGGGGTTCAAACCTCACACATATCTAACACATCATGTCTCTCTGAGTCACACAGGCTGCATGCTGCTTTGATAGTCAGGGGTTCAAACCTCACACATATCTAACACATCATGTCTCTCTGAGTCACACAGGCTGCATGCTGCTCTGATAGTCAGGGGTTCAAACCTCACACATCTAACACATCATGTCTCCCTCATAACATATACTGCATGCTGCCTAGTTATAGTCAGGGCGGGTTCAAAACTCACACACCTCACACGTCACTACTCAGTTTCTTTAGTGTTTTTATCATTCTCGTTAGGATGAACAACTATACATGTGTGGACACACAAACACACAGAGACACACTCACACTCACATACACACAGACAGACAAGCAGACACACACAAACAAACATGGTCTCAAAATAAGCATTCATACACTCATGCACCTTGTTTCTAATCATGTTTAATGGTTTCCTCCACAACTTCTCACTTTTTCAATTTACCAACAACAAAAAAAGTTTTAATACCCAGCACAAAAAAAGCTACCATGGCTGGACCATGGCTGAATGGTTTATAATATCCAATGTATCTTGACATTCCAAACTCATTAATACAAACTGCATCAGGGTCAAAGCATAAGAAGGGAATCACCCTCCATGTCAGCAAATCAAACTGATCTCAGTCCCACACTGGATCTATACAAGATCACTTCTCAAACCGTTTTGAGCACTCATCAGTGATATGCCAGTCAACGTTCCACTAACTTTGCAAATTAAAGAACTAAGCAGAAATACTACACCAGTCCCATGACTGTAGTTTTTAAATGAGGGCAAAATAACCAATGATCTTTCTCAGCTATTCAAGTATATATCCATTTGTTCCAGCCATGATGATGCCAATCTGGCAGCTGATAAGAAACCAAACTTTTAACTTGCAAGGGTGTTCCAACTTCGTAACATTAAAAAATCATAATAAATAAAATAAACAATGTTAAGAAACCAAACCTGATACACACAAACAGGAATTTACACAGACACCACAGAGACAAGAAAAAAAGACTCCCCTAGAAAATTGTTATGTATTTCAAATTGTTATCAACTGGAAAAAATAGAACTAGTAAAAGCTTTAATACTGGTTTCACTCAGACCTCTCCAAGAAAATTATTATGTATTTCCAAATGTTATGAATCGAACAAAATGAAAACCAGTAGAAGCATTCCTACAGGGTTCCCATAGACCAAGAAAATTCCAGACCTTTTCCACACAAACCTTGTTCAAAAATTGTCAAATGCACCAGTCAAAAAATAAGCAACCCGAGGCTGGCAAATGTCCTGGAACTGATGTTTAATTTTCATCATTTATTTGTTTTTTCAATTGTTTTCTAGACACATTATGTTCTTTGTTGGAAGGTACTGGTCAATGTTTTTTGTGTTTTTTTGTGTGTTTTTTTTACATATAATTCCAAAACTTTGCCAGACCCAGAGGGGGAAAAACAAGATTTTCCCCAAGACTTTCTCAGCCCTGGAAATGGGTCTCTCATCTTTCCCAGACTTATCCTATCTTCCCCAACTCAGTGAATCCTGTCAAGAGAAAATGAAGGAGTGTCTCACCTCCCTGCATGCGGGAGATCTGCGTGTTGCTGATCTTGTTGGTCTGCTGGACGGGGGGTGTGGGTTTGTGGGTCTGCCCTGTGGCGCGGTACACCGCCTGCACCCACAACGTGCGCTCTGACTCGTCCTCCGTGGCAAAGGTCAGCGTGTCCCCCTCTTTCACCAGGTTGAAAAAGTACTTCCCTCCTTCATACTCTGTGCAGAGGACACAGCAAAAAGTGTTAAAGTGTATCCCCATGACCAGTGATAGTATTACAAGTACTTCCCTCCTTCATACTCTGTGCAGAGGACACAGCAAAAAGTGTTAAAGTGTATCCCCATGACCAGTGATAGTATTACAAGTACTTCCCTCCTTCATACTCTGTGCAGAGGACACAGCAAAAAGTGTTACAAGCGTATCCCCATGACCAGTGATAGTATTACAAGTACTTCCCTCCTTCATACTCTGTGCAGAGGACACAGCAAAAAGTGTTACAAGCGTATCCCCATGACCAGTGATAGTATTACAAGTACTTCCCTCCTTCATACTCTGTGCAGAGGACACAGCAAAAAGTGTTACAAGTGTATACCCATGACCAGTGATAGTATTAAAAGTACTTCCCTCCTTCATACTCTGTGCAGAGGACACAGCAAAAAGTGTTACAAGTGTATCCCCATGACCAGTGATAGTATTAAAAGTACTTCCCTCCATCATACTCTGTGCGGAGGACACAGCAAAAAGTGTTACAAGTGTATCCCCATGACCAGTGATAGTATTAAAAGTACTTCCCTCCATCATACTCTGTGCGGAGGACACAGCAAAAAGTGTTACAAGTGTATCCCCATGACCAGTGATAGTATTAAAAGTACTTCCCTCCTTCATACTCTGTGCGGAGGACACAGCAAAAAGTGTTACAAGTGTATCCCCATGACCAGTGATAGTATTAAAAGTACTTCCCCCTTCATACTCTGTGCGGAGGACACAGCAAAAAGTGTTACAAGCGTATCCCCATGACCAGTGATAGTATTAAAAGTACTTCCCCCCTTCATACTCTGTGCGGAGGACCCAGCAAAAAGTGTTACAAGCGTATCCCCATGACCAGTGATAGTATTAAAAGTACTTCCCCCCTTCATACTCTGTGCAGAGGACACAGCAAAAAGTGTTACAAGTGTATCCCCATGACCAGTGATAGTATTACAAAAAAATTCAGAAACTGACAGCATTATCTTTGAATTTGTGTTCAAATGTTTTGTATATATATCTCAGGAGGGATGACATACCATGCCTGGGCTCATAGTAGTCCACAGTATAGCCCTCCAGCTGCATCATCTCTGTGGGGTCTGGCTTCTTCTCTCGATACGAACACATGGCAAAGGTGTACTGAGACACCTGCAACACCAACAAATACACTGCTGTAGGGTCGTCTGCAGCCATTGTGAAAGAAAGAAAGAGAAACATGCAACATGCTGTTTAAGCTGAACTGTTTCAGTGAATATCAATCTGTCCTCAAGAACATGCACACCACATGCACACACTCAAAACTTTTCTCTCTCTTTTTCCACCTTTCCTCCTCACACACATGAATAATTCATAGCTCTCATTGGACAACAAACTGAAATCTGCACCAAATATAAAACTAGAGCCCTTCAACAACATGGATGCTGTGCTTCTTAACATAAAAATCCAGTGGAAATAAAAATGACCACAGCAGAATTTTGTAAACAAAATAATCTTTTTCACAGAAAAAATGACAGACAGTTGGCCACATTCTTCTTGACTGAAAAGCTTTGCAGGAGAAATAATGGAAAATTTCCGATATGGAACGTTTCACATTTGGACATGGAAGGTCCAGTTACTGATCATCCAAGCAGGGCTGTATCTGATGATTCAGTGCTGTAGTTTGTCACTGCAGATGATCATTATTCCACATTTGACTCTGACAAGTAACATTCAGCTTCTCAACCTGCACTGAATTATGTAACTGCACAGATTATCAACAGACCCAGAAGATTCATGAATAAGTTGTTTGATTAAACATTTTCCAGAAATTTGTTTTTCAGACAATCTTTTTTATTTCCACATACCTGCACCAACACAAAGTATCGTCTCTTCCATTTCTTCCAAACTGCCTTTCCTTCTGCATACAGATATCTGAAACATAAACACACTCCTTGTTCATTGTCACTGAATAACCTTTTCTCAAAAAAAGTTTAAAAACACACACAAAAAACATAAAGACAGGAAGGAGGAAAGGAAACTTAGGAGAGGTGGGGATCCTGTTTCCACTGAAAGATTCACAACTTCCCCTTGACAAGCTGTGCTCTCTGACAAGGGGCCTGTCCTGTGATGAATGATGGCTGACAATGAGGTTGTTCTAACACCACACACACAGCTCTCTGACTACTTCTTTGTTCATGGGCTGCAACTCCCACGTTCACTTGTATGTACATGAGTGGGCTGTTACGTGTATGACTGTTTTTACCTCGCCATTTAGGCAGCCATACTCTGCTCTCTGACAAGGGCCCTTTCTGTGACGAATGATGGCCGACAATGTGGCTGTTACAACACCACACACACAAACTGTGCTCTCTGTCAAATGCCTGTCCTGCGATGAATGATGACTGACAACACCACACACCCCCTCTGCCACACACAGCTACTTGCCCGCAGTGCTTCATGTTCTGGGGCTTATCCATCCTGACAGCGATCTTGATGCGCAGGTCGTCGGGGAAGTTGCGTGCCTTGATCATGGGGTACCACTCTGGGGTACGGCTGCTGCTGGCGGTGGGGTGGATCACCACCTTGCCCAGCTCCTTGTCCTCCAGGCTCAGCATCCCGGAGCTCTCCGTGTACAGCTTCACCTTCACACTGGGCAAGGGGTGTGACGTCGTGAAGTCACCCTGAGTGTCCCACCTGAGGAAAGGAGAGTCAGTTTAAATGAGGCCAGAGGAAAGGGTCTGTTTAAATGAGACCAGAGGAAAGGAGGGTCTGTTTAAATGAGACCAGAGGAAAGGAGGGTCTGTTTAAATGAGGCCAGAGGAAAGGAGGGTCTGTTTAAATGAGGCCAGAGGTAAGGAGGGTCTGTTTAAATGAGGCCAAAGGAAAGGAGGGTCTGTTTAAATGAGGCCAGAGGAAAGGAGGGTCTGCTTAAATGAGGCCAGAGGAAAGGAGGGTCTGTTTAAATGAGGCCAGAGGAAAGGAGGGTCTGTTTAAATGAGGCCAGAGGAAAGGGTCTGTTTAAATGAGGCCAGAGGAAAGGGCCTGTTTAAATGAGGCCAGAGGAAAGGAGGGTCTGTTAAAGGAGGGTCTGTTTAAATGAGGCCAGAGGAAAGGAGGGTCTGTTAAAATGAGAGCAGAGGAAAGGGTCTGTTTAAATGAGACCCGAGGAAAGGAGGGTCTGTTTAAATGAGGCCTGAGGAAAGGAAGGTCTGTTTAAATGAGGCCAGAGGAAAGGGCCTGTTTAAATGAGGCCAGAGGAAAGGGGCCTGTTTAAATGAGGCCAGAGGAAAGGAGGGTCTGTTTAAATGAGGCCAGAGGAAAGGAGGGTCTGTTTAAATGAGGCCAGAGGAAAGGGCCTGTTTAAATGAGGCCAGAGGAAAGGGCCTGTTTAAATGAGGCCAGAGGAAAGGAGGGTCTGTTTAAATGAGGCCAGAGGAAAGGGTCTGTTTAAATGAGGCCAGAGGAAAGGGCCTGTTTAAATGAGGCCAGAGGAAAGGAGGGTCTGTTAAAGGAGGGTCCTGTTTAAATGAGGCCACAGGAAAGGGTCTGTGTTAAATGAGGCCTGAGGAAAGGAGGGTCTGTTTCAGTTTCAGGGAGGCCTAAAGAAAAGAACGAGAGTCAGTTTCAGTTTCTGGGAGGCCTGAGGAAAGGAGTCCGTTTCAGTTTCAGAGAGGCCTGAGGAAAGGAGAGTCAGTTTCAGTTTCCAGGAGGCCTGAGGAAAGGAGTCAGTTTCAGTTTCAAAGACACATGAAAGGGTGCGGACTGTTCCAACCATTCTACACTGTGTCTGCTTGATTTATGTTTTTTTGTTGTTGTTTTTTGATAATAGGGGACGCCTGACCTATGCACAAACCTAATGCGCTGGTCAGGCTTTGAAAGTCTTTGCTAGATTGCATAAAACAGCCCCTAAAAAAAGAGAGAAATAATTAAACCAAAAAACCCCATCAAAATACATAACAAAATGAAAGATAAATACAAGGCAAATCATTGATATAAAATAATAAAAATGGAACACGTTCAATGAACCTGTGTCCACAAAAACATGCGCATACTCACACAAGCATGCAAATGCACACACACACACACACACACACACACACACACACACACACACACAGAGGTGTACACAAACAGTAAATCACTGACGCTGGCTTGGACGCTTCAGCCTGGTCTGTCTGCAGTTTCTCCCCTCCCTCCACCTCCATGGTGCAGTAGACAATCTTGTTGGATGCCAGGGACTTCAGACCCTTCACCTCAATCACGTGCACCTGCAACATGCCGTGTTCATCATGTCCACACCTTCTGGTCAATGACAGAATCCCAAGTATCACAAAATGGAGGCCAAGAAAGTTTTATGCAGAGTGTTTCAAGACATTTCAGACAGTGAGACACTAAAGTCCACATTTATCCAAAACTGATATCTGTGCAAAATGCATCCAAAACAGTATCTCCTGTGACTGTGAGGATAAATACACCAGCATGGGTTTCTGGCTCTAAACCTCAAGCCACAAAGAAGTAACAACCAGCATTTAACCCCAAATGTATACATGAAATAGTTTCCGTGTGCAAAAAGATGGAGCAGATGGGTCAGTTACCTCAAGGGAGAAGGAAAGAACCACATCCATCTTGGACAGCCCTGGTTCTCCATCCACGTCATTCATATCCAGTTTGGACAGGGTGGACGCGTGTGGCCCTCTGCAAAACACAATGTATATTTTTACACTGCAGACAAAATGAAAGACAGAAAGAACCCAAGAAGCTAAGTGGTGCAAACTTGTAGCCTTTCAATGTCAGTCTTAATCTAAGCACTGAACCAGACAAAATGAAAGACAGACAGAACCCAAGAAGCTAAGTGGTGCAAACTTGTAGCCTTTCAACGTCAGTCTTAATCAAAGCAATGAACCAGACAAAATGAAAGACAGCCGGTCGTCTGCTCGCGTGCCAGCCTGTTAGCAAAGCGGGCTCTTCTCAGAATGTTGTGAAGCGAACAAGGCAGTGACGGCAACGTTTTAGGGTTGCCGAAGTACTTGAAATGCTACAAACTGAAGGGTCGGACATTGAAGAGGTGGATGATGACGAAGAAGAAAGCGAATTTAATGCAGAAAGCGAGCATGGGTATGGTGATTCGGGGTGAAAAATTGGCAGTATTTTCTACATATGGCAAAACTGTAAACATAAGATGAGAAATTTGATTTTTCTATATGTAATAGCTCAACACGTAATAAACCAGTTCTGAAAGTTTCATTTTCTTGCACAGTATTTTGTATTTTTTGTAATTTTTTTCCAAACCCTTACAAATGGGCCGTCTGTGGGGAAAAGCAAGGGAGAAAACTTGTCGTCCCGAGTGAGTTAATCTAAGCACTGAACCAGACAAAATGAAAGACAGACAGAACCCAAGAAGCTAAGTGGTGCAAACTTGTAGCCTTTCAACGTCAGTCTTAATCTGAGCACTCAACCACCTGCAGAGTGTGCATTCCCCAGCTGAACTTGTCACACAAAGAACCGACCCAGTGTATTCAAGTGGCAGAAGATGAAGACAGAAGACAGAAAGAATTAACTCATGAACAGATGAATGAATGATTTTATGTTTCATGAGATGGTATTAGAATGCTCTAGTTCACATCCGTTCAAAATATCGCTTCCCAGAATTAAGTATTTAAAAAATGAAATAAACATTTAAAAAAATACACAACCTTTCCTATTTTAGTATTTACTTAACATAAAAACAAAGAGCAATACAATATCGTACACACCATAGTTTAACACAAACATCTGTCCACTGTCAAAGTACATTTGGTGAAAAACAGATTCTGCAGTTGTGAAGCTTCATGCCACATTTAATGCCTTAGTTCACAAAAATTAAAAAACCCTAACAAACAAGAACACCAAGACAATCACATGGAAGCAAAGAAGTGATCATAAAGGTAACCTGCCATACAGCACCAACACTGACATAATGCCAACTGTGCAATGTCAGTAACGATCTCTGGAGCTTCTGTTGGCATGTGCCATCAATACTGTTAGATCTATATTGTGATCAGTCTGCTTTCTCTCCACCTAAAATGCTGTCTGCAAGCTGCAGTAATACCAGGGATGGGGCTGCTGAACCATTCTCCCTTAAAATGCCAGCTCTGCTCTTATTTGCTTTCAGAGTCACACTGACTTGTACATGCCGACTAGTGAACTATGTGTTGAGGTATTCAATTAATAACGTTTTTTTTTTTAACATTATTATGGAATATCAATTCTTTTTGTTGTTCTTTTTGTTTCAGAGCCCTGTTATGCTCTCTGAGCACCCACAGTTAAAGACATAAATAGTTTAAGTACTTTAACAACCCTGTTTCTATAAATTCTACCGACTGATGAATATATTCACAAACGTTTTTTTTTAACATTATTATGGAATATCAATTCTTTTTGTTGTTCTTTTTGTTTCAGAGCCCTGTTATGCTCTCTGAGCACCCACAGTTAAAGACATAAATAGTTTAAGTACTTTAACAACCCTGTTTCTATAAATTCTACCGACTGATGAATATATTCACAAACATGAATGTGCATGCATATATACACACACCATCCATCATCTGTGTAGTGTATTCATCAACGTAATAATTCTGACCATTATATGGACACGCATACAAATACAATGAACACAGTGGTGGGACAACAAAATGCTATGAGTGGAAAAGTGGGAAGTGGTTGGAAGGGGCAAAAGACAGGAGGGAAGGTGTGAAATGGGAGAGGAAGAGGAGGGAGAAAAGCAACGACACTATAAGAAAGGCGAAGTGGGGAAACTGGGACTACAGGTCCCCATCAATACACAACCTGCACAAAGCCAACCATAATCCATCCCCTTCCCATGCTAGATCTATACCGGTACAATAGTGTAAGTCCACTGACCCAATGATTAATCAATATACACTGTTTGGCTTCCTGATGAAAAGGCCCTACAATTACAAACTCCAGACCCTACATAACTCCAGGTAGACCCCATGGAGACCACTTTGTGCAGATGAAAAATGCCCTCAGTAATCAATAAACCTGTAGAGATCTCGTGACTCTAAATAAATTGGAGAAACACACAGTGATGCACTGCAGCTGTTAGCTATTATTCATGACCCACATTTGAAATGCACAACAGAAAAAAAAACAGAAAAAAAAAACAGTGGTGACTCCTTGCACATGACTCAGAGAGACAGCTGATTCATCCACAAGAGAGCTTCTCATGAAAGAATTAAACAAGAACAAGAAAAAAATTTAAAAAATAAAATAAAGAAGGATGTTATAACTGTGACCAGCTCCATCCCCTAAAATTCATCAGCTGTCAATTTTCACAAGTTTGGGAGTTGGCAATCTTAAAGTTTTACATACATGATACAGATCTACCAATGTGTGGGGTCTTTTGTTTTTGTTTTGTTTTTCATTGCAGATCATTGATTAAACATTTATCTCTGACTGTTAGAGATACACGATCTGAACTATCTGACCAGAATTCTGCTTCTTTGTTAGCAGTACCTTTTGGGAATTACCCTTCTCAGTCCTGACAGTCACTTTATGTACATTTTGCAGACTACCTTGGTTGCTGGAAAGATATTCTGCGTTTCTGTGTTTACATTACAAATAGGTATTCATTGTCTCTAGTTTATGTAGTGCTCAAAGACATCACACTTCTCACTCTCAAGGAAATGCTTCATTATGTAAGAAACAGAAAACTCATTTTTATACAGATGAGAATTTCAAGTGATTATTCTAGAGACTGTCTGTTTTGTAAAACCACTCAGAACAGTATCACTATCAGAATTTTTTTCTGGTATTTTGCAACTCCCCTGAAATAAGTCATTTGGAAAGAATCAAGATCTTACTTCTTAGCCGTATCTAAGATCTTTTTTTTTCGTTCAGATTTTCATAAAATTTTAAAGAGATTAAAAATATTTGACATCTTTCACTGTTTGAGCTCCTCTTTTAACTTAAAAAAAAAATCTTATTTGAATCTAAAACCTACTTCCGAATTTAATAATGATAATTTCTGACCAACACTGAGAACAGATTTCAGAAATTTGATTCCGTTTCCTTTGTATCCTGTTCCTGGATACTTTGGAGGATACTGGAAAGTCATACACACATACACACTGACAAATCCAGCAAGAAATTAGAAATCTGTGTGTGTGTGTGTGTGTGTGCGCGCGCATGAGTGTATCTGTGTGTGTGTGGTTGTGTGTTGGCGTGTTAAATAATTTTAATCCAGCCAGTGAATTAAGTACCAACAATGGAACTTGACAGTCTCTCTCAAACATGAAAGAAAATGCACACACAAAATAGCAATTATAAACAAGAAATGAGCAAATAAGCCCCCCTCCCCTTAAAAACAACAACAACAACAAAAACACTCCCCAAACTATGACCTGAGCTAAATCAGCTTCAAAGTTGAGGTATAAACTCCAGCAAATCGCATTTTGGCTGTTAAGAAATCCTCTCCAGTACAGCTGTTTACCTGTTGTGGCGCTTCAGATGTTTCTGCAGAGACAACTTGGAGTCTGTTCCTCCCTTGGAGACAGGCAGACTCTCCAGGTTGGACTTGAGCAGATTGATGGATGACCGCAGCTCCTCAATGTACATACTTTCCATCTCCTTCACCACAAACTTTGGGTGCTGTCGCAACTTTACAACACAGACACAAAACATCAAAATAATGGGGTATGGGGGTGTCAGCACTGTGGTGAAGTACAGTTTGGTGCATGACAGACTGCCTCACATTCCAAACTTAAAAAATTTGCATCAGACTTTTTTTTTTCCATTAAAAATAGCTCATTCACTTTTTTCCCCATGTTCTTTTCAGAGTTCACCTCAGCTTAGCGAACTTCATTCCTGTCTGACTGATGCTAATGATACAGTCTCTCTCACTTGAGAGATCACAACAACTAGAAAGTATAGATCTGGCAAAAATGAAGACTAGCCATATCTTGTCTGTTGGTTCAGAAATTATAATATCTGTTGATATGTGAAACAACAGCTGTACGAGTATGACTGCTAACCTTCAACAAAGAGACAAATAAAAACTTGAGAAGACAAAAAGAAAAGAATGTTTCTCAACCCACTTCAGTTTTTGTTTAAGGAATCTGGTATTATTATTCAGACTGTGAAAAGATCTTACCCTGCTCATGACTTCAACACTGTCCAGTCGGCCTTCTAATTCTCTTCGAACCTGAGCTGCTTGCTCATCTGCGTTGTCAAGCTGATCATGGTGATGAAACAAAAGCAGAAACAACTGATAGTGATTATCACCATGGACTGCATAACACTAAACAGTAGTTTTTCTCTCTCTCTGGCTCACACACACACACACACACACACACACACACACACACACACACACACACACACACACACACAAGTTTACATACTCACACATGTATCGCTGACAGTAAAATAAAATACTGGTTAAGATAGCTGTTCAGGTTTTATGGTATTGGTCAAAAGTGTTACATGTCTTGCACTGGTTATCATTGGTATGATGAGAATCTGTAAGCAGTTTTTGTGCAATCATACTGAACACTGAATTGCTAATTGTCATCACTGCCCAAGCAATTCAAAAAGGTTATACACCAATGAAAAGAATTACTAGACTATCTGATCCAGTTCTGGCACCTGGATAGGTCTTGTGATTAAATATATCACATGAAGTGATATAGCCTTTTTTTTTTTATTATAGGGGTGGTTGCTCTGTCCTTAGCGGCTTATGTTTTTTTCCATGCTCTTTCAGTTTCTGCTGTTCAACAACTCTATCTTCAATCACGAGGAGAAGGGACAGAAGAAGGTGGAAGGATGGGTAATGGTCATGTTATGACCTTGACCTTTGATACTGAATTCCATTTTCAAAAGAGATAACACTTACTGTGACCAGTAAGTTGCAGTAACAATTCCAAATCCATTGAACATTTTATGTTTGACATGTACTAAGCATTTTCTGTTTTGCCAAATAATGACCTTGACATTTAACCTCTTGCACAATTTACCAATTCATTATTTAAATAAAAGATGAGTAGACAGGCCTTTTGGCTAATTCACACCTACCATCTAACTTAAGTTTGCTTCTTGTGCTTTCAAAATTTCCCTTCTAAAGCATATCATAGATCACACACACACACACACACACACACACACACACACACTGACACATACACACTGTGAAACATGTATACTGTTCATAACTGAGACTTATACTGGCTACAGGTTATTACATAATAATTTCTGATTAAAAACAAACAAACATGTATGCAAGTCAGAAAGCACACATACAGTACACACACAACACAACACCACACACACACACACACACACACACACACAGCCACATACACATGACTCTTTAGTCTTTGTCTTCAACTATAAATAACATCTGAAGAGTTTTCCCATGGAATGATAGACTGCAAGTTCACAACATGGCACCAACTATCTTCTCATTTATGTGCAACAGAACAGCAAATCACTTTATTCTTTTCAAATTGCAATACATTCTCAATTAAATCCCAGCCATTTAGTAGCAATCAAAATCTTCACTTATACTTTAAACATGTTAATACTCAAAAGTCACTTCATCCAGAGATTAAAAAAAAGAGATATTGTGTACCGTCTAACTGTACTGCTTCACTTAACAGTATACATTATTACATATATTTATATATTCACAGAATATATATTAATAATATATATATTATTTATATATATATATATATATATATATATATATATATAATATGTATATGCAGTTCAAGGAACAGAGCTCAGGGATAAATTTAAACTATCTTTCAACTCAAATGATCAAAGTCGAGCATAATTCAAAAACAACCAATCAACTACATAAAAACAATGGAAGCCAAAAGAAAGTTTTAACAAAAACAATAAATAAACTTCTTCTTTGTTTAGTCGTTAGGAAAAAAAAAAAAAAAGCTGCCATGCTTCACCTTTTACTAGTTTCTCATTCTCTCTTTCTCGGTCTAGAGCTCTCTTTCGTCCATGACACATATATATTATATAATGATATAGAAAATTTATAAGTTTGATTAAACCAACTTATCAAGCGACGTGTGGTATTCAAGACTCAGTTTAAATTGCAGTTTCAAGGAAATGTCTCACCATCTGAAATAATCACTATTACTATAACACAAATCTGCTTTTCAAATCTTTTTAGATTATTGAACAAGTGAACAACAACAAAATTAATGGGAAGCAGATGCCTGACTGCAGTGGTCTGACCTTGAGAACCTACCCAAGGTATGCATTTAAGGAATTTACAAAAATAAATAAATAAAAATAATAAGTTTAAAATTTTAATAAAACTTAAAACATACATGCATAAAATTAGACGGCAACTAATTGGAATAAAATAACAGATATGGACCACATTCATCAAACTTGCATGCACATGCACACTCTCACACATGCGCGCGTGGTCGAAAACACACACATACACAATGGCATACAATGATATAGACTACAATAATCATATCAATAAAGAAAAATGAAACATGCTGGTTTTGCCATAGACAGAACCACAACATTTTGTGCGACTATCAAAATAGACCACTAGTAGTAGACTAGTACTATGCGCTTCAGGTCTGTTTCCTTTACTGGTGCATGTGTCATTTTATAAAAACCTTCAATTACTGAAAACAATGGTGCGAAGTGTTGTAACTTGTATCAATCAATTCTTATTATCTGTTTCTCACTTTGTTTGACTGTTACTGTAATCTTATTCTTGTTTCATATTCACCACCACCCGTCACCCACCCAAACATCACCACTACTATCACAACCTCTTGCTATTGTACTCTTACCTGACAAGCATTGTAGAGAATCTGATGCTCATACTTTTTAACATCAAGGATGTTCTGAAACATGTCATAAAGCTGTTCTTTGCTTAGTATGAGTTCAGATGCAGCAGTTGTCATCCTCTGGGGTTGCTTTCTGGGATCTTCTTCTCCACGGTAGATGGCATCAAACTTTGCCATCCATGAACTCAACACTGTCTCCTTACTTAGTCCATCTATCTCTGGCAAGCTTCTGACGCGCTTTTCAATGTTGTTTTTGAACACTTCTCTGAAATCATTTGCTGAGCACCCACCACTGCGTACCATGTTAGCAACTCTATCACTCTTCAAAAACACTTCATAATAGCTTTGCACTGCATTTGTAAATGCCTCATCAGCAACAATATGTGTTTCGCCGTTTAAAAAAGCATGAAATCGTTCTTTTATTATTTGTAGCTGCTGCTTAGTAACTTTAGTCTGTCGCCTGGCCATGTCTGTTGGCTGTTTGGCATTGAATGGGTACGCGATACATCTCATAACAAAAACGTACAGCTGCAGTCTTTTCTTTCTCTCCTCTTCTTCTCTCTCTATTTTCTCAGCATCCTCCACCTTTTCTCTATCACTAACCAGAGAAGGACTGGGACTTGAGGGTCTGATGCTGTTGGATCTTGAATGTCCACCAACAACACTCAAGTTATCCCCACTTGCAGACAGGCTCCTCTGCTCGCCACTCGGCAAGCTGAGAACTTCAGAATTATTTTCATCTGCATCCTCAAGGGTTCCATTCTCTGACTCCTCTTCGCTTGATGATGGATCGAGCATGTTTACTTCCCCCTATTCAAAGATTCAACCACAACACTCTGTAAAACTGTATGTCACATAGGAAAGTACACTCGAGATAGTCACAGGCCACATTCATTTACATCTTGTGTGCGCATGCGTACATTGAAACAGACGAAAATAAAATTTTTATAAACTTATTTTTTCTATTGTACATAATAAGTATAATCATATTACAATATCAAAAGTAACTGAACCATAAAAACAAAAAATGCTTGAAAGTATTTATCGATTTATGCATCACGCGAGAACAGTCTTTCCTGCAATTATATTTTGTAAACCCCGTAGCAAGTATTTTCATGGCTGCCAAATGCGAAGGATTTCGTCCGATTCGGAAACAGTTTTAGTGTTTTCATCACGCTGATAAGGAATTTTTGCATAATTTAGTGCAATTTGACAGTTCTGTGCCGTATTTAAAGTGGTAAGTGAGCTCTTTTGTTTCAGCTTTATCCCTGTTGTCAAAGAAATACCCTGTATTGTAAAAGTAGGTTGCGAATCATAACAGTTGGGTCTGCACTGCACTATCAGCAGTGTGTACACAACTATTTTGGTTAAAAATTTTCACATCCAAGTGCTTCAGGGATATTTCATGTTCCAATATTTCATAGTAATGTACTATGAACAAACCTTTATGGTAAAATAATTATTATTAGATGAAACATTTTATCCATCTAACCTTGCTGAGATTATAAGTCAGTTGTTCGGAATCGTCTGCAACACTGAAGAAAGCAGACGAGACGGACGTTATTACGTTTTGCAGGTTTTTACTTATTTTGGTCTGAGATTTTTAACGTATTAGATAATTATACAATCAGCTGATAGATTCAAAATCAAAATTATTTAATGTAATGCGTTTTTCTCTGAATGAATGTAATTATTCTTATTACAACATGCAGCGCATTGGGTGTCGAGCAAGCGAATCTGGCCTTGAGGTTGACGGCCAACTGAACCGCCATCTTGCCAAGAACAACATTCACACTTTCGACTATTTCTCGTGCTGATAACGGTTCATCACTTTATTTTCCCTCTCCAGATTGTTTCTAACCCGTGTTCAATTCTACTTCATTTTACATGATTTAAACTATTTTCAAGTGAACTGTTTTTAGGAATATATTTATATTTTGTAAAATTTGTTGATCAATATTGATTGGTAGCCATAAACTGGAGAAAGTGCTAAATAAAGCAAACGAAGCGGTTTCAAAAGAAGGTCTACAGAAACCCAATTGGGGAACAAAGGATTGAATCATAAAACAACTTTTGATAGGAAGTAGATTGCTACACATGGAAGACTATAAGTATAACATCTCAGATAACTGATAAGTCAAATGGGACTGCATGAGAGCAATGTCCTTCATATTTATTATATTCATATGTTATAGTTTGAATAGAAGCAAGGTTGATAGAATTATTCGCACAACCAAATGTACATTTGCATATAAATGTAATTCATATAAGCTTTTGTTAATCTGATTTTAAGAAAGGGTCATATCTGGAAATGGAACATGACAGCTTAGTAGTTGGCGGTTTCCTGTTATCCTGTGCCAAAATTGTTATAAGAATCAGCTGAGCTAGAAATAGAAGGGCAACAGAATTTGTAACTGAGATTGAGAAGGGCACAAAGACCACTAGAGAGTTCCCTGCTTATATGACTGTAAGTCAGTAAACTGTAAGAGTAAGTTGTTAACTCATCTTCGCTGCAGTCTTTCAAGTCCAGTCTGAAGATCCACCTCTCCCCTCCTGAATAATTGTCAACAGCTTATCCCTTTCCACATTGAACTAGAATGACTATTAGTGAGTGAGTTTGAGAGTTTCTGACTTTGTTGGTTGTATTTTTGATTGTGTACCATTTATGATTGTGTGTTATATGTGTGTGTGCATTGGGCATTTGTGTTGTGTGTGTGTTTTAGTGTGTGTGTGGGGGAGGAATGATTTTTAACAGTGTTTGGTATCTTGTGATCAATTTTTCCCTTTTTGATATTTACGTGTGTGTTTTATTTGTAAACGCCTTGAGCATATTTTCAAGATTAGATGTAAATGCTCATGATGAAGATAATAATTGTATTAAAATGTAAATAGAGGCACTTCACATGATCTGTACCCTTGAAATTGATTGGCTCTTTGAAATTGCGAGCGGCAAAGGCAATTAAGAGAGGCACAATGTGTGAAACAGCAGGCTTCTTTTCGATTGTTTCCTGGTTTTATTTTTGTTTTGTTTTCTTATTATTGTGGATACAATAGCACTTAAACATATTTTGGTTATAGCGTTGGAGACTTTCAGCTGAAGAAATGGAGGACAGCACATGTTTACTGCTTTTGCCTGTGCCGATGGCCTTTGACATTGCTCGCAATTTTTAGTAAAAGATCATAAGATGTCCTTGCGCAATATCCAAGATGGCTGCAAAACTCTCCAGTGGTCTGATAGCCTATACAGTGAAATCGAAGTTGACATCAATAGAGAATTTATACACCTGTAGATTTTACTGTCAAATTCTCTCTCTCTCTCTCTCTCTCTCTCTCTCTCTCTCTCTCTCTCTCTCTCTCTCTCTGTACTGGCAGCCTCAACCGCTAAACTGAAGCTAAGATTGAAAAACGTTGATTTTGCCTGTTTTTCTCAAGCCTGTAACTTAAGTGACGTAAGAAATAAAGATATGTTTTATACAGGAATTAAGTTGAATTTCTCCTCTTTCCTATGCTGTCCTTGTTTTTCTTCTGTTTTGTCTTTATTGAGTAAACGAGTAAAAATCATGAATGGTCAGAGGGCTTTTTACATGCCGTGTCTGACCACCTCGACAGGGATCGTGTCAGCGGATATGCGGGCCAGTTTTTCTTTCGCTTTGTTTCGTCTGGATTCTTTCAACCTACAAGGCTATTTTTAGCACTACTGTGTTTGTTTTCAGTTGTTATTGTTTTAGCATAATAAGCTTATTTTTGTGAATGTAACGCTTGAAAAAAGATTTTAGGTGGGATTTTTTTTTTAATGTATATATTTCTCAAAACTGGTAATAAGTTTTAAATGAATGCCTGGTAATAAACGAAAGCTCTTTTAATTCCCTTTTGAATGGTCTATGAAACTACCAGGTGATGTTGATGGTGCTGACAAGCTCTGAGTCGAAAGAGCGGCTGTGCATCATTCAGATGCCAAAATGGCAGCTACCCATGATGTAAGACATGCGCCTAACTTCAACATTGGTCTTGATACAGAACCTGATAGGCAAGGGAAACCTTTAAGATTGAGTGATTTTGCCATTATGCTGTTGATGATATCAAAGATAAAGATTTAAAAGGGGAATTGTTTTATAAAATGAGAGCACAGAAGTACTCGATAACCGGGAATACTCTATGAAGTGCAAAAAATCAGGACACATATCTGTTCGACAATTGTTTCTCTTATTTTCAGAATGCAACTAATATGAATATGTAAGTTTTTGGTTATCGAAATAAAAGATTAATCAGCAGACACACTTTAGGGTAGTGGTTTTGTTTTTATTTGCAAAATGCTGTTCGCAAATTTTCCAGAACATCGTAATGCCTACAACTTGATAACAAGAAAATATTCCGGAAAATGTGTGTGTGTGCATGTGTGTGTGTGTGTTCAATGAAAAAAAAATTTTTTTAAATTTTCGTTTGTTACAGATCACATCCAACAGATCTGCTTGGCTTTAGCGCATGCATGTTGAATATTTTGTGGGACTCACTGACTATAAGCAAATTTGTATGTGTAAATGCGTAAGATAATAATAATATTAAAAAAAATTAATAAAAGACACCAAAATCAAACAAACATTTCCATTTTTAAAAAAACATAGTTATAATGATAATCCCAATCTTTTTTCTACCTATATATTTGCTCTTCCATGTCCCACCCCTTCATAAGTTTATTTCTCTTTCAGTTTCACTTGCTCCAGAAAACCTTTGAAGGCAGGAGAGAAAGGAACAACATTCCATTTAAATTTTAATATTCTGTGCCCATTTAGGACATTTTAAAGGTCATTGTATATATTATTATTATACATGTATGCGTGTGTGTGTGTGTATGTCTGTATCTGTTCTCATTGCCAGTGGTGAAGTGTCAGTGGTAAAGTACATGGAAAGACTTGTGTGCTTCTGATATATATGTAGTTTAAAGATATTTCAATTTTTAGCACTTTTTGTACGAGTATTGTTACTCGATGTGCAGTCCACCCCATTCTTCCTCGGTCTCCTTTCTTCCCTGTCTCTTGTCTGTTTCTATCTGTCTGTCTGTGTCTCCCTCTTTCTTTCTTCATATAAGGCTGAAATTTTGATTTTATCGAGGTGTTAGGTTTTTTTCATGGAGTGTGTGCGTGTATCGGAACATAAGTAAAGATTTGTGTGGCTTTATTGCATGCTTTTTATGTTTTAAGTTTATTTGTGCATATATAAATATTGACTAATGTGTATTTACTCTAATGTACAATACACACCCCTTTCCCTCTTTCTGTGTCTGTCTTTCTACTTCCTCTCTATCTGTCTCTCTATTTTTCTCTCTTTGGGGGTGTTTGTGTAAGTGGGATGGTGAATTTTATATTTTGAATATATATGTATGTTTTAAAGTTTGTGTATGGGTTTGTGTGGGCTACGCTGGACAGGACACATTGTCCACATGACAGACAGCAGGGTCCTGAAGATGCTCTTGTATGGCCAGCTGAAGGAAGGCCACTGCAGACTATGAAGACCCTGCAAGCGCTTCAAGGGCACCTTGAAGACAAACCTCAAAGCCTGTGACATAGACATCGCTTCCTGAGAAACTGATGCCTTTGACCGCTCTTGCTGGAGGATGCTGTGCTCTTGTGGCATGCTCAGTTCTTGATGATGAGAGAGAGAAGCAGTCAAACCATTTCTTAAACTGAATTTTGTTTGTTTTATTGGGTTTTCAATAGCAAAAACTAAGTTTTCTTTTCATTTTTTTTTTTTTCTTCTTCACAACTCTGGTCTCCTGGCTCTCCGGCTTCCATTCCACCACCTATTCAGTGCTCTTGCCCCATCAAAGAGATAGGGATGGTCATAAACCATCTTCGTCCGCCTTTTAGTTTTTCAAGGTGGTCAGCATTTGTGCCTTCACCTCTTGCATCAATGAACTTTAACTCTGTGTCACAAAGTGGGTGATGACTTATAATCATGTGTTATAGGCTATTTAATTTACCTTTGCCTAGTTTCAATAGCACAGAAACTTAAGAATTTCAGAAAGCATATCAGAATTTGGCTAATTCTGTTCCAGGTACTCTCGTGTAAAGGAAAGCATGGATGGTGAAGGCATCTATAATAGTCAACTGTAGCCAGAGTTCAACGTCGTTATCAACATGTTTTACTTGACTTGAGGTTTACTTTCCTTTTTTTTTTTTTTTTTTTTTTTTTCTCTCCCCGTTGGACAGTTGCAAACTGAACTCATGATAAAGTTTGAAAACCCATCACAATGAGCATTAGGCTGAGGATTGAAGCGGTCAGAGGAAGTTATGTGAGTGCAGACCATCTTCACTCGGGACAGGATGCTGCAAATTCAGAGTGAGTTGTCTGAACTGTGAAAATAACAATATCTTGCACAAATGCAAACCTAAAAAATTGATATTGAAATATCCTTTCAGTCTCCCTGGCTTGGTGTGCTTAAATTGGATATTTACTCAGAAAGTTGATTCCCTGTTATCAGTTTGAAGATAACATGCTATGTCAAAAAAATAGTTCAGATGTACTTGTCCATCGTAACGGTAACATACATAATAGCCACGTTGGGGCGCGTGAGCATGCGTGGGGGGGGGGGGGGGGGGGGATGAGGGCGACCATGCGTGATTGGGCATGTATCTGTGTACTTGTTTTTTCTTATTGGGGGGAGGGGCAAATGCGTGTGTGTGCGTGTATTTGTAGATGAGTGTGCAAGGGTGTGTGTATGCGTGTACATGTGTGTGTGTGTGTGTTCCCAGGTTCTGAGAAACAAGTTTACCATGCAGGCCAGTAGAAATCAAAAGATCCCAAATTTTAGGAAGCAAGAAACACAAGTCCCTCGGGAATACAAGATCCCTGATTGTTGTGCTGTGAGAGATCCCATATACCAAGAAATAAGAGATCCCAGTCTTTAAACAGCAAGAGATTTAGGATCCTTGAAAGCCCTATTCTTTAGGAAGTGACTAATTATTGGTTATATGTAGTGAGAGACCAAAGTCCCTAAGCAACGAGAGGTCCCATTCTCTGGGAAACGACATATCCAAGGTTCTAACATGAGAGAGATGCCAGATTCTAAGTCTAAGATCACGGGTCCAAGAAATAAGGAGATTCCAGGACTATAAAATGAGACACCCCAGTTCCCTGGTAAATAGATATCATGGTCAAAGGATGCGAAAACTGTTACACATTGCTAGGAAACAAAAGCTGAAGGAAATGTTAGAATCCAGCACCCTAGGAAACAAGAAATCAAGGTCCCTGGGAAACAGAGTTTATCAAGTTATTAGGAAATGATCACTGGAGAATGAGAGATCAGATGTCCATTGTGTATATGTTTTTGCATGCGTGTGTTTTTGTATTTTACATGTCAGTGCAGGCATGTATGTGCACACCTATGTGTATGTATGTGTTCATCAAACTCTTTCCCTTTCCCTCCCTCCCACTTCTCACTGTATGTAGTAGCATACAATACATTTTGAGGAGAAAAAAAGAAAAAAAAAAAGTTGTACTTGGCAATTAGAAAATCCAGTTTTAGATTTATTTCAGTTTGACCCATGAATAAGAAAATTGATGTTAAGGGTTTTCTAGCTTATACTGTAACTGAGTTATATTTGATTAGTATCATTATTGTATCATTATATTTTGCTGACTTGTATGGTAATTCTAACAGTGAATGTAATCACTCCAATTCAGTTCTGTGTGTAAGGTTGAGTTTTTATGAAATGAAGTCAAAATTATTATGTACACATAATTTTGCAGTACTGATGCTCATGACATACCAGTACCAGACGATGTCACGATTCGAACACCTCAGTCCTACCCAGGATGTTTTGGGCTACCGTATCAGGTCTCATAATTCTGTCTGTCTGTCTGTCTGTCTCTCTCTCTCTCTCTCTCTCTCTCTCTCTCTCTCTCTCTCTCTCTCTCTCTCTGATTTTGGACTCCATCAATCAGTGGGTGCACTGTAGAATACGTTTTATAAGAATACCTTTCACAAAGGACAGGATTAAAGGTTTTGGATAAGTTTGTATAAAATGTATTTGAACACATTTCATGTTGTGAAAGTAGGCTTGTTAGGTGTCTTGCATTGGAGTTGTCTGGTATGGTTGAACACAAGAGAAGGGGTTACAATTATTTATTTTAAAAATTATTTTTTTATTACAAGAACGTTGTTCACAGATTTCATACGCTGGTGTAAAACATAGGGTAGTAAGAATATATCTGACAGGTTGCTGAGACGATGCAAAAAAAACAAAACAAAACCGGTTTCCATTTGTTTAAAAAATAAAACATTAAAAGACAGTTCCTTTCAGTTTTCCATATTACAAAATTTCTGAAATCCTCCATGGGGCACTTCACTAAAACACTACAAGTGCAAGGCATTTGAACAAGATCCTGCTTTTTTAGCGATATATTTCTACTTGGCATTTGATAATAATATGGACAATTATATCCTTGAATCTTACATATATATATTAGCAGTTCCTGAGGTGTGTATATATGTGTGTGTGTGCGTGTATGTGTGTGTGTGTGTGTATATATATATATATGTATATATGGTTTTATTTCCATTTATTAGTTATACACACAGATTACTCATGGCAATCTGCCTTTCTATGTTTTTTTAATCTGGCTTAATTTTGCTCTAAGCATATTGAGCAGAATTGGAATGGTTTTGTTGAACTGTTATATAATCTCGTAATAAAATCGAGTTCATTGGGAAGTATTTTGATCCCATCATGTATAGTTCCTCAAGCTGTTTCAGCTGGCACATTTGAGATGAAAGGCACATCTTCAGAGTTTATAAATCGATGTTTGATTTATCGACACACCATTTGTTTCGTGCTGGTGTTCGAAGTGTTTGGTAAACAGATATCTTTTCAGGACCATAACTATGGGGCACAACCTCCAATGTCCCCTCCACCACCACCACCAAGGTCACCAACACCACCCCCACCCACAGTCAATGGGTCTGCCGAGGTTGAGGAAGAAACGAAAGTGCCGGCAGTTAGCAATGAGGAGGAAGTCATGGAGGACAGCATCACCCGCTGCATCTGTGGCTTTCTTCATGATGACGGATACATGATCTGCTGTGATAAGTGCAGGTGGGGGGCTTCATTCCCTTCCCCTCTGATCACCCCTTCACTTATTTTATTTTCCAAGGAATTTCTTAGTAAGTCATTGTTCTGTGAACAATATTGATGTGTGATACTGATGCAAATCTTTATCAGAGACTGTTGGAGACAAATACTATCAATGATACCAATGAAAAGTGAAAAAGCAAGAGTTCTCTGAGTCAAAAGAAAACAAGAGAACTCTGCCAACAAAACTGCTTTTGTTATTCTGTTGTAAAGAAGGCTCATCAGTAACTTCAGCTTGTGCATCTTACAGCCTGGTTGTTGATTTGTTATCAAATGTGAATCTTGGAAGACGGGTGCAATAGCCAAGTGGTTAAAAGGTTGGACTTTCAATCTGAGGGTTCTGGGTTCAAATTTCTGTAACGGCGCCTGGTGGGTAATGGGTGGAGATTTTTCCGATCTCCCAGGTCAACATTTGTGCAGACCTGCTTGTGCCTGAACCCCCTTCATATGTATAAGCAAGCAGATCAAATACGCAGAGATCCTGTAATCGATGTCAGAGTTTGGTGGGTTATGGAGACAATAACATACCCAGCATGCCCACCCCCGAAAATGGGTTTAATTACACATGCTTAACTCTCTCCATACGAACGGCGAAAGAGACGACGTTAACAGCGTTTCTCCCCAATTACCACCATCAAAATATTACAAGCGGAAGGCTCTTACACTGAAGAGGTGAATGTTGACAAAGAATACCACAATTCTGACGACGGAAGCTAAAGGTTGGATCATTGAGACACCCACTGGACATCCGAGGGGTCTGTGTAGAGGAGAAGAGAGGACTGGCCGTACTGAGTGAGTTAACCATGACCCAACTAGTGCAGACTCCGGCAGGGGTCTGACATTCCTGTCCTATGCAAACTATTATCTGCCTATGCGGAGAAAATGAAAGTAACTACGGCCGATAACCTGGGATATGGCTGCAGATATGGCGGGGTAAAAATGGTCATATAGATAAAAGCCCACTTGTGTACATGATACAAGTGAAGGTGGGAGTTGCAGCCCACAAAGAAGAATAATCTTGGAAGGCATGTTTCTTATGTTTTGGTTTTAAGGGTGGCATTTTATTTGTTAGAACCATTATCTGTGCTTATGCTTATATACATTGGATGTTATTTAATTTCATTGCAAGAGTTTTACTATATTCATGAATTCATTGTTAAATTTATTAAGGAAGCTTCTAAAAAAATTCTTATTGGTGCTTAAAAAAGAGGGGAAATAAAGAAATTTCAGTTGATATACATTGGACTCGGGTCTTTTTTTAAATTTTTTTTTTTTATAAATATTACGATCATAACAGGCTGTTATGGTCAGTTTATGAAACAAATCACATTTTTTCTGAATGTTTTTAATTTACCTTTTTGTTTTGTTTTGTAGCATATCTTGACATTTATTAGTTAGCTTTGAATTGTTAAATTTAAAGTTGAAATCATTTTGATGTAAGAACATGCAGCGCGTGTGGGTTTACAGAAGTCTGGGGAAATGGAAGAAGTAAGGAGGTGAGGCTTGTGCAGAGGGATGAGTTTGTTAATGTATTGGCAGTTATTTGAATATCAGCAAATGTGTTTATTTTCCAGTGTTTGGCAGCACATAGATTGCATGGAAATTGACCGAAACAATATCCCTGAGAGCTACTGCTGTGAGATCTGTGAGCCACGAGAACTGGATGTTGAACGTGCCAGAATGATTCAGCTGAGGAGAAAAGAAGAAATTGGTAAGTGTCTGAAGTTAATTTCATACAAGGTAAATAGAAAATTTATAAAGTTACTGGGGGTTTCTTTGGGTTGGTTTTTTTTAAAAATTTATTTAGAAATATAGCTAATGTTTCATTATTTGTAGTTTATTTCTAGTCTATAAGCTTAAAGCCGTCTTGCCTGAAGTTGACTGGAAAAAAATCATGCTTCTTGATAAAGCTTTTTTCAAAAAGTGGTCGTAAAGTGGCGTTTTATTTGGCACGTTCACTTCTTAGAGAAAATGTCCAGTGTTAAAAATCATCAGCTCTGAAAGTCGTGTTTGGGGTTACACCTGAGACAGTCATAAAAAAATTTTTAAAAAACTCTTTGAAACTGAGCTGACAGGCTACACTTCAAAGAATAATTTTCTGCTGAAACTGTTTTTGTCTCTTGAAAGTTTTAAATGCTTGTTAATGAAATATTTTGTTTATTTTTTATGTTGTTGATTGTTCAAGTTTGTTTTTGGCTTGTTGTGTTCTGTTTTGCTTCCCCTCCTTTCCAGTTGATCACTTTTCAGTTGTTTGTTACCATCTGAGGTTCATTCTTTGTTTTGGGACATAATTCTGCTAGTGTTTTAACATGTTTTCAGTGCGTATTATATGCATGCTTCATATTTCTGCTTGTCCAGGACTGCTGTGGTCTCAGCTTCTGAGATCTGGAAATCATTCTTTTTGACTCACTTGTGACGGGTGCAGTAGCCGAGTGGTTAAAGCATTGGACTTTCAGTCTGAGGGTCCTAGGTTCAAATTTCGGTAACAGCACCTGGTGGGTAAAGGGTTGAGATTTTTCCTATCTCCCAGGTCAACATATGTGCAGACCTGCTTATGCCTGGACCCCCTTCGTATGTATTATGCAAGCAGAAGATCATGTACGCACGTTAAAAGATCCTGTAATCCATGTCAGCGTTCGGTGGATTATAGAAACAAGAACATACGGAGCATGCACACCCTCGAAAACAGAGTATGGCTGCCTATGTGGCAGGTAAAAACTCATACATGTAAAAGCCCACTCATGTACACACGAGTGAAGGTGGGGGTTGCAGCCCACGAATGAAGACGACGACTCATAAAACGAAGTGTCTGTGTTATAACATGGTGTTCGGTTGTCTGTGTGAATGTCTGTGTGTCTGTGGTAAACTTTAACATTGCCATTTTCTCTGGAAATACTTTGTCTGCCAATATCGAATTTGGCTTTAACATAGTAGGGAATTAAATCTTCACAGTCATACCAATAATAGGTTTTAAGTCTCCCGAATTAAGTCGTATTTCTGGATCATTGATGGTTTATTTTGTTGAGGCTACTTCTGGAGTCCAAAAAAGCCATTTGCCCTTGCAGGAATGTAAGGTATGCTTGGTTAGAAGACGGCATTGTTTAACTTGTTCACAATCATAGGAAAAGAATACAAAATACTGGACAGAACACATAAGTGACACTAACTGCACCATTGATGTGTTTACTGCATATGAATATTTTAAAGTGGGTACTGAAATATCTTGAATGAACATAAAAGAAAAATTGAATCGAACATTTCTTTCAGTGTCAGGTTGGTTTGTGCAGATCTATATGTGCTGCAGTGTGCCTGAGGCGATTTCAGTGTCTCCTTTATGGCCGAATGAAAAGAATTTCTTAAACTACCGATATTTGTCAAGAAAACATGATTTAGATGGTGTTATTGCTTCAGATGCATTGGTATTTTCATCGCACAAAAAATTAAATTTGTTCTGGTGACATCAGACACGGCGTAGCTTTAGGGATTAGACAACTTTTTTCTTAACAGAACAACAGTGGTTCAATCCAGCTAGCAGGCCACCAGGTGTTCTTGCTTTGATATTAAGTGTTCTTGTGATAAAAATGAAGTTATACATCATGGCCTGTTGACTCTGAAATCAGAAAAATGCAGAATATATCTATAAAATCAGGTAGGTGTTTATGAACCCATTTCTGTTCATCAGTATATTTATGTGTCCAGATTTTTAGAACCTTTTAAAATAGCTCATCTGATCTAATCTTGATTCACAGTTGAATTGACTATAACTACTTTAACTATGATTCCTGAATTGTGTCCAAAATCATTGTGGCATATATTGTGTAATCATTCACCATAAAGTAATGTCCAGTTTGGTGTTTCAGTGGCGGAAATGGAGCTTTGGTTCAGTCAGCCTTTACTTTTGCAGACTTGCATGTGTCATACTTTGGTTGGAATTCGTTCCACTAGTTTGTACATCCTCATGCCCAATAAGAACAATGGTTGAGGGGAGCTAAATACAGCTGTAACCGTGTGGGAGTTCAGGTGTTCTGGGTTTTTTTTGTTTTTTGTTGTTGTTTTTTTTGTGGCTGTTGTTTATGAGATTGGATTGAGAGGTGAATCAGGTTGTAAATTTGACTTGTACACTTGAATTTGCTGAGCTGCTTTTCAGCCATTCAGAATTCAGTAATTCACATTGGAAGTGTCAGAAAAAAAATCAGTCAGCTGAATATTGCCTTTATTTCAGACTTATTAAAAGCCTGATGAATCTTTATATCCTGAGTACTATCAACATTAATATATATTCATATATTTCTCTGAAATTTCAGTTATTCCTTTTATTTGCTGAGAAGCATTCCTCAGAAGTATTTTCAGGGATTGGCGGGTGTGTTAATTGAGACAAGTTTTTGTTTGTTTGTTTGTTGTTTTGTTTATCTAATGATACTTACTGTGGCACATAAAAAAGGAATTGATGTCATATGCCCTTATTGCTTGTCATCTGCTGAATATCACTTTCTGCTTTTCTTTGTGGCAGAAAGCCTGGTAGTGGGCAATAAATTGATTTTTGCCTTCTGGGATTTTGTTTTCTCATCAAATCAGTAGCTGCACCTTTGATAAATAGTACACTTTGTAAAGTGGGAAATGTCATCTGACAGACCTGTTTCCTTCCAAATATGAAAATAACAAAGTGAGCATTATGTACTCTAAATTGTAAATGGTATATGCGTTTGAAAATATCTTTGCTCTGTGTATGTACTGTAGTTAATAGCACTGCAAATGGTGGATTTTTCAGTTCATTTGAAAACATATATATATATATATATATATATAAACTCCAGTTAATTGCACTGCAAAATGTGGATCTTTCAGTTCACAGTTTACTGGGGGGGAAAATGTTGTCCATAGAAAACAGGTCTGTAAAGAGCTTAAGTCATTGTGACTGTTGCCTTTCTGAAATTAGCTTTCAGACTGGTTTTTGTTCCTGGTATGAAAATCATTTCCTGATGTCTTGAAACCTGCTGAGACTGTAGTTGTGCCACCATAAATGTTGTTTTTCCCCTCTTTGGTTTGTGCCTGTATCCCAGGAGTGGGGCATGGCTTGCTTGCTGCTGTCATTTGTTTGTGGTCATCAGGGAAACGTTCTACTGTCATTTTTGTAGATACAAGCGCTACAGATACAGACCCTGAAGAGCCTGCAAATGCTTTAGCCTCTTTAGGTAGAAAGCCAGTGCAGCCCAAACCCAAAGGAAGCAAGCAGCGCAGAGTCAGCAAGACAGGGACTCGTCTGCTGAAGACGGGAAGACTTTCCAAATCACAACAGTTGAAGAGAGATAAGAAACTCAAGCTGACCAAGAAAGAGAAGGAGAACATGAGAGACGCTTTAAAGAAGCAGAAGGTAAGATTCTGATTTTTGGACGGGGGGGGGGGGCTTTTGTTTCAAGTACTGAAGCATATTTAATGTCAATTGAGAAAGATATCTGGGTTGACCTGGGAGCAGTTCAATTATATAATGTATAATATAGTGCTGATAACATAGATTAATGTAAGATTGGGGCTGCATTTATTAGTCCACATCTATGTGGTATCCATCATTCTTCTTGAACAGGCCATCACCATCAGTGTTTTTCTGATACTATATTTATAGATGTAGTTGAAAGAGAGAGCAATAAATGTGAGGTTGAATCCTACCATATTAAACTAAATATACCATTCTCATGGTCTTGCTGGTGCTTATTGCTGCTTTGTACATGATTTTTGTAGAAATGTATTGTAGATCAACTACATGGTATAGAGTCACATAAAAGGCATGCGATTAGATTTTCTGTTCAGCATTCCAGTATTTTACATTGTAAATCCAATTTCATAATAGTTTCAACACAGGCACATGATCTGTTGTAAATCTTTGTGCAGAGTGTAATGTACAAGGGCTTGATCAATATAAATTATTTTTACAATAATCTGTCAGCTGGAAAAATGGTGCATACTGAGGTATTGAAATCATAACAGTTAGAAATGACTCTTCAGTACATGATGGTTTACTTTTTGACCAAAGAATGTTCTCTGTGTGCAGATTGGAAAGACTGGTGTTCCTAAAGAGAAAAAGGTATGTCATCAGTCAGTTACCACTTAGTGGTGTTGAGCGGAAATAAGAGATTTCCAACTGTTTTCTCAGAAACAGTTGTGACTTATTATTGGTAGATACATACATGAAGTGATTTTGTGTTTATTCTCAGTTGACTCGTGTGAAGAAGGTATGTAATCTGGTGCGTTTCAGTTGTTTGTATACCTGCCTGTGTTCAATGTTGGGAGGGGAGTGTTTGTATGGGGTGGGGGAAGGGGGGGGGGGTGAAATGGGGTCTCATTGGCATGACAGTGCTAGGATCTTTCATCTAACCATTATGGAGTAATATCTGGTTATCTGGTCTTGGTGAGAGTAAAAATCCATGGTGAAATTAAAGTTCAGGGGTCAAAGGTCAGAAAGTACTTGTTACGTACCACCCAGTCCCTTCCCTTCATCTGCTTCTCTTTTTTTTTTTTTTTTTTTTTTTTTTTTTTTTTTTTAATACTTTAGCTAATCTGGAATTGCACAAAAGCCACAAAATCTTTGCCTTGATTTTATCATTTTGATGATACTTGGTTTCAGATGAAGAAAAAGCTGAATACATCTCTCACCCAAAACAAGGCTGAGTTTTGGAATCGTTTAGAGTAAGTATTCGGGAGCTATTCTTGTTTTAAGGTTACATATTCTGTAAAATGTAGAATATTTGTTTGACACAATGTTAAGAAAATAAACACATCATGATCAACAGAACAAAAACAAAACGTAGTTATTTCAGAACAAGACAGAATGTGAAATGTCAAGAACACTATTTTTTTGCAGCTTCATGAACAGACATGCATGCATTCACCTATATTTGTTTAGTTGTGCACAACCTTTGTGTGTGTATGTTCTTTAACGTTGAGTATTTCTGCTTCCAGGCCATAAACATGCATGCATTCACCTATATTTGTTTAGTTGTGCACAACCTTTGTGTGTGTATGTTCTTTAACGTTGAGTATTTCTGCTTCCAGGCCATAAACATGCATGTATTCACCTATATTTGTTTAGTTGTGCACAACCTTTGTGTGTATATGTTCTTAAACGTTGAGTATTTCTGCTTCCAGGCCATTATTCTCTGTATATGGTGCTCAAGAAAACGAGTATAGTCCAGAAATTGTGGAGTTTCTTTCACACGTCAAGACTAATGGTGTACACTCGGTAAGAAAATTGCTTTTATTGTGCATGAAAAGTGTGTGCTGATCATTGATGTTGTCAGTAATCCCAGCTTTAATAAATCTGATTTCCAGAGTAAATGGTGAATTTGTAAGGTCTCTGGCAAGAAGAATGTAACAACTAATCTGACAACTATCTTGGGTCCATCCAGAGAGGTGGTAATTCCACTCACACCAGATGGTCCTTTTTCTTCTATTTGAAAGTTTAGAAGAACTGTTTTTGTATTAATGTTTTTAATCTTGATATTTTGATTAATAGATGGTTCAGTTTTCAATATGTTTTCATGACAGTTCCACATAAATATGTTGGTTTCTGTTTCAGTGTGTATGCATTTGTTCCTATGAATCATTCCAAGTGGGGATGAGAGCTATCAGAACTAAGTGTGTGTGTGTGTGCATGAATAATGTATATTTTCAGTATCATAAATTTCTTTTCCTTTTTTCACAGCCTCATTCAATTGGTGTTTTTCCTGAGGAGCTGCTGGTTCAGCTTTATAAAGTATCAGAAATCAAGAAAAACATCAAGGTAAGGTTTGGTTTCTCTTTCTGAAATTATGAAGATTTACGTTAATGCATAACACAATCTGTGTCAGGAAATAGATTCTACAGTGAAAATCTCATTTTGGTGTCATATACTGTACCATGTCAAACTGATGCAAACTAGGCCTATTGGTTTGCTCTGCTTGGCCAAATTTCGCGCGGCTAACAGTGAAAAGACGGTCTTCTTTCAGTAAATAAATCTTAATGCTTTCTCTCAATCAGGCATTTTGAGTTCATTTTTGCAGATTCTTTTCTTCATGACCAGGTATAGGTGGGCAACGGTGGTTATTGTGTCTTGATTTGTTTGTTCAGGGTCTTGAGGCGACTCAGTTGATTGTCCCTGGCAAAGCTGTGATAGAGTTCAAGGGCAGAGTGATGCTTCGCCAGCACTATCTCCCAGACCCCCATCTCGACCAGTAAGTGCCCTTGTGCTGATTTTCTCTCTCTCTCTTCTTTCGCTCCAGGTCACACTTCATTCATTCAAACAAAACATGCCAGTGATGCAGGATTCTGGATTGTGTATAATTTTGTTGCAAATGTTTTGGTGGACAAATCAGAATCATAGGTTGAACATAAGAGCAGCAATGATACAGAAAATATGCAGTTGGATGTTATGTGGGAGGGATATCTGAAAGATCATCTGATATGGCCCTCATGTAAGACTGGGAATAAAACTTTGAGATGTCTGTATACCTGTTGTCATAGACAACAAAATAACTTTAGTTTTATAATTTGGTCTGTGATGTAAAAAAAAAAAAAAATTTTTAATAAAATAAAAAAGATCATGCTATATGATTTTGGCAACGCAGAGCATTGAACTAGGTGGTAAATGACTGTTGAAGTTGATTTCCTTATTTTGTAAGTTATCATGATTTTGAACTTCTGCCTATTTCATGGGAACTAATTTGAAAACTGAAAAGAATTTGCCCCCTTTTGGATATATGAAAAATACACTGACCGGGAGGTGTACATTGAGATCCATGTTGTGTGTGTGTGTGTGCAGGTCTCAGCCTTATGTATTGTACTATTCCAAGTTTGAAGGTTTAGATCTTTGTATCGATGCCAGTGCCTTTGGTGGAGATGCGCGCTTCATTCGCAGATCTTGCGCACCTAATGCAGAGGTAAATGAGCTTTCTTGCTTGTGTGTGTCATCCCTATCACCTGGAAGTTCTGTACTGCCCACTTTTCTATCACTCTATTTTCTGTCATCTCTTCTTCAGTCTTCCCAGTCCCATGTACTTTGCACAAAGCCCCCCTATACAACTCTTCATGATGTTCAGTCCTTTGATCCACAGTCAGCTGAATAAGGAGATAGTACAGGGATGAATAGTAGTTGTGCTTCTTACTGGAGCAGTAAACTTGCTTTTTGTTAGCATTATTTCCTGACACTGTCTTGTCAGCCAGGCCAAACTGGGCAGTGAAAATGAAAATTGAAATGACTTTTTTGATTAAAAAAAAAAAAAGTTCAACCTTTGTAGGTGCTCCCCAAGGTAGTATGTGAGCATTGAATAGAGAGGGGAGAAAACATTAAGGGGGAAAAAGTTCTGAAATACTGTCGCAAAAACTTTATTAATAATAATTTAGGTAGTGAGAATTAATACATGTTCAGCAGCAGATGGTTTAAAAAATTGTCTTGATTTTGAACTAATAATCTGATAAATTTGTGTTAGTAGATTTCATATTCTGATAAATATGGTATGCTGTTTGTAAGTATGCATATCTGGATGTATATGAGTGTACATACCACTATTGCTGCAACAATACAGAATCAAAGGACTTCTGGAAGAGGTTATTTTCAGTATTGAAAGAAAAGTGATGGATAGGTGGATTTCGATGGTCATTGTCCATGCTTTTAATGCAATAACTCTCCCTTCTTGTGATAATCCTATTTCTCATACACTCAAGTTTAATCCTGTTTTGTTTGTTCAGTGAATTACTGGATTTTGTCACTTTTAAATGTTAGGAGCTTTAACAGTTCTTTTGTAAATTCATGTTAAATGTTGGTTTCAGATGTGGAAATGATCATTTTACACAAGCACATGGAAATTTTGTTCTTTCTTACAGATGTGCCATATCATTGACAATGGAAATCTGCATTTTATCGTGCAAGCTAAAAAGGAAATTCCAAAAGGGGTTGAAATCACAATTCCCTTTGACTTCAATTATCAAGAATTGTAAGTGTGCATTTTATGGGTTTTAGTTTGCATCTTTGTTGTTGTATTTTTTTCCATTCATTAAATACACATTTCAACAGTATCGTTCCATTACCAGAGGTACTATCATATCCTTTTGATGTATTCGTTCGTATAGCAGAATTTATATATGCAGAGCAAATCTTGATTTGTTGTTTGGACTGAAGAAATGAAAATTTACAGTTTACTGAAGAGTTGGGCACTCTTCTCTAGCTCACTATCTCCATTTCTTGCTCTGTGTGTAAAATTCCCAATAGTTGTAAAGGCAAGCTTATTGTGCAGATCAGTTGACTTAATTATATATTCATCTGTTTCTTTTCCCCCTCAGGTCAACGTACATAGAATGTGCTTGTGGAAGGATCAGCTGTCCTGTCGCCAAGTTCTGGAAGAAAGTCAAACTTGGTCAGAAGTAAGTGGTAAATCATATGTTTCTTTTTTACAAACCATGGTGATTGCTTGTTATGGCTATACTATATCCATACCGTCAGGATGATATTTGTTTAATCTGCATGGCGGGTGCAGTAGTCATCTGGTTAAAGCGTTGGACTTTCGATCTGAGGGTCCCGGGTTCGAATCTCGGTGACTGCGCCTGGTGGGTAAATGATGGAGATTTTTCCTATCTCCAAGGTCAACATGTGCAGACTTGCTAGTGCAGAAGATCAAATATGCAGTTAAAGATCCTGCAATCCATGTCAGAGGTCGGTGGGTTATGGAAACAAAAACATACCCAGCATGCACACCCCCGAAAGCAGAGTATGGCTACACAGTGGGGTAAAAACGGTCATATATGTAAAAGTCCACTCGTGTACATAGAGTGAACATGGGAGTTGCAGCCCACGAATGCAGAAGAAGGAAGTTTAATTTGCATATGTTTATCAGTGGTGGAAGAGGCAAGAAAAACCTGTTTTCTCTCTATGTCAGTCTCCTCATTTTTTACTCTTCCTATCGGACTTCTCTCTCATTTGGTACAAGTTCTGAAGAGTGAACTGCTTGAAAGCACAAGTTCATTGTATGCGGAAAAGACACAGTTTCTAGGGTTTTTTTTTTTTTTTTTTTTTTTTTTTGTGTGTGTGTGTTTTTGTTGTTGTTTTTTTAGCTTTCAAAGTGAAGACGTGTATTTTCTAAGTTGGTTTATTTGGTGTTTTTTTCAGAAGAGCATTGGTTCTGCTTCCTAGGCCCTGTTGATAAGATATGAAAGGATCAGAGAGACCTTAACACTAAGAATAAAATGAAAAGATGCAAACATTTCATGGAGTCGAAACGATCTTAATTGCATGCTAAATGGTATCCATATCAAAAGCTTGTTGAGGACGATGTGATTTTGTTTTTCTTGTACCAAGTTATACAAAGGAAATAATGTACATCAGTTCAATTCTACCATATATATGTGACTGTACAGCAGCCAACATCATTTTGTATATGTACTGAAGATGAACATTGCTCCTGCTGATTGGACCAAAATGAAAAGGAGAAAAAAAGGAATAGCTTGTCATTTGGTCCCAAAGGTTTCTGTGATACTGACATTTGATGTTTTTTCAACATTGTAACTGAGGGAATTTGTCACAAAATGTAATTGCATTGTGTATCTGTCACTGAGCATTGTGTACAGATGATGACACCCAGAGTTGGGTCTTCTCACAGTTCAGATGGCAGGACCTATATCATACAATTGAGGGTCATCACTTCATGAATGTGTTTTTGTAAATGAATGCATTTTTGTGAGTTAATAAGATTAGAGCACTGCCACATGGTCTCAAACCTAAATTAGACCTCCGTAGCAGTATTGTCACTGCATAGCTGCCAACCATTCCTTATTTTTAGGAATTTTTCAGCATTTTAGCTCTGATTCCAAAATTAAGATTTTCTGCACATTTTTCCAAATTTTGAAATTTCAACAATAAAACCCCCCCCAAAAAACGTGAGAAACTGAAACCGCCTATATACCGATCCACGTTTTTCAACTAGAAAACAATTTTTGCGCACGCCTAAGGTGCCAGTGCTGTTTTACCGACATGGTGTCGAGTAGTGAAAGTCGATAAAAGTTGATGTGATGTGGGCAGTAAATGAGAGAAAAAGGGGGTTATCAGCGCCTTAGTTCACAGCATAAGGAACAGTTTTCATTTACTGATTCATGTCACACCCTCGTCCGGAACCCACTCCCTGACATGTTTCCTAATTTTATGTCTGGAAGGTTGGCAGCTATGTCATTATCCCCATTGTCCTCATCATCATCATCAAAATATGAAATAGAATGTTTATAAAAAAAATTTTTTAAATGTCACAGGGTGAATTAGTTTGATTTCCTCTCAACTCTCATCCACCGATGAATTCATGTCCGTATAGAATGCGTGTCAGTTCCCTCAGATTGATTAGGGCTGTTGGCGTGATGATCTTTATGTCAGGGTTGCGTGCCCATGATCATTCATAGTAATGATTGGAAGGCCAGACGTTCAGGCTCCAGTACAGGTGGATTTTTCAGCCAATAGTCAGCTCTTACCAGAGTTGAATGTGCTGTAGTCTTAAATTGGAAGCCTGGGACCACACAGTTAAGAATCATCCACTTCACAGTTATATCTTGAGTGTTGCACAAAATTCCTGACCAACACTGTAGGTATCTGTATCTCTTGGGCCTGGTTGACAAAGGGATATATATGAAAGGAAGTGTAGAGTACAGCCTTGTCACATAGCCGTTAACTTAAAATAAAGCTCCATAGCAGCATTGTTGTCATCATCAGCCTCATTCAACGGATCATTATCTGTAAAGAAAAAAATTACTTCAGATTCTGTTACCTTCCACTCTCTGCTCTCATGGTGACCTCAGTTTCGATCCCTTCCACTTCCATGCTTGGTGTTCAGTATCGGTAGATTCATGGTGGACTATCATTGGAGGGATGTGGTGGCACTCTCTGCTCTGTGGAGGGGACACTCACTCCGTCTGGCTCTGTAACAAAGTGATCATTGTCATCAGTTGGGGGCTTAGTAGGTGGTGGTGTGTGAATTTTGAATCGGATACTGCTGAACACCACCAAAAGTGACTCGGCACCAGTGTAGTCTCCCTCCTGGTGTGGGGCCTCTTGGCAGCCTAACATTGATAAATCCCTGTGGAGTGCCGATGCTGCAACTGCAGCAAGTGTGTCTGTGAAAAGAGGACTTGAAATGAGTGGCGTGTAGTAATTCCTTTGAAACAAAATGAGTAACTTAAAAAAAAATTTTTTTTCTTGATAAGGTCTCCAGAGAAAACCAAACGCAAACGACAGGCTTCGGGAGAGGGCAGGGTTCGACGAAATTCTCAGGGCAAGGGCAGCCCTGTAAAAGTTACTTCCAGTGGAAGCAAGTCTCCATCGAAATACAGCCCTACAAAAAATTCAACTGGTGTTCCTCCTGTTTTATCTTTAAGTGAATCTACTGAAGCTGTGGATGTTACTGCTCCTGTGGATAATGAATTAGTAAGTGTTTTGATTTCATTTGTCTTTAAAAATACTGTTGGCATTAATCAAGTAGGAGTCCGTTTTAACTCACTCACTGCCATTGTCTGCAAATGCGGATGCCGTCGGACGAAATGGAAGATGTCAATGTTTTGTATAGGAAAAGTGTTGTAACCAGATTAATGGGTGAATATATCTTGTGTACTGTTAAAAAAATGTTTTTAAATCGATGCATTACCTTTGTTCACATGAATGGAGTGACAACACATTCCTAAATCATCAGCATGATATGAACTAATTTGTATGATAGAACACACATGTGTTATACTGACTTTGTCAGGGATGTGATGCATAAATGCATTCTTTCATTTCATTTAAGATTTAAAAAAATAAAGAAAAAGAAAAAAAGAAAGTCATGTCTATCAGTAAAGGCAACGCCTTTTGATAAAGCCTAGAAGCCATTCCTGAGAACTGAGCTAATTTGAGGAGAAAATTGGGGAGGGATTGAGACTCAGGTGTGATGTCACTGACAATGGCTGTTGCAGCGCTACTGCTGAGACAAGTTATCTTGTCGTTTTGATCTGACAGAAATTCCTGTCGCAACAAGCGTGCTTGTGAATAAAAAATGCAAGCAAAACAAGATTCACTCTTGTGTTCTAGAGTGTACATGTGTGCCAATACATACATGTCACACGTTGGTAACATAATTTTGACAGGGAAAACACACACATGCACACTCATGCATACACGTGCACACACACATTTACCATTTCTCACATAATAAAACTTTTCTTGTTTTTATCCATCCTGATAATGGAAGGCCTGTTTCCCCTCTGTTCTGTGTTACCGTGGCACTCATACACATAGACACCCCAACCCAGCCTATACAGGGTGCATTTCATTATCGCCGAAACATCGGCCATTCCTGCACCATTCGTGGGATTGCTAACACCAGTCTGTTTAATAGCTTGAGGGGGCTGTGCCCCGAGATCTCCCAGCTGGGCATTGGCCCTGCAACCCACCAGGAACCTTGCTTGGACCCTGGACACCAGCTACAGTCCCTTCCACATCCATGTACAGTTTTATGTAATTAACATAAACTTTATCAATTCTCAGCTTAATGTAGTGTTTGGCACCACAGATTGCTGTTTTCAGATACTGTTACGGTTGAATATTGCAGAATTTTATGGATTGTGAATGTTATATTGAGAGATCTAGTGAAACAGGGGATAAGTAATAATATACATTATTAAACATTAAATGTGATATTTCTTCATATGACAAGAGAAAGAAAAAAAAAACTTGAAAATATAACTGAGATGTTCATGAACATGATAGATAAAAATCACCTCATTACAGGATTTTCCTCCTGTGGTGAAGCCAGCTGCTGTTCCACGGCGATCGTGTCGGGCCTCAGCAGACGTGAAGGAAGAGAGGGACATCAAGCCTGCTAAACTACCACACTGCAAAGAACCTGTCAAAGCTGCAGCCCAGGAGAATGTTCCTGATCTGGATGTGCATCACGGTCCAACCATGGAATCTTCCAGTCACCCTGTCAGTGAAACAGAAGCTGATTCCACAGGAGAATCCCACAGAAAACTGGTATGGGAATATGCCATTTTGAAGACTGCCATGTTGCTAGAGCAAAAGCATTGACAGTCAAACAAAATTTTGTTTATCGTTAAGTTTGACCCTTTTAACTATGCATGTCAAAGACCATTTAGAAGAAAAAAAAAGTTACGGGTTGTTTTGGTTTTTTTAGCATAAATGTCTTGCAGTAACATTGCAGAGTTAAATGTTGTCAAATTTATGAATATTTCAGAAAATGTTTGTTGAGAGCGCTAGCCAGCGGGACAAAGGGGAGGTTACCTACTTCCAGGAGGTTATCGGCCGTAGTTGCTTTCGTTTTCTCCGCATAGGCGGATAGTAGTTTGCACAGGACAGGAATGTCAGACCCCTGCCGGAGTCTGCACTAGTTGGGTCACGGTAAGTATGTTATTTAAACGTAATTTTAGATAGAAAATTTCCTTTGAGAAATAGATGCCAGGACTTTAACAGTAAAATTCTTTGCGTGTATGTTATATTTCATTTTTCAGACATTGGGTGGGTAAGTCTTCTTTCTGTCAGAAATAGTGTGCCTGAGGTTCATCAGTCATTAGATAAGTTCACCCAGTGTGTTTGTGAGGAGGTTTTTTGTGGGCTTTTTTCCCATCTTTCCTGAACAGTTGTACTTACAAGGAGAGGTTTTGTGCCTGCCTGCACAATTATGTTGTGGTCACAGTGTTATGTTATCAGATTGTAATCTGGTCTTGTTCATTCTTGCAGACTCGTGAAGAGAGAAAAATGGAAGCTATCATGAAAGCCTTTGAAAAAATGGAAAAACGAGAGGAACGCAGGAAGGAAGCACTTGCTCGATTGGACAAAAAACATGTTGACCACATAAAGGTACTGATCAGTTTGTCTCTCTATGCCACTGTCTCAATATATTTCTTCCTTCTGTCCACCATCTCACATGCATAGGTTTACACACATGTGGTGGTGAAGAAAACTGGGTTTTTTTTTGTTGTTGTTGTTTTTTATCATGTTAGACTGGTGCAAACAAGGCCTGTTTGTGTGCTCTGTTGGCTACATTTTGTGGCTCAAGCAGTATTAAGACGCCTCCAACAGGCCTGTCATCTGCTTAGCCAAACAGCGTACTTCCCCGCCTTCAGCACTGAATAGCCATTTCTTTTGCCAGCCCTGATCCTGACAGTCACCAAAATTTAGCTCTGTCTCACCATAACCTTTTCCCAAGGTTTTAGCATTGATTCTTTGATTCTTGCTATTCCTCTGCACTGGGTGGTGGCACAGTTCTACATGCCTCTCCCCTGTCCTCTCCAAAAAGAAATGTTGAGTCCTCTCCCCTACTTACCTGTGTTGGGGACAAAGTTTATTCTGAATATATTTACCAGCTGAGCTGGTGTGTATACAATTTTTTGACGTGATGTTCAACACACTTTAGCCGCACAATCCACTGCCATGAAGTAAATAAGTGCAACGCATGTTTCTAGAAACTCAAGTGTCATCTGCATATTCTACTTCTCCACATGAACATTTTGTTACAACACTCAGTATTTTTTTCTTTGCAAACTGTTCTTCTTTCTGTAGTGGCTTTGCCACAAAAATGTTTTAATGCACAATCAACAGTGCTACAGTCAGCTGATTTTTGGAAAGGCATGCCAGTAGGTGTTCTGAACTTGGCTGAAGACTTGACTCTGAAGTCCGTGCACATGTGTATGTACAGGAAGAGCCTGTTGACCGAAGTCAAGTGTTGAAGTCCATGCACATGTGTATGTACAGGAAGAGCCTGTTGACCGAAGTCAAGTGTTGGAGCCATGCAGTGGGAGTTACTCTGACCCAGTGGTGGACAGTATAGTTGATCAGACATCACAGTCGCCAGTGACTCCCACCAGCCAGCTTCCGGAGGCAGATGTCAAGGTCGTCGTTAAGCTGGAGGAGCCAGCCCCAACTGTTGTGGAATCCCCACAGAGATCTGCCAGGTACATGGTTGTGGACAGTTGTTCCCAAGATAACTCACTACTCCCCTTAGATAACTCACTACTCCCCCCTAGATAACTCACTACTCCCCCTCTGAGTCTCCAGGTACAATTCACAGTCCATCCAGTGGTGTACTGAATGAAAAAAATATTGTGTCATCAACACTGACAATTTATTTTGTTGCCACAAACATTTTTGTAAATGTCTCAATAGTGAAATATCACAAAGCGCATACATTCTGAGATAGAAGTATAAGCAGTCCATCCATCCATCAATAGTCTTATTTTCTTGCTTTGTTATTTCAGAGCAAAGAGAAGTAAGTGCTGGATTTCTGGAATCTCTATAAATAATAAATTATAACAGGTTTGAAAAATGTTACTGCTTATTCCAGATAAACTTTCAAATTATTCTCGTTTCATTGAGCAATCTTGTGGGTTAACTGACATTTGACCTGTCTCTTGCTTGTTCATTGTCTTTCTATGGAAGTAATGCCACTGGAATAGGTACACATGATGGGGCAGCAAAAATACATAATGATAATATTTGATTCTTTTCTTCAGGCAAAAACGAATTAAACGTAAACGTCGAAACAGCCGTGTGATGAGTGCCATTGAGCCTCTGTACACCAGCCCTCCAAGGCCACCAGTAGCTCCCAGGCCAACGATGCCATCCAGTACGAATGTTTTCCCCTCTGCTGTGGAGGAGATAAAGGAGGAGCCCATGGAACCTGTTCCTGTCTCCTGCGTTAACCTGCCCACTGCACCTTGTGTTGAGCCACTCCCTTCTGTCATGGAGGACACACCTGCCTATGTGTTCAACAAGAAGAGGAAGGTAGGTCCAGTGAACAGCCTTTGTCTCTTGGCCAGATGCTCGCATTGTTGTTTGATTGGATGGGTGAGGGGGATTTTTTTTTGTTTTTTTATCTACATACAAGATGAATTTGTGAGTACCATGAAGCAATGTAGACAGTTTAGGTGGTTGGTATTTTTGTTTTTGTGTTTTTGTTCGTGTAACGTGATAGTTCACATTGTGTATGCTGTATATTGATGCAAATGCTGTAACAGTGCTGTGTTGGGACAGACCTGATGTTAACTTTTGTAAGTCTTGGAATGGAGTACACATTCATGTTTCTGAAGTGAATGTCTTGAAATTGCTTTCAGTATTTATTCAGCGACATGAGTGGATCCCGCAGCCCTGAGGGCCCTGTCAGGGATGAGGAGATGTTCGTGTCATGCGCCCCGGGACCACGTAGCTCCATGGAACACATTCAAAGAAGAAACAGCACATCGGCTGCATATGGCCGCATGTCTGATTCGAACAAAGGCAATGCTAAAAAGGTCAGTTGAATGACATTCAGGTCCATCAGTGCTGTAGCTCACAAAACTTGCATTACATGTCATGTATCAGGTTTATATCGCCACTTTATCCTGAGCCATTATTTAGAAGCGCAAAATGAGATGTATCATTTATTTTTTCTAATTCATTTGTAGATGCCAGAACAAACACCATCAGGAATGGAATGGTGACCACAGTGAAAATTACTTGTTCATTGTTTTTTTTGGTTACTTGGTATTGCTGTGAAATCATGGTACTTTTCAAATTTGACTATGAAATTGAATTAGTGTTGAAGATAAATGTTCTCAACATAAACATGATTGTTGGTTTCCTGAAACCTGAAGGGTTAGAGAAGTGTTATTGTTGTGTTCAGAGATGCAGTGTTGTCAGAATATACAGCAATTTGCTGGGCTGTCTCTTGATGTGGTAGTGTTCTAGAATATAGAAAAATATGGCTGTGTGTGCTGTCATCTCTCAGTATGCTGGTTTAGTTGATTGTAGCATTGACGTAACTCATATTTATCCAGCAAGGTTTGGAGTATTTGATTACATGGACATGTCTATTTGGTTTGAAAGGGTGATGTGAAGTAATTTTGGATTTCAGTGGAATGTTTGATAGATTACTATTGTCGTTTTGTTGTCTGTAATTCAGATTTAGCTGGTTGGTTTTTAAGAGCATTTGACTCTTGTTATTGTTTTATACTGATTGTCAATGATTTTTTTTCATAAAAAGTGTTTCATTGTTTCATTTTGATTTTGTTCCCCCCCCTCCCCCACAAAAAAAGAAAAAAGCGTGTGGTAGTGCTAGCTTTGTGTACGATGAAAAGATTGACGCTAAATGTTGATTGAAGGTGTGTTGTTCACAGCGCTGGTTGCGTCAGGCGATGTACGAAACGGTACCACTCAGAGTGGAGACGGGGGGGCTGTCCCCCAGGCCGGCCTCCACAGACAGCTGCTCTCCCCCCATCACTAGCACATACACTGCTACTCCAGGTCCTACTGCTACCATCACCTCCGCCACTGCCCCCTGTCTGCACAGTCCTACTGGATCTCCTTCAGGTGAGGCCCTCTCACACTCGGTGAACATCACTTGTTTGGTCTCTCACATTGTTTGGAGCAGGGCCATCTTTTATGATGATTGCCACTTTTGCGATACAGAAGAGATTGATATGTTAGGGAAGGTTTTTCAGATCAGTGTCGCATCTTACAGAAGGGTATACTTGAAATCTACCAGGAAGGTAATGTATGAGTGTAACCCTTTACAGATGAGTGTCATATGTTGCAGACGAGACCAGGCACTAGAATGTATTTTGATTGTGAATTGTGTTTCAGATTTTGTCACTCCATTGAAAAAACGCCGCTTGGCTCCAGAGTTTTTGCCGTCCGCATCTGCTGCTGCACAGGCGACTCCTGTGAGTGAGGAGTCCACTTGTCATGTACTGTCCCCAGTGAGCGCTGAATCCACTGCCGCATCATCCACCATTACTTCACCTGCAACTGGTGACTCTCTGCCCAGAGACAGAGTGTGGATAACTCCTTCACAGGAGAAAAGACCTCGTATGAAGGGAACCTGCCTGTTTGGCAGAAAGAAAGGGAACGGTTTGTTGGTGCCCACCAGCAGTTCAAACTCTGCCTGTGATGAACCTGTGCCAGGAAGCAGTGGTTACTCTGTTGTAGCTTCTGCAGGGAGTGACATTGATTCCCTGTTGGACCCTATGTCTTGTAGTGAAGTGTTGAGCCCTTCATGTTCCCTTCAGACAGGGAGCTGTGCCAGTGCTGGTAGCTCGGCAAGCTCCACTGTGGGCACTGCTGCTGACAGTGCTGAGGGCACCATGGAGGGCAGACAGCACAGTCCTGGACCCTCGGCCTCCACTAGTTTAGCAGCCTGTGTGATACGGCACCTAGAGCCTATTTTAGAGGTGCCTTTGGTGGACAGTTCTGATGCTGCTGTGGACACTGGCCAGGTGAGAGATTCTCCACAAGGGACAAGTAACAGTGATAGTTTAGGTGTGTGTAGTTCAAACAATGAAGTGTCCACTGCATGTGTAAACAGTGCAGACAGTGATTGTCAGGAAGACAGATGCTTCAGAAAAGACGTGGTGATGGCAGAAAGTTGCTCAGTGGCTTCTTCTGGGAGGTCCTATGCTCTGCAAGATCAGGATGAAGATGTGTCTGAATCTCAGCCTCTGTCTGATCATGTAGAGGAAGACGAAGGCAATGAAGCGTCTGGTAGTGTGAGTGTCAGTGAAGAACTCAGTAGACACAGTGAAAACATCAGCTGTGCAGTGCCCCAGCCTACAGCTGACTGCCAAGTGAACAGTTCTCAAGACTTGTTGTCCTGTAGCAGGATGGCAGCTGGTCGTAGCCCCAGCCAGGAAGAAAATAAACGGAGATTATCATTGCAGTCTTTGCTTGTTGTGGACAGGACAGAGGATTCACATTCAGGCAGTGCTGATGGCTCAGAGAGAGCCGGGGTCAGTTCAGCCCAGGACAGTAGCCCAGGTGAGAGGGAAAGGAGTGGTGTCAGTTCTGCTAAAGACATTAGTGCTGTGTCCTCTGTGGTATCCATGCTAGGGGAGACGGACATGTCATCAGACATGGAGTGTGGGCCGTCCTCCAGCACACAGGCCTCACACAGCCACCCAGTGGACACGCTGGATACCATGGTGTGTAACAGTTCTGATGTAACAGGGTCCAGTGCCATCTCTTTTGTTTGTGAAGACAGCAATGTAGACTCAACCACTCAGAGTGGATGTGTTGTGCGTGTGGACCTGAACCAGTGTGATACAGCAGACAGCGGCCTGCAGGCAGCAGAGAGCGAGGAGAGTTGCTGTGATAGCAATTCGGACGAACAGGCAGAGCATGGGGTAGGGAGGGACGGGGGCAGTGTGTCCTCCTCAGGACCTGCAGACTCCCAGGGTGATGATGGGATGGATAGCGGTCAGGGGGGAGTAAGCACCAGCAGCTGTGCCATGTCGTGCAGCACAGCCTCTGTGTCCAGTTCCCACTACAGTACTTCGCATACAGAGGTGAGCCTGGGCACGTCAGTGTCCAGCTCTGTGTATAGCAGTGTGCAGGTGGACTGTGCCCCGGGCCACCCTGTGGCCCACCTGGCCTCCACCTCCACACTCTTCACCACTGATTGCTCTGAACTGTCGGGCCCCAGCCAGTCCAGCTGTCAGCAAGGCCACACGCTGCCCACCTCCAGGGCTGACCACCTGTCCAGCCAGCAGTGTGGGGGCCCTGAGCTGGACGGTGTGGACAGTTCGGAACAGGCCTCCAACAGCCCCTTCCCTGCTGCTGAGCAGTGTGAGGCCAGCACATCCTCTAGCACCACTGACAGGCTTCCTTCAGAGGACGGAGACACCTCCACACGCCCAGTGTCCAGCAGCCTTCTGCAGACACCTGCTGATGTGGACCTGGCTGTGTCCAGTGGGGGGGTGGACGGTGGGGAGGACAGGGTGGTGGTCAACGGCAGCCAGCTCCATGGCAGCATGGTGTCCAGCTTCAGTGAGGACAGCTCAGGCAGCAGCTGTACCAACCCCTCCGCCACTGTCTCCTCTTCTGAGGCACAAGCTGCACCCATTGCAAAGCGCAAGGTCAGTGCTGGTCTGCTTCACTTCACCTTCAGTTCAACACTATTAGCACACTTAATGGTGCGTTTAGATATTTAGTATGTTCAGTGAATGGTCATCAAATGCGGCTCATCTGTCATGGAAACTGATTTTTTATTGTTAAAGAGGGGTGGCTTGGCTTTGTTTCCTCAAGTCAGGTTATGGTGCAGTTGTGTCCCATTGAACAAAAGATGGTTGATCTCAGATCAGACCTCTGCATATATGCTTGTGCCACGGCAACATTTTAAAAGCAGATAGAAGGTGTAGGTTTCTTTGAAATCAAGAAAAAAGAATCAAGCAGAAAATTTGTGACTTCACTCAGAATTTGTGTTGAAAAACGCATGGAGAGGCTTGATATCCATCCCATAGTGAACCCGCCAAATAGATTGAAACTTAAGCATACTTCATGAAATGGAATTAAATCTCAAACGTCTGCTTGTAGAATGGATAACACTTAGAGAGTGGCTATGGTCTTTTTTAAATGTGGCCCATTGTGCACTCGATGATAGGAGCTGGCAGTGGCCAAATCAAAATGAGTGATATTTCAGGAAGTTACTTAACCCATCTTGTCCCCTGTTGCAGAAACAACTTAACAGCTATTGATATCATTTTGGTTTTCCTTGAACTGAATATGTTGATAAATTCATCTGCATGTCATGTAATGTCAATGGCCTAGCATTAAAAATTTTGGACATGAGTGTGATTTGAGCATCCTTTTTGTTCAGGTGAGTCTGTCCGAGTATCGCAGTCGTCGTAAGGATAAAACAGGCTGTGCTGCAAGTACCTCTTCTGCCACCTCCCCTATGAGCTCCACTGAGCCCAACACTCTGATCAACAGAGCCTATGCAGACCACTGCATCTCCTTGGCACCTCTGCCTCTGTTTGAACCCATCACCATCAGGGACAACAGAGAACACAAAGGTGAGTTAGCTTCAGCCTTGTTTCCAGTTTTTTGAAACCAGTCACATTCAATAGGGCTACTGTTGGTTCATACCTCTTGAAAATCTGAAATTGTTAAGGATATTTAAAACCATTGTTGTACACAGAGGGGAGGTAACCTACTTCCGGGAGGTTATCGGCCATAGCTACTTTCGTTTTCTCTGCATAGGCGGATAGTAGTTTGCACAGGACAGGAATCGGACTCCCTGCCCGAGTCTGCACTAGTGGGTCACGGTAAGTATGTTAGATAAACGTAATTTTGCCCAGAGTGATCGTGAATGGATTGCGATTGTGCCTTAATTTTAGCCTGATCTCCCAATCGAGGGACATAATTTTGCAACCTGTTTGAAGACATAATTGGACACAAAACAGAAACGCCAAAGAATCGATAGACAGGTAGAAAATGCGGGGGGGAAAAAAAGCAGTATGAAGTGCACAGGAACAGGTGTCGAGATGGCTGCTGTCAAAAGAGGGCGCTAGCCAGCAGGACAAAGGGGAGGTTACCTACTTCCGGGAGGTTATCGGCCATAGTTGCTTTCGTTTTCTCCGCATAGGCAGATAGTAGTTTGCACAGGACAGGAATGCCGGAGTCTGCACTAGTTGGGTCACAGTAAGTATGTTATTTAAACGTAATTTTAGATTTCCTTTTAGGAAGAAAATTTCCTTTGTACTCAGTGTCTATATTTTATATAGATCTTTTCTTTGTTTTATGCATGAAAAGATCTGTTTTAATTTCATTTTGGAATTGTGGATTTGATTTCGTTTGATTTCATTGTTGTGGATTTGATTTCATTGCAAAGAGTTGTAGGTTTTGCTTTCTCTGTAAGTCTGAGTTGTGCTTTCAGTTTCCAGTTTGACAGCTATTGTCATTAATCCTGGTGCTTTTCCAGATGAAAAGGAGAAACGTATGAAACCAATGAGTTTGTCAGACAGACTGCGAATTGAATTTGGTCTTGAGACAAGTGAAGAAGATGAAAAAGACAGCAGTACAGGTGAGTGGTGGTACTTGCTGTGAAAGCAATGTGTGCTGTGATCTTGACAACCTTTTGCCATTTGGGCTTGCCAGTGGGTGGTGGGGACATTCTCTCCTGCTTTCAAGTATGCCACATCTTTTGTTATCCCCTTTTTTAAATCCAGTTTATCCCTGTACTTGAATAATTTTCATGATAACTGTTAGGAAGAAAATTTCCTTTTCACCACAGTTAATTTTATTCCTTATTTTAAGCGGGAAAGATTAAAATCAAATGAAGATTATTTAGATGATAAAGTTCCTGTTTCTGGAAAGTAACACTGCTGATAATAATTATTTTTGTGCTTATGCAGGACATGTGTCTGTGTGCATGTCATCAGTAATTTGACAATCATTGTTCACTTTTAGGCTCTTTGAAGACGAGTGACATACCCCCACCACCACCTCCCCTTCCACGCAATGGGAAGGTGGGTGGGGTGGTAGGGAGGAGGCCTGGCAGTGTAGGGGGCCCACAGACGTCTGCAGAAAGTGAGTACATGCTTGGAGGCAGCATGGCTGTTCAGTGCCATTGTTTGCTTTGCATGGGAACTTCAATAGCTGCACATGACCTTTGGGCCTGTCATTTCTGATTTCCCAGACAGCATCGTGTTTAGTTCTTGTGCTTCAGTCCTCACTAGATCTGCAGTTGACTTGACTTCATACCTGATTTGTGTGTTTGCTCAGAAAGGCAGATTAACATATTATTTGCCTTTGTTTGCTTTGCATGTGTCTTCTTTTTTTTTCTTTTTCTTTTTTTTTTTCTTTTTTTTTTTTCCTCTTCTTTTGTGGACAGCATAAGTGGATGTCTTATTCAGCACGCTTATTTGTACAAGTGTGTGGTACAACAGGCCTTGGTTTACCTCTTTTGTGTGATCAGACTCATCAAACTTGCACTGTAGTTGCTGTTTTCTGTGATCTTCCATTTTTTCATTGAAGCTTTGAGTTCTGTTAAAGAAAAGCATTTAACAAATTTTAGGGTTGTTTGGATAAAGATTGAATGACTTCATTTTCTAAACACATTTTGGGGGTAAACCAGACTAACTGCTAAATATTTGTATATTGTTTTGTCCTGAAAGAATCATCCCCAACTTACTCTTTGGTGTTGCCCAATGCTGGCAAAACTAACTACGGCCATTGTATATTGAAGTCACTGATCAGATCATCTGTTGCATGTTCAGTGTGTAATTTTAAAATGGAAGCATTGTCTTTGCATCAGCTGGTGTATTAGTTAACTTGCCCAGTATTTGCCATTTGGTTTAGTTGCAACTTGACTTGGTTGTCCGAGGGCCAGTTTTCTATTTCAGAACATTATCCACAAACCCCATGCATGACCTTTCAGTCTGACCCTGAGACTGACGGCTTTTCTTCCTGTCTGCCTGCCAGGCTGCATGTCTATGTGGTGATGTTGTGTATGTGTGCCATTATTTTCAGGGTCTTTGGACACATCAGATGAAATTGTGTGAAAATGGTTTAATGACGATAGTTATTTCAGCCGCAGTCAGTTTTCTATTTGTCACAAACTGACTGTTATGGCCCAGCATGGTTAGTGTTTGAACAAACAGGAGATGCAGCCCACAGACAAATAAGAATTGTTAACTTGACCAGCCCTGCACCCAGCAGTGTTCTGACATCAGTCTTCTGTTTCCATGTTCCTCTAAATGCAAGCAAAAGGAACTAACTTGTACAGTATTTTAAGGTTATGTCCACACATGTCAATTTAAAGGGTACAACAGTTGATTTCAGGAAAACTTTCCAGTTTTTTTCCCCATCCGTATGGCAGAGAACCCTGCTTAGGCTGTAAACTCCATAGGGTTGAACAGCTTAAAGTATAGATTGAGATTGAAAGTGTGGATTGTAAAAAAATAAATAAATTTAAACAAAAACAACAACTAGGAAAGCAGTCACACCCATTTTCAAACACCTGCAACCTTCCCTTACCTGGAAGCCTGCTCCTCTCCCCACATGTCAAACACTGCATTTGTCTTCATTGTCCACTTTGAATAGTTTACCCTTTGGGTAGAGGCTGTCTGATAGTGGTGATCTGGGTCAGTATTTGTCTGGGACTGAAGGGCATCAGGACTTTGACCACTTGATACACAATCATAGTTTGTGTATTAATAGTGGAGGTTACCACTAAATACCAGTCTATTGGCTGACACCCTGAAGGTCAAGTTGTTGAGGGTCTGGGTCTTGATTTGCTGAAGATTGCATTGTTGAGTTTTGGATTGGAGGGTCTGTAGGGAGGCCCCGGTAATTGTGTGTGATATGCAGGACCTTGAAACAGACAAAGCAGAAGGAAAGGTCTTTCTCCTTTTTGACACATGACATGAATTTATGTTGCCACTGCAGATGAAGAAGACGGCCAGCATGCTTCATCCTCCACCATCGCAGGCAGAAGCTCCCCATCAGCTGGGGCAGCACCAGCCGATGCAGAGAGAATCTGTCATGTCATGCTCAGCTCCTGGTTCTCCAAGCTTCACAGCAGTCACCACTCCACTGCTGCCACTGTGGTGGAGGTTGCAGGCCCATCAGCTCTGCACCAGCACCCCTCTTCTTCACCTGTCTTTGCTACTGTCACTGCCACACAGTCATGCCTGCCTCAGTCATTTGGTGAGAACTCTACCTCCCATTGATTCACAGTGCCTTTTCTTAATTTTTTTTGGTGAGGGGTTGGGGGGGGGAAGCGGGTATGGTCCTTCCCCCTTTAAAAAAAAATTTTTTTCACAGGGGAGGTAACCTACTTAGGGAGGTTTACGGCCGTAGCTACTTTCGTTTTCTCCGCATAGGCAGGTAGTAGTTTGCACAAGACAGGAATGTCAGACCCCTGCCGGAGTCTGCACTAGTGGGTCACAGTAAGTATGTTAGTTAAACATAATTTTAGGAAGAAAAGTTCCTTTTTCTCTCTCCTTTACTGTGAATATTTATTCCACTTGTTTATAATTTTTGTCTTTGTACTGTAAAGTTCAGTCTATTGAGTGCACTGGTATATAAGCTGCACCCACTAAATTTTGAAAAAAACTGAACTTCATACACACATAAGCCGCACTTATTACCGGTACCGGAACACATACCGATACTACAGATAAGCTGTCAATACTGTAGGTTATGAAATAAACACAAGTGGAAACAATGCACAAAAAAGCAAGCGAAAATACTGCTAGTACCACAAAAAAGTAAAGAAACACAACGAAAATAAGATCCATAATTCAAGGATAGTCAGATTTATTCAACGTCGTCCTGCTTACTGAATCCACTGAAATCTTTGTCTTCTGTGTCCGAGTTGAAGAGAAGCAGCACAATTTCCTCCTCCATCATGTCACTGACTTCAGCCTCACTTTCACTTGATGAACATGAACGCAAGGTGGAGGTCACTGCTGGTTTGTTGCTTGCACTGTCATCTGCTTACATCACATTTTCGGCATGATGAGGGTGTGCGCGTGAGCAGAGTACACCTGAATGCTGATCTGAAGGCTTTAATGTGTGCGGATTTGATTTTTAAAACGTGAACAGTTAGCACACTAACCTGAAGCTCATCCAAAAATTCATGGACAGAAATCATGTTTGGTGAGTTGAAGGGCAGCTGAGATTAGATGAAAACATACACTCCCAGGATCATTAAAATCCTCATATAAGCTGCATCATTGTATAAGCCGTTGAAGCTGGGAGAAAAAGTCGTGGCTTATAGACCGAACTTTATGTACTCATATTTATGGGCATCTGTTTGGATTTCTGTCTTGTTATTGTAGTGTAGGCTGATTTTCATCTCTTTCCTCACATGCGTTACAGTGTGCACACTTGAGTGATGGAGTATTTATTAGCATTTTTGCAAGTCCATTTATTATGCGTCAGTGTTTGGAACCAAGACAATTAAGCCATTATAACATCTGAGAAATCAGAAAAACAGCATATTGTGATCTGAGCAGTTAAGTTTTAAGCAGTAGAGCTCCAACTGATGACAGTAGGACTGGTTGCAGTGTGCTCACATTGTGTGTGTGTGTGTGAATTCCTGGTACTGGGGGTCTGATCACATTGTGTGTGGTGTGTTTGTGTCAGTTTCTGGTACTGGAGGTGTGATCACATGCTGTGTGGTGTGTGTGTGTCAGTGGCTGGGACTGGAGGTGTGATCACTTGCTGTGTGTGTCAGTTTCTGGTACTGGAGGTGTGATCACATGCTGTGTGGTGTGTGTGTGTCAGTGGCTGGGACTGGAGGTGTGATCACTTGCTGTGTGGTGTGTATGTCAGTGTCTGGTACTGGAGGCTCACAACTGCCCAACGGATCTCATCCCCCTGGCCCAGCTGCCTTCTCCACTGCTGCCCTGTATGCAGCCTCCACATCCCAGGGACAGCCCCACGGGGCACAGACCTTCACAGCCTCTGGCAAGCAGCAGCCAGCCCGAGCTCCACCCCCTCCCCCCAGCACCGCCTACCCTCCCTACCTTGCTCAATCGCGGACTCACTGTCTTCGTGCACAGACCCCTCCGGTGGGCCCACGCCATGCCGACCAGCAAGGCCCCAGTGGGGCTGTGTCCCCAGCCACTTCTGCCCCAGTGGGCAATGGAGTGGCTCCATCTCGCCATCCCCCCCTCGTCAACTCTTCTTCCAACCATTCACATGGACGCTATCACTTCAGCCCCTTTTCTCACAATGACTCCGTCAGCCATAAAGGGTCCTACACTTCGGACAGGAAGCGACGCTGAACAAATGATATCCTCGGTAATGCTTAAAGTCTGTGGCACATGTCCAACTTGAAGGCTTTGGTATGTCAGCATTGTCATGCTATTGATGTTGTCAGGACAAGTCCATCATTGATGCTTTCAAAACAGTTGCTAATTTATTGCTTTAGGTTCCATATTTCCAGGGCTTTCCAAATGTATGTCTCGGCAACAAAAGGTTTTTTGCAGGCAGATTTCTAAATGTTTGATTCCCCCCCCCCCCCCCTTAGTTTATCATCAGTTTCTGTTCTGTTCAGAATACATGGTGGGTTTTTGTCAGGAATTCATATTGGAGACACATTTATCAGATTTTTTTTTCTTACCAACAAAGCAGTTTTGATATGTGTGATGTTTTAGCTCACAAACAGGAGAGTGCACTATTGTTGTGCAGTTTGATCTCAATTTTTTCCTTTTTTTATTTTATTTTTTTATGCTGTCCCATCATTGCACAGTTTCAGTGGCATTACTCCCATGTCCCTCGTGCAGCCACATCTGGGTTCGTCCATTGCAGTCCCCGCGTCAGAAGTTGACAGGGAACTATCATTAAGTTGTCATGAGGCCACACACTTTTGAGAGAAAAATTTGCATTGCTGCAGACTTCATGGTGCCAGTACTGATTTAACATATCGGGACAACACTTACTAAGCCAACTACTGACAACAGTAATGAGTTCGATGTAGAACTGGGCTGGGTGAGCATCTCCCCCCAGAATGCAGACTGCTATCACATCCCACCATTGATTGTCCTCTATGAATTTGCTGACGCTGAAGACAATTACCGGACTCGACTCAAGCATGACCGTGGATGGGGTGGAAACTGAAGTCATCATGAGAGCAGGGCATGAAAGGCCATCAAATTTGGGACAGTTGTTTTCTATATTGGTAATGAATAAGGACGATGATGATGATGAACAATACTGTTTGGAGGTATTTGTTCACAAATTGCTGACAAGTTTTAGGGTACTTTAATATTTGGCATCATATATTGACTGTGTCGAACTGGCGCAGCTCTGTTAGCCAAATTTTTTTTTAGACTTTCTAGCATGTATTATGAAGACGCCAGACCTGTTTCTGGCTTTTTGACCAGTGTGATTTGCTACGTTCAGGCTGAGCAGTGAGTTGTGAGAGGACTTGGGATCTGTTGGCTGAAGATGATGGGGAAAAACACTGGTCTTTGGTACAAATGGTTCAAAACCCTTCCCTCCATGGACTGTTTGACAAGCCTGGAGATGGAGGACCATTGCCAGACTGAATTGTATGAACAGTCGGTCCGTTTTTGTGAGGTGTTTGAAGTATGGATAATGTGGCCATGTTAACCATTGTCTTGTGACTAGTTGATGTGACATGTGCATAAATAAAGTGAGTCTGTGTAATAACCATGCGTTCATTGTGTGTGCGCGCGAGAATGGAAAACTGACATCTGCATTCTCTCTGAGAGTGGGCAAGCGTTTTGTCTGTTGAAGAACAATGGCATTTTTCACAACACACACAATTCAGATTTAACCAAATCTATTTCCCCCTGACATTTGGTAGCGATGGCAACCAGTGTTGGACAAGTGAACAGGTGGTGATGAATGCTGCACCCCTGGCAAGTTGACAGGCCAAGAGCACATTTCAAGATGGGTGGAGACAGTCAAAAACCAGGAGTGAAGGTGTAAATATTTTTTTTATACTAGAAAAAGTCTGTGGAGAAACAGACCCTCTCAATTCGCTGTCACATACACAAACATCTTCTCACATATAATATGGTTTAAAAGTGAAAAGACCAATTGAAACACGAACAGACAAAAATTATGCACATTCCCTCTCGGATATTTGTATTATAATTTGTGTTAGAATTTTATAACTTGAATTTTGAGACAGGAATGACCAATGAGAGAGGAAGTGGATGCTCTGTTCCGTAAATTGTCAGAGATTTGGATCACACCTTGAACATGGTGACATATGAACAGAAGCTTGTGTGTGCAAGCATGCATTTATGCTTTTAACTTTGTACAATGTTAGGTCATTGTGAGAACTAACACAAGACTCCGGGTTGGCAGGTGAGAATTCAAGGTCACAACATAGTGCAAAGGCAAAATGTGCAAGTATGATAGCGATTCCTAAAACATACCATTTTCAAAGTTTAGGTCACATGAGTGCAATTTGTCAGTTTGCAGTGTCTTTTTTTCTATTCCATTATTCTGATGTTTGGATTAAGTGCGTATCTCGCACACGTCTTGAAGGCTTTGCCTCTTTTTTCCCGGTTTTCCGGCAGCAGATCAGTTAACTCACGACCATATATGTAGCAAATGTTTTGCTGTGAATACTGCATAAAGAAGAAAATTAACAATAAATCCTCTGGACAACTTCATTCTTGACATTTTCACCAGTGTGGGTGGGTCATCCAGATAAAGAAATGTGGTTTCTGAATACCTGATACATGTAGCTTGAAGCAGTGACTGTTTCAGCAGATTGGTTACCTTTGTTTTTTGGCCCGACACATTGCCATGAATTGCAAATTGTTGGTTGTCCTAACCCTGATCACTATGCTGTGTAGAAAATGTAAAATCAGTTGACCTTTTATAAAGGTCATTGTAGGCTTGAAGTCCAAGGAAGGACATGGAGTAACTGGAACAAAATTAGCACATCTGTATCAGTGAGTTTTTAATTACTTGATCAGTATGTAAATAACATGTGACAGGGGCATCCAAGCCATCAGTGGATGACAGATGTGTTGACAGTGGACATGGAGTGGAGGGTGCTGGTGTGCAGGCAGATTGGAACACCACAGGTTTCTCTTTGCCCACACACTTGCTCTTCCCCAGTAAACCTTTCCAGATTCCTTGATAAGTTGATTTGAAACAAAAATAAAGATTTTGTGATGTTTTATTTGTCAGTCATTACATGAACATAGACTATTCCGTTTTTCAAGAGACTGTACACTTTATGAACTGTGTTGCAATTCACCTGATAGTATCAGTGTATACGAGTGTCAAGAAACATTTTCAGATGTTTAGTGTAAAGTAAGATACTTATTGCTTTTTTTTTTTTTTTTTAAATGCTTATCTGCAAATAAAGTGGTCCTTGTTTTTGTTCATTGTGAAGAGATTGAAACTGCAAATAGTTGTACCCCCAATGTTACAGGTGATTGAATCGACAAGCTCAAATGGCTGCCAGGTGGATTTGCTGTATTGATCATTGTTGTGTTTTGTGTACTGTCTGTGCAGTGCTGTGAATAGTATTTATATTGGCAGACAGGCAGCTGTTGGAACATGTAGGCCATTGTGTTTCTCCCATGGTATGATCATTGTACAAAGGTTTCCTTTCTCTGCTGACTCTTTCGTCAGTGTACAGATCATCCTTCATCATCATCACACATAATGTACATAGTGACCAAACATGGGTTGCATGTATGTACATTTTGTACAGTGGCCAAGTTGAAGTACTTATTCTGTGGTTCACTAGAGTTACCTGAATCAGGACTCCTTGGGGTTAAATAGAGCTTCTTGTATATTAACTAGAGTTGTGGCACAGGATATTTGTGCTAATTGTGCATTTGTATTTAATTGAATTTTGTTGTGTTGTAAAGTTTTGTATTACTGATGTGTTTTTTTTCTGACTTCAGTGTACAGAGCTTTGTTGTTAGATGCTATGTACCGCTTAAATTGTGTACAGAAAGAGACAAGAAAAGTGATGTTACAGATTTATCACCATTGCCTTTGTGTACTTTTGCACTTCTTGAGAGTACAGCACAACACAAACATCCACTATCACGTCCAGAAATAGACTACAGTTGTGTGTACACGATCAGTCCAGAAATAGACTACAGGTGTGTGTACACAATCAGTCCAGAAATAGACTACACCTGTGTGCACACATCACATCCAGAAATAAGACTACACATGTGTGTACAGAATCAGTCCAGAAATACTACTACAACTGTACAAGTGTGTGCACACAATCAGTCTAAAAATATACCCCCAAAAGTGTGCAAACATCACATCCAGAAATGGACTACAAAAATATATGGATTTGCTGGAAAAATACAGATGAATAAAGCATTAAAGGGGATGAGAAATGAAGAGGACATTTATAATATTGACTTTACAGAAGGGATACTCTTTAACAGACAGAAGCCCCGGGCAAATTTTAATATGACAGAGTTATTGTTCCTTCCCCAACAGCATATTTTCACAGGGTGGCAGAAGACCCTTTAGAGACAGTAGCTAAGGAAAGACCTAACAAATAAACACAGCACAGAGTGCCAAAACTTAGTCACTGAATGAATACAGGCAGAGCCTATTCCTGTTATATAATATCCAACACTAAGCACATTTCTTGTCAATTTCTTTGAAGTATGCCCATCACTCTATGATCATACAATGAAATAAAAAAGGTGAGGCCCTCTGAATGGTACAGTGTCTGACAACAGTCACAGCATGCCATGACCACTGCGTCCTGCGAGGACTGGTTAGGCTGAACATTAACAGTTGTCACCTCCCTTCTTCACTTCCTCTGAGTAATAATAACAATGTAGATTGGCACTCCTGGGCATGGAGCTTGTGGCATTTACAATAAAGTTATACATACATAAACATACACACATCATGTACACCATACACCAACAAGCCTATCAGACTTCACATTGTCTTTTCATTGTCGCTCCTTCATTTGAACTGGCTGAGGAGAGTGTTAGGTGCCAAGAACTGCAACAACCAACTTGGCAGGAGAATGGTTTTCTTTCTCTTTTAATAAATACCCACGTCACTCTTAATGCCCCACGCATATATGTGTATTTTGTATACTTTCACACACTGAGTAATCCCAAGGTCATTCTTATGTATTTCAACTTTCTCTCACATGTGCATGTATAAGCAAACACAAGTTACAATGAATTTCAGCCAATTCTAGTACAAGTATGGGAAAATTGTACATTTATTTTCTGATGATGCAAGTTACCTATTTACCAACATGTCCATGACTAACACTGGGCACACTGTTAACTAAGCTGTGAAAAAAAAATCTGAGCATTTAGAATCATATCTAACATCACAGTGCTTGATTCAAGACTACACAACACAATGATTTCCCTTGACTCATTCACACACACACACACACTCCCTTTTTCTCTCTATGGTTGACTTGACCACCACAAGTGAATCCAGCACTGACGTCTAATAGGTCCAGTCTGTTCAGACACGTCTAGTGGAAACAGTGAAGTGTTGTACAACAGGAGATTCAGTGGAACAGCCACATGACAGAAGGGTAGAACATCACACCCTGCCAAATGAAACACGTCAAACATTTATAAAGACATGCATAAATTAATTTTTTTAAATGGTGCATGCATTCATAACATTGTAAACATCACTTCTCTATCTTTCTTGCAAAGGTGAGAAATTGCCACACATTACATGACTTGCAAAATGACTGGTACATGGGGATTTTTTCTTGGTTAAGCACTTGATATGAACATGAAACACTTCTGTTGTGCACTTGTTTATGATAAGGATAAAAAATAACTTGATAAACTCACAATGCCAATTCTCTGTGTTGGACGCCTTCACTGGCCTGATTGGTCTCTGTCACAGAAACAAGTGAGGTGTAAACCGATCATGCATCAAACATGAAATTTTAAAAATCAGAATAATTACAGAACGGGATAAAATACAAATCACATTCAAAATTTAAGAGTAACAGATAAACACATAGCAAACATGTTAACAAAATGGAAACAAACCAAAACACCTGTTAAGGCATATATTTTGGTGTTAACTAAAAACTGGTGGTAATAGGCTTCCCTGTAGGGAGCAGCCCAATAGAGAAACATTTTGTGATGAGCAAGTTACTGGAATACCGTGTGCTGATTACTGAACTTTGACAATGTTTTCAAATACTCACCAAACTGCTTCAAACAAAGCATCAGCAGTCTTTTCAAAGATAGAAATAAAACACTGGTAGAACCTCGAAGAAGAAGAACAGAATGACAAATGATGAAAAGGATTGGGTTCAGAACTGCATGCACAAAACTGTGTCCAGGCCATGTTACCAGTTATGAGTGTGTTCACACGTGACTCTAATGCATATGCATGCACATGCGCACGTTTTGTGTTTCAGGGTTAACCAAGGAGGAAGGTGGCAGAATAGTTCAGACTTATCTGCACAGTGCCCTTGAGGGTCTGGGTTTGAAACCCAGTCTTGCCCTTTTTCCCCCAAGTTTGACTGGAAAATCAAACTCGGCGTCTAGTCATTTGGATGAGGATAAACCATGACCCCATGTGCAGCACGCAATTGGCACACTGAAAAAGAACCCATGGCAACAGAAGTGTTGTACTCAGGTAAAAACCTGCAGAACAAATCCACTTTGATAGGTGCACAAATATATATGATACACTGAAATCCTGACAAGGGTGCTGGCTTATGCTGCTGGTTGTTATCTTGCAAATGTGGTGTGGCGTGTATGATTTGTCTGAACGCAGAACACCTTGAGAAACTGAAACTCAGTTACTGTCTGAAAGAAGCATTCATTTTACTATTTGAATGAATGAATGAGGCTGTAATATAAAACATGATTACAACATAAAGGGAATAAACTGTAGCTGTAAGGCTAGAGTTCAGAGAGAAAAAAAAAATCTGTACCAACAGAATAAGGTTGAGAAAACAAAAATAAATTCAGAAAAAAAACATATAGCTCTGGACCAAAGTTAATAGAAAAACAAACTGTACCAACTGAATAAAGTTAACAAAACAGAAAAATAATACCTACAGAACAAAAAATATGTGCCTACATAACAAAGCTAAAACATACAAATAAAAATCTGTTCCTTTAGAGCAGAAAAGAAAACAGAAATAAAATCTGCACCTAGCCTATTGAATGGTGTTAATCAACAACAAAAAAACAGAATGCAGAAAAACAAAATATGTTCTAAAAGAACAAAGTTAACATAAAACCTGTACCTAGCCTATTGAACAGTTAACAAAACAAATATAAAATGCAGAAAAACAAAATACATTCCAAAAAATATAAAGATAACATAAAATCTGCACCTACCTGGCCTATTGAACAGAGTTAACAAAACAAAAATAGAATGCAGAAAAACAAAATATGTTTCAAAAGAACTATGTTAAAACAAAACTAAAATCTGTAACTACAGAACATATTAACAAAAGATACAAGTCAGAACAAAATGCGATCTATTAATACAGAACTCAGAACTGTATCAACAAAACAGAAAAATAAAACACAGGAAAATAAAATCTGCAACTACAGAAGTGAGTTAACACAACAAAAATGAAAAATACAGAAAAATATTATCTGTACCTACAGGACAGTCAACAAAACAGAACAATAAAACACAGAAAAATATTATATCTACCTGCAGATAGGGTTAGCAAAACAAAAATAAAATCTGTACCTACTGAATAAAAATTTTTTAAAAAGCACACACAAAAACAAACTAACAGTAACACACATGAAAAAACAACAACTTTTTTATTTTTTACAGAATCACATGAAACATGCTGTTTACTGCTCAGATGACTGTTCAAACTGCAGGCCTCTGCAGGAACAGTAGAAACAACTGTGCAAGACTTTCACAGTTTCCCAACAAATCATGCATGTCTACTTCTTTCCCCGCATAGATGAGCTCTATACATGCATGTACAGTGTTTCAAACTAGACCCAAACCAAACATCAGTATGCACACAATGTATCACACAAACAATCACAATGCACAGTAGCTGTATCAAATTACTCAAAGTGGTTGAAAATCCTCGAGGGAAAAATGGGAAGGGGGAAGCAGATTAGCACCAGTGTTAAAATCTCCATGCAAAACTCAGTTTTCTAAAGACCACAATAATCACATCACCATCAACATAGAAGAAAAGTCACCACATCCATATAAAACAAATTGTTCATATTCCTGTGCAAACGTTAATGTCACAACACAAAAAGAGAAATGTTTAGTCATGGACTGGATGAAAGCGACTAGGATATTAAATCACACCGAAAGCAGTAACAATTTCAACCAGTAAATCATCAGCCAATCATTGTCATCTGTCAGCCACTGTGTACTATCAGTAATCTTCTGTCAGTCATTGTCAACATTATCTTCAGTTTTCTGTCAGTGACTTTTGTCAATGTCTCTGGCTTCTGTCACTGAAATGTCAGTAATCTTCTGTCGGACAAGTCCCTGTGTTCTGTCAGTCACTGTCTTCTGTCAATCATTTATCAGTCACCACCTTGCCAATCATTCTATCAGTCACTGTCTTCTGTCGATCATTCTATCAGTGACGATTTTGTCAATCATTCTATCAATCACTGTCTCCTGTCGATCATTTGTCTTCTGTCGATCATTCTGTCTGTCACTATCTTGTCAATCATTCTATCAGTCACTGTCTTCTGTCCACCATTCTATCAGTCACTATCTTGTCAATCATTCTATCCTTCAGTCTAGTCACTATCTTGTCAATCATTCTATCAACAACTGTCTTCTGTCCATCATTCTATCAGTCACTATCTTGTCAATCATTCTTCTATCAAGCACTGTCTTCTGTCCATCATTCTATCAGTCACTATCTTGTCCATCATTCTATCAGACACTGTCTTCTGTCCATCATTCTATCAGTCACTACCTTGTCAATCATTCTATCAATCAGTCTTCTGTCCATTATTCTATCAGTCACTATCTTGTCAATCATTCTATCAATCACTTTCTTCTGTCCATCATTCTATCAGTCACTATCTTGTCAATCATTCTATCAACAACTGTCTTCTGTCCATCATTCTATCAGTCACTATCTTGTCAATCATTCTATCAATCACTGTCTTCTGTCCATCAGTCTATCAGTCACTATCTTGTCAATCATTCTATCAGACACTGTCTTCTGTCCATCATTCTATCAGTCACTATCTTGTCAATCATTCTTCTATCAATCACTGTCTTCTATCCATCATTCTATCAGTCACTATCCTGTCAATCATTCTTCTATCAGACACTGTCTTCTGCCAATCATTCTATCAGTCACTATCTTGTCAATCATTCTTCTGTCAGTCACGGTCTTCTGATAGAAAATTTTCTGTCAGTCACTTATGTTAGGTCAATTTTTGCCACTTGCCATTTTCCGTCTGTTAAACTATCACGTCAGCCACAATTTTCACTGTCAAAATAATGCTTACAAAAGGTGCAGACACCAACACATTACACACATGTTCATCAGCATGCACTGCAGTGCAATTAACAATGACTACATTTATGTAAGAGAAAGCATTAGTCTGCGTGTTTGTCCAAAAATTGTGAGTTTCTCATGGTTCAAATCTGTCAGCACTTTATCACTGTGTACACACTGCACACAAAAACTGAACGAGGTCACCTTTGCACACAGTCATGTCAGAAGCGCCAAGCTAAAAGAGAAAAGTAACAGTCTGGTCGATAACATGCCTGTCTAAGGAAGCAATGAGAGTCAAGGTCAGCGGTGTGACTCCTGCACAAGCTTGATGTTCACATCCACACCCAACCCCCACCCCACCCCATCAGGCCTTTGAGTGGTGGTCAGTGAGCTGCTGTCTTGAGCATGATCAAGACCTGTACTCCCATAATTGGGATGGAGACAGAATTTCACTCAGAGAAATCTGCTGGGATTACCGGTATAAATACATAAATAAATAAAAAGTTCTACAATACACAGATTCTGTACTCAGGACATCCATTCCTGACCTGCACCCAACTCTTTGCTGTCAAACTGCTTGCCTCACTTTTATTTCCCTGTCTCTGGTTGGGCACTGCATCAGTTTCTGTTGTTGCTGTTTTCGACTTCTGCTTTGCTGACCTATATCCTCATCCTCAACACCTGAGTGATCAGCTCATTCAAGGCCTGCAGCCAAGGGACACTCTTCAACCTTCCAACTCTTCAACACTGCAGCTGTAGCAAGCCCTCTTTTGACTGCCCTGTGCTTTAGCATGTAATACACATCTTGTTGGTTTCCTGGATGAATTCCATTTAAGGCCCATTATATACTGTTTTAATCAGACAGACTGGTAGGAGCACAAATGGCTTCTCCTTCACAGATCTGAAATGTGCTCTTCTGACAGGCAGTGTTGTGGAATAAGTAGCTCTCACAAACAGCTAACACTGTAAGATTGTCCAGTGCCACCCCAAGAAGGGAAATGTCAAAGCCTTTAAATGTCTGTGTTGAACAAGTTGTCCTATCCCCCTACCCAATCTCCCATCATGAAAATTATCCTTCATTTTGACAGGGCAACAGCAACAAAAATGGCAAGGCACTCAGCACAATGGGAGCTTTATTGTGCACAAAGCTTCTCCTAAACCATGAACTCTGTCAAAGCCTGCTGACTGAACAAGTCAGACAGAGAATTCATGTCCCAGGCCACACTCTCCAAAAGCCAGGTGTGAATACAGCTGTCTGCATCCAGCTCTGTCCTGTGCAGCTCACACAGAACACATACATATTTGTACAGTGAATAGAAACACATAGTCAAAGCAAGCTATTTCAATGCAAAGCCAGTTCCAGAAATGTTAGTATTTAACAAGCATCAAAACACAAAAAGAAAATGAACCAAAAATAGCATCATACAAACATTGTGTATGTTAAAACTTTGATCAAACAAAAAGAAGAAAAGCAAAAAACCATGCTGATCACACCCTAAACACTGACCAGTGAAGGGTACACTTCACCTAAGTGCTGTGCCACATTTCTGGTTGTGTCTTGGTCAGGCATCTGCTTGGCAGATGTGGTGTAGCGTATATGGATTTGTCCGAACGCAGTGACGCCTCCTTGAGCTACTGAAACTGAAACTGGTTGTGTCTTTCTGGTTTTTTCAGCAACACTTCAAAAAGCTGACACCCTCCCCAATTCTGACCATGTCACATCCCATAAAACTCTCAAGTCTCTGACCTCTCAATTTTCAAATGGATTTCAAAAACTGGAGTGATTTGTTTCATTCCCAATGTTATGTATGGAAGGTTTTTTGTTGTTGTTTTTGCCACAAGGACAAAGAAAAGGGTTTTGTTGTCATTACAATCTTGTTCCTCTGGAACTTTTCTTTGGTGCACACAGTTGTTATTGTTCATACATGCAACAGCAAATGATTTCTCCACTTGTGGCCCCACTTACTAAACGGAGATAATTAGTGGATTTAACACCGATAACGATGATTTCCCCAAGCTGTGCCCAAACCCAAGACTAACACCACTGTGGCACAGCACCAAGGCAAGGTCAAGGGAACTGCCACAGCAAGCCACACAGACTGCCAGCCAGCCAGCCAGACAGACAGCCAGGCAGGGAAAGACTCACCATACCTCTTCACTCATTATGCAGCCTGCACACAGGTCTCCCAACACTCAGCATGCTCTCACACACCCCTCACCCTCCCCACACACACTGCATGCCCAGGGCACATCCTGTTCTACACCCCTCACCCTCCCCGCATGCCCAGGGCACATCCCGTTCCACACCCCTCACCCTCCCAACACACACTGCATGCCCAGGGCACATCCTGTTCTACACCCCTCACCCTCCCCGCATGCCCAGGGCACATCCCGTTCCACACCCCTCACCCTCCCAACACACACTGCATGCCCAGGGCACATCCTGTTCTACACCCCTCACCCTCCCCACACACACTGCATGCCCAGGGCACATCCTGTTCTACACCCCTCACCCTCTCCACACACACTGCATGCCCAGGGCACATCCTGTTCTACAACCCTCACCCTCCCAACACACACTGCATGCCCAGGGCACATCCTGTTCTACACCCCTCACCCTCTCCAAACACTGCATGCCCAGGGCACATCCTGTTCTACAACCCTCACCCTCCCCACACACACTGCATGCCCAGGGCACATCCTGTTCTACACCCCTCACCCTCTCCACACACACTGCATGCCCAGGGCACATCCTGTTCCACACCTCTCACCCTCCCCACGCACACTGCATGCCCAGGGCACATCCCGTTCCACACCCCTCACCCTCCCCACACACACTGCATGCCCAGGGCACATCCCGTTCCACACCCCTCACCCTCCCAACACACACTGCATGCCCAGGGCACATCCTGTTCTACAACCCTCACCCTCCCCACACACACTGCATGCCCAGGGCACATCCTGTTCCACACCCCTCACCCTCCCCACACACACTGCATGCCCAGGGCACATCCCGTTCCACACCCCTCACCCTCCCCACACACACTGCATGCCCAGGGCACATCCCGTTCCACACCCCTCACCCTCCCCACACACACTGCATGCCCAGGGCACATCCCGTTCCACACCCCTCACCCTCCCCACACATAGGACTTAGGGCTAGAAGACAATGCATGAAGTTCAGATCTAATTTCAGGGTGATGTTCTGTACATACCTATGGTCGGCACTAAAGCCTTGACTTAACTTCATGCTTATGTCAGGCATCTGCTGGTTTTTTTGTTTTGTTTTTTGTTGTTGTTTTTTTTAATGTTGTTGCCTTTTTTATTAAAAAAAAAAAAAAATCCAGCAGAGCATACACAGTCTACACACTTTGAAACTGAAACTGCATAAATATACAACCTTGACATTTCTAACTGATCAGTCCAACGGAATGATAGAAATCTAGTCTCTGGTGCCCCCAACAGTTCTAACTGATCAGTCCAACGGAATGATAGAAATCTAGTCTCTGGTGCCCCCAACATTTCTAACTGATCAGAAGTCATGCTGGACCATGGTCACCATGCCAACAGTACCGAACAACACTGCTCTGAAGCAATGGTAATACAGAGTTCTCCCTGTGGTCACCATGCCAACAGTACCTAACAACACTGCTCTGAAGCAATGGTAATACAGAGTTCTCCCTGTGGTCACCATGCCAACAGTACCTAACAACACTGCTCTGAAGCAATGGTAATACAGATTTCTCCCTGTGGTCACCATGCCAACAGTACCTAACAACACTGATCTGAAGCACTGGTAATACAGAGTTCTCCCTGTGGTCACCATGCCAACAGTACCTAACAACACTGTACTGAAGCACTGGTAATACAGAGTTCTCCCTGTGGTCACCATGCCAGCAGTACCTGACAACACTGCTCTGAAGCAATGGTAATACAGAGTTCTCCCTGTGGTCACCATGCCAACAGTACCTAACAACACTGCTCTGAAGCAATGGTAATAAAGAGTTCTCCCTGTGGTCACCATGCCAACAGTACCTAACAACACTGCTCTGAAGCACTGGTAATACAGAGTTCTCCCTGTGGTCACCATGCCAACAGTACCTAACAACACTGCTCTGAAGCACTGGTAATACAGAGTTCTCCCTGTGGTCACCATGCCAGCAGTACCTGACAACACTGTACTGAAACACTGGTAATACAGAGTTCTCCCTGTGGTCACCATGCCAGCAGTACCTGACAACACTGCTCTGAAGCAATGGTAATACAGAGTTCTCCCTGTGGTCACCATGCCAACAGTACCTAACAACACTGCTCTGAAGCAATGGTAATACAGATTTCTCCCTGTGGTCACCATGCCAACAGTACCTAACAACACTGCTCTGAAGCACTGGTAATACAGAGTTCTCCCTGTGGTCACCATGCCAGCAGTACCTGACAACACTGTACTGAAACACTGGTAATACAGAGTTCTCCCTGTGGTCACCATGCCAGCAGTACCTGACAACACTGTACTGAAACACTGGTAATACAGAGTTCTCCCTGTGGTCACCATGCCAACAGTACCTAACAACACTGATCTGAAGCACTGGTAATACAGAGTTCTACCTCTGGTCACCATGCCAACAGTACCTAACAACACTGTACTGAAGCACTGGTAATACAGAGTTCTCCCTGTGGTCACCATGCCAACAGTACCTAACAACACTGTACTGAAGCACTGGTAATACAGAGTTCTCCCTGTGGTCACCATGCCAACAGTACCTAACAACACTGTACTGAAGCACTGGTAATACAGAGTTCTCCCCTGGTCACCATGCCAGCAGTACCTAACAACACTGTACTGAAGCACTGGTAATACAGAGTTCTCCCTGTGGTCACCATGCCAACAGTACCTAACAACACTGCTCTGAAGCACTGGTAATACAGAGTTCTCCCCCTGGTCACCATGCCAATAGTACCTAACAACACTGTACTGAAACACTGGTAATACAGAGTTCTCTGGCCCCTTCAAAGCCTGGCATCCCTGCTGTGATGGTACTGAGTGAGCCAGTGCAGAAACAAAGCATTCCCCATGCTGGCAAGACCTTTTTCGGAAAAAGCTGCTACACCCCACCCTCAACTCACCCAGTCATTTGTCAAACAATGCATAAGTAGCAAACCATCATTCCATTCTGAAACACAAACACACTTACTGCCCACTACCATGCTTCTGTCAATCAAGTACAGTTGACGTGATACAACTGAAGACATGAAAATGAAAAACTAAGTATCTGTTGTGTGCAAGTGGATCATGCACTACTGAGACATACCTGATTCTGTTGAAGAATGCATGTGATTGAGACAGAGAATATTTTTCATAAACACCTTGCACCTAAACCCTAAGCACTGACAGGACTCTTCCATATACACCCCAAGCAATCAGATGGTTTCATACTTCTTTCTTTTCATCCGCCGCCCCCACTCCCCCTCCAATATCAATGTTCACTGTTAACGCTCTGGGTACCTGTGCTCAGGAGGTAGAGTGCATCATTAAATAGCCATGACCACCAATTATATGATTATGGTTATTATCACCATTGCTATTACTGTTGTATTTATGGGATACAACTTTGGTAGACTTTCCAGGACTTTTCCACCATTACTGTTGTATTTATGGGATACAACTTTGGTAGACTTTACAGGACTTTTCCAACATAAAATCATCAGCAAATGTTTTGTAACTTTCTTGGCCTGTCTCAATATTCTACAGTGATTTCAAGTTCAACCTTCAGAATGAGAGAAAAAATTTTCAAAAATCTTTCTTCAAACTGATCAGCGACAATAAACATGCCATTTTGTCTTGTTTTTGTTTTTTGCTACTGTGGTAGCTCTCAAGAAGCATACCATGAATCTCTACACAGTGCCTTTTTTTCAAAGCGGGTAAATATTACTGCTGTAACAAAACCCAGCAGGCAGCCAAGATTGCCTGGGTTGTAGTCCTTGCCAATCCTTGAAATCACGTCAGTGGTTAAGTGTCACTGAACACACACATACATACACTAACCCACTCTCTCCCTCCTTTCCCAACCGGCAGCAGATCCAGTAAATAAAACCAGAAAGCTGCATGTGCATTCTCTGCCACATTTAGTCAGCTGTCAAGTCTCCCACTTAGATTCCCTGCAAAGGGCCTTTTCTAAATGTGTGCATATAATTCAAAACACTGCAGAAAAAGCAACCAGCCCCAACACACACTGCTGTCAACTGACAGAGTCTGCATGTGTATCAACCAAGCAGAAAGAGAACCACGCCAGCTGCTTTCTCCCATGTTATGTTGCCTGAGAGAGAAAAAGTGAGAGAATGTGTGATATGTGTGTGTGTGTGTGTGTGTGTGTGTGTGTGTGTGTGTGTGTGTGTGTGCATGTGCATGCATGTAGGTGTGAAAGTGTGTATGTATGTGCATATTTTGAGTGTTCGTCCTTGTGCATACATGAATGAGTGTGCATTTAGTTGTTTGTTTTGTGTGTGTGTACCTGTTAGTTGATAATAGAAATTAGAGCAGAGAATATCATTGATTTTTAGATGTCAAAGCAATAAGAGAGACCACAAACTGACATAATTCTTCTACTCTCTACAAAAAATGCAAACAAATGATCAATCATTTCATTCATAAACTGCAATCACGTCCATGCATTCAGTAAGCACAATTCATCAAACATTTTCTTTAAGCAAACAGCCCCAAATGCTCAATTTTTCACTTTTTTAAAGCCCAGCCATCCTAAAACAAAACTGAAGCCCAGCCAAGTCCAGGACGCTACTCTGTACAAATGTAGAGACTGAATCAAACGTTTCCTGTATGCCATTTATCTGCAGCTCAGTATCACAAAAAACACTTCTCTGCCATTTAGTAAAAGATGTAACTTAATACTATGCATAATACTGTGAAGGCCAGTGGGCTGATAATCTTGTTACACTGTAACAACATGAACAGTTTTGGTCTGAAGCCCTTCTCCAATAATATACCATATATCATTTAATCTTTTTCAGCACTGAAGCGTACTCATAATTCACGAGCTGACTGATCAGAGCTGCTGTTCATGGACCTAAACTGCACCTTTTTTTTCCTTTCAGACCACCATATACCATTCATCATATTCTGCCTGAAACAGTTCACAGCACTGTGTCTCAGAGAGAAACAAGCACAACAGCAAGGTGTCTCCAAAACATCTCTGTAAAGAGCAGCTATGGTTTCCTTGTGTTTGAGCCGACACTAACAACCCTTAGAGGTAAAGGCCAGTTGCATGAAGCACTGTCAGCAGCCCAAAGTTTGCACCGTGTTCAGAATTTCCCACAAACAACTCTTCTCTAACTGGCCTTGGACAATTCTCAACACTACGCAAACTTGGGCCACTAAGGTCCTTCATGCCAGCCAGCCAAGGACTGCAGGGAAACATTGTGGGACAGCTTACCGGGTCTGGGTCTTGGGCTTGATCTCCTCGATGATGGCCTGCACAGTTTCCGTGGTGGTGGCCTGGCCCCCCATGTCTGGAGTCTGGCTCTGTGCACATCATGAAGTAATACTCACATCTCTCCCTCTTCCCATTACTTGATGACACTGTGCACATCATGAAGTAATACTCATATCTCTCCCTCTTCCCATTACTTGATGACACTGTGCACATCATGAAGTAATACTCATATCTCTCCCTCTTCCCAATACTTGATGACACTGTGCATATCATGAAGTAATACTCATATCTCTCCCTCTTCCCATTACTTGATGACACTGTGCACATCATGAAGTAATACTCATATCTCTCCCTCTTCCCAATACTTGATGACACTGTGCACATCATGAAGTAATACTCACATCTCTCCCTCTTCCCATTACTTGATGACACTGTGCGCATCATGAAGTAATACTCATATCTCTCCCTCTTCTCAATACTTGATGGCACTGTGCACATCATGAAGTAATATTCATACTCTCCCTCTTCCCAATACTTGATGGCACTGTGCACATCATGAAGTACTATTCATACTCTCCCTCTTCCCAATACTTGATGGCACTGTGCACATCACGAAGTAATACTCATATCTCTCCCTCTTCCCAATACTTGATGGCATTATCTCACTCTCTTCTGTCTCTTTCCACTACTTTGTGATGATGGCATTGTGCACTATCCACAATCAGCAATATTCCTATCTCACTCTCTTCTGTCTCTTTCCACTACTTTGTGATGATGGTGCTGTCCATATTATAAAGCAATATTCATATCTCACCCTCTTCTGTCTCTTTCCATTACTTTCTTTTTATTTCTGACATACGATAGCTAAATGTAAATACAGAATAATGTTGTGATGATTGTGAACATTTAGTGAATTAATGATGGCTATAAAAGTATATACTGTATTACAGCTTCATCTAAAAAAAAAAAAAAAAAAAAAAAAAAAATATATATATATATATATATATATATATATATATATATATATATATATCTTTAAAAAGAAAAGGAAATCTATATTGCTTTGCCCCCTGCTGAGTCATGGAGGACATCAATATGACTGGAACTTTAAACAAAAAACAAATAAAAAAAAAACCTTGAGAAAAATCCCCAAAGCCCATGAAATAGGTGATAAAAAAAATCAGCCCCCCCCCAACTCCTCCACACACACACACACATACACACACACACACACAACACACACACACATACATACAAACACACACGCACATGCACACACACACACCCACACACACACACACACAAACACACACATGCACACCCACACACCCACAAACACACCCACTTACAAACACACAACTACATGCCCCCCCCCCCTCCCCCACTCCCACCCCACACACATACACATACACAAACATGCCACGCCATACCTCTGGCCTTGAGATGACTGACATGACAGACTCCCTGATCATGGTGGCATGGCTGAAATGGCTGAAAACAATTTAAAAAAATTTTTTTTTTTTTAAAGAAACAAAAATAATGAATGTATACTTGAATGAACACGTTACTTCTGGATACTGTCTCTGTACTGAAATTATCCAGGTCAGCCATTTTCATACTCCAAACAGTGAGATAAGTTGTACCTTTTTTTTTTGCTAAACAATCTTCCCCTTCAACGTCCGCCTAGAATTCCTCGTAAACAAATCACCCAAAAACAAATATCAGAAGTTATGAACTGAAATTTTCAAAACTGAGCAGTAGCACAATGAGTTAGTTGGGGACAAAATATAAAACTTCCTCCCTTCTCAAGCTATCTTCCTGTGAGAGGATGAAAGTATCCATTATCCGTAACTTTTGTTTGATATTTGCACACACTGATGGCCAATAAATGAATCCAGAAAAGCACAGAGTTTGAAACAGTCTGAATTCAGAATGTTACAAAGCCCCAATTGGGCTCATTCAAACAGTTTGAATTCAGAACATTACAAAGCCCCATTCGGGCTCCTTCCAACAGTTTGAATTCAGAACATTACAAAGCCCCGATCAGGCTCATTCAAACAGTTTGAATTCAGAATGTTACAAAGCCCCATTCGGGCTCCTTCCAATAGTTTGAATTCAAAATGTTACAAAGCCCCAATTGGACTCCTTCCAACAGTTTGAATTCAGAACGTTACAAAGCCCCGATCAGGATCCTTCCAACAGTTTGAATTCAGAATGTTACAAAGGCCCGATCAGGCTCCTTCAAACAGTTTGAATTCAGAATGTTACAAAGGCCCGATCAGGCTCCTTCCAACAGTTTGAATTCAGAATGTTACAAAGCCCCAATCGGGCTCCTACAAACAGTTTGAATTCAGAACGGTTACAAAACCCCGATCGGGCTCCTTCCAACAGTTTGAATTCAGAACATTACAAAGGCCCGATCAGACTCCTTCCAACAGTTTGAATTCAGAACGTTACAAAGGCCCGATCAGGATCCTTCAAACAGTTTCAATTCAGAACATTACAAAGCCCCGATCAGACTCCTTCCAACAGTTTGAATTCAGAACATTACAAAGGCCCGATCAGACTCCTTCCAACAGTTTGAATTCAGAACGTTACAAAGGCCCGATCAGACTCCTTCCGACAGTTTCAGTTCAGAACGTTACAAAGGCCCGATCAGACTCCTTCCAACAGTTTGAATTGAGAACGTTACAAAGCCCCGATCGGGCTCCTTCATGTGAAACAGCTGTCTGCTTTGTGACTTGGAAGAAACTGGATCAGATGCCATTGTTGACACACACTGTTCACACCAGCCAATCACCACAAAAATTACTCTCCTGCTCATGAGCACAGCAACACACTCGGCAGTTACTGGTTGAAGTGGAGAATGGAAAGGTTGGTTAAGATATTTTTAATCTATGAAATCATATCTAAGTTAGTTGCCACCCCCTTCTTCTTCTTCTTCTGCATTCGTGGGCTGCAACTCCCACATTCACTCGTATGCACACGAGTGGGCTTTTACATGTATGACTGTTTTTACCCCGCCATGTAGGCAGCCATACTCTGTTTTCGGGGGTGTGCATGCTGGGTATGTTCTTGTTTCCATAACCCACCAAACACTGACATGGATTACAGGATCTTTAACGTGCGTATTTGATCTTCTGCTTGCATATACACACGAAGGGGGTTCAGGCACTAGCAGGTCTGCACATATGCTGACCTGGGAGATCGTAAAAATCTCCACCCTTTACCCACCAGGCGCCATCACCGTGATTCGAACCCAGGACCCTCAGATTGACAGTCCAACGCTTTAACCACTCGGCTATTGCACCCATCAGTTGCCACCCTCCAAAACTGGAAAATGTTCTGAAGCCCTGGTCAGGCACCTTGGTCTGATACAGTTGTAAAGAGAAAGGCCTGGAGAGTTGAAGTGAGGCAAGGAGACAAGGTGTGAGTGAGAAGATGAGGGACAGGGGAAGTGGTGAGGTCCTACCCCAGGTAGTCCAACATGTCACAGCTGGCCAGCAGCATGCCTGTGGGGTTGGCAATGTTCTTCCCCTTCAGCGTCCGCCCAGAGTTCCTCGTGCCCTGAACAACGCAACACCTCACCTCGCTCAGCTGTCCTCATCACCGGACTGACTGACTGACTGCTGCTAACATCGCCTGTTCTGGTGGTGTTGTCAAGGAGTGTGTGTGTGTGTTGTGTGTGTGTGTGTGTGTGTGTGTGTGTGTGTGTGTGTATGTGTGTGTGTTACTCAGAGAGAGAGAGAGAGAGAGTGCGTGTGTGTGTGTGTGTGTGTGTGTGTGTGTGTGTGTGTGTGTGTGTGTGTGTGTGAGTTACTGAGAGAGTGTGCTTGTGTGTCTGTGTGAGTCTATATGTGAAAGTATGTATTAGTGTGAAAGGGTGTAAGTGTGCACATGTGTACACGCATGCATGTCTGTACATAAAACTGTGTGAGCTGAGTGTGTATTTAAATGTGTGCATGTGCATACAACTTTGTGAGAGCATACATGAGGGACAGAAAAAGAGAACCCCCCACAAAAAATACAGAGAGAGAGAGAGAGTGGCGGGTGTGTGAGGAGTGTAAAACAAAGTGCAACAGAGCCCACTCACGGACTCAAAGACAGCATAGCTGTCACCGACATTCATGCCTGGCACCAGCCCTGCCCCACCAATCAGGCCGGCGGCGATGTTGCTGAGGATGTTGCCGTACAGGTTAGGCATCACCAGCACGTCAAACTGCTGGGGGCGTGACACCATCTGTAACATACACCACCACACGTCACTGGTGTGACATGACACCATCTGTAACATACACCACCACACGTCACTGGTGTGACATGACACCATCTGTAACATACACCACCACACGTTAGTGGTGTAACATGACACCATCTGTAACATACACCACGTCACTGGTGTAACATGACACCATCTGTAACATACACCACCACACGTCACTGGTGTGACATGACACCATCTGTAACATACACCACCACATGTTAGTGGTGTAACATGACACCATCTGTGACATACACCACGTCACTGGTGTAACATGACACCATCTGTAACATACACCACGTCACTGGTGTAACATGACACCATCTGTAACATACACCACATGTCACTGGTGTAACATGACACCATCTGTAACATACACCACGTCACTGGTGTAACATGACACCATCTGTAACATACACCACATGTCACTGGTGTAACATGACGCCATCTGTAACACACACCACCACACGTCACTGGTGTAACATGACATCATCTGTAACATACACCACCACATCACTGGTGTAACATGACACCATCTGCAACACACCATCACAGGTGTAACATGACACCATCTGTAACACACACCACCACACCATGTTTCCCTTGGTCTTCCTGGCTCTCTTGTTGTCCCATACTAAACCCTTCCATTTCATACACTGTGATCTGTGACCCTTCCATTACACACCCTGTGACCTGTGACCCTTCCCTTCCACACACTGTGACCTGTGACCCTTCCATTTCACACACTGTGACCTGTGACCCTTCCCTTTCACACCCTGTGACCTGTGACCCTTCCATTTCATACACTGTGACCCTTCCATTTCACATCCTGTCACCCATATCACACCCTGTGACCCTTCCCTTTCACACACTGTGACCCTTCCATTTCACACACTGTGGCCTGTGACCCTTCCATTTCACACATTGTGACCTGTGACCTTTCCCTTTCACACACTGTGACCCTTCCCTTTCACACACTGTGGCCTGTGACCCTTCCATTTCACATAAATCACAAGAATGTTAAACACTGTCCTACAATAATGACACATTTTTGTTTCTTTACTTTCAGTTGCATGTAGGTCACTGAGACCATTTTGCTGTCTTCAGGTGTAATTTTTTTTCCCCCCTGATCCACATTACAATATACAAATCTGTATGATATCTTAACATGGACATTCAACATGGTGTTTTTAATGCAGGATGTGTAGATCAGTGACACCCGTCCTACCTGCATACTGGCGTTGTCGATGATCATGTCGGAGAACTCAATGTCAGGAAACTCCTTGGACACCTTTCTGCAGCTCTCCAGAAACAGACCATCAGCCAGCTTCCTGATGGATGCAAATTCAACACATAAATGCACATATGGACATGTATTCAAGCTTATGCATGTGCATCCACAATCACACATGTATGCATGCACTTGTGTACATTCTCACACACACATGTAGAAACACATATGGTAAACTATTTTTAGACAGTAACTGTATTGTGCACATGCTCTAAATGTCAAAAAATGTTGCTACAGATAGAATGAATACAGTTTTTCACTTGTGTGGGGCTCACAGATATTTTTCAGTTTAAATGTATGTATGTGGACACCTGTGTGTGCATGTCTATGTGTGTACATGCTCTGACTATATTCTATCTTCAAGTTTATGGTCTATGAGCAGGAATCAATTCTTTATGTTCCTACATACACCCAAACATTGTCCTTGTGTATGCAAACAAATATATATTTTTACCCCCTATTCTTCAGAACATAAATGAGGTCACAAACAGAAAAACTGCTAAATTATTTTCATAAATGTATCACATTATCCTGCTTGCTGATAAAAGAAGACAAAAAAGGAGGGAGCGTGTAACTTACATGATGTTGGCTTTGTGAATGGCAGTGACTTTCTTCCTCCCTTTGCGCACAGCAATGTCGAAAGCGTAGCGAGCGATGCGCTCAGACTTCTCTGCAGTGATGATCTTCAGGCTCTCCACCACCCCAGGCACATTCTGCCATTGACCAGCACAGTGTTACTATCAACTACCATAACACAGCCCAAGCAATTACACCAACATCACCTTTAGTATATAAAACACAACAACAGTTTCACTTTCAAAAAGATTTCCAGATTCCGTGCACGCAAATCTGAGAAAATAAAAAATCTCCTTTATAAAATTAACGGTTTAACCCTTTCACTACCAGTCAATTTAGAGTGCAAAATTCCCTTGTGCTATAAACACAAACATATGGTGTCTAGGAATAGCCGGGGATTCCCCCTGTGATGTGTAAAAAATATGGCCAATCCTACCACCGAACATTAAAAGCAGTAGGTTTGTAGATAACAGTCCCATGATCTGGTCACCCTTCAGTGACATGGGTCCATTTCCTAGCTGCTGTATAAACGCCAGTTTGGCAGTGAAAGGGTTAAGACCCCACAGCCTCTAATGGACCATCAGGGCAGTGAATTCACAGCCACTGTGTCTAGGGCTCAGCACAGGAAGGCACAGCCCAATCCTCTCCTTCCACAATTTTAACCTTCCCCAACCACAGTCAGGTACCCGATCACAGCTGGGTGGAGTGAGAGCAATGGGAGTGAAGTGCCTTTCTCTTGGACACAACACCACGCTGTGACAGGGCCTCGAACCCTGATCACTGGTGAACACTGGGTCACAAGTCCAACGTCTGGCCAACTCTTGCCACAATGCCTCCTGTCTCCTTCACAGTCTGTCACCATTATTCTCACCACACATCCAAAGAAAAAGAAAAGAGCAGACATGAGGAGAAAAACAAAGGACCAGACATGAGGAGAAACACAAAGGACTGACATGAGGAGAAACACAAAGGGCCAGACATGAAGAGAAACACGAAGGACCTGACATGAAGAGAAACACAAAGGACCAGACATGAAGAGAAACACAAAGGACCAGACATGAAGAGAAACACAAAGGACCTGACATGAAGAGAAACACAAAGGACCTGACATGAAGAGAAACACAAAGGACCAGACATGAGGAGAAAACCAGAGGACCTGATATGAGGAGAAACACAAAGGACCTGACATGAAGAGAAACACAAAGGACCAGACATGAAGAGAAACACAAAGGACCAGACATGAGGAGAAAACCAGAGGACCTGACATGAGGAGAAACACAAAGGACCAGACATGACACAAAGGAGCAGACATGAGGAGAAACAGAGAAACACAAAGGAGCAGACATGAGGAGAAACAGAGAAACACAAAGGACCAGACATGAGGAGAAACACAAAGGACCTGACATGAAGAGAAACACAAAGGACCTGACGTGAGGAGAAAACCAGAGGACCTGACATGAGGAGAAACACAAAGGACCAGACATGACACAAAGGAGCAGACAGGAGAAACACAAAGGACCAGACATGAGAAGAAACACAAAGGACCTGACATGAAGAGAAACACAAAGGACCTGACATCAGGAGAAACACAAAGGACCAGACATGAGGAGAAACACAAAGGACCAGACATGAGGAGAAACACAAAGGACCAGACATGAGGAGAAACACAAAGGACCAGACATGAGGAGAAACACAAAGGACCAGACATACCTCATGCTCCAGAGAGGAGTACTCCCCCTCAGTGTTTTCCCGGATGAGGATGATGTCCACGTCACTGTGCCGAGAACTGAACACTCCGGAGAAGGTGCGGCACCACACAATGTTGGCCCACAGGTCCAGCTTGGATCTGGTGCACACATTCACACACACACACACATATGCATACACACACACACACATACACACACACACATGCACACACACACAGACACACACACACAATGTTCACCACTGTACACGCTGCACTCTCCATCAATCAACCCAGCAACCTAAACACTGCATCTTCATTAAGACTTCGTCACAACCATACACAACAAGATAGACATAATGTTTATTTCAGGATACCGCATGGAAACATGACATATTTCACTTAACTAAGACAAATTATGAAAACAGATCTGGCACTGTGCTCACCATAAACTGCAATGGCCATACAAATTAGTTGGTTGACGGATACATTTGGAGGAATAAAAAACAATCTATGCATTCACTGAGCAAAATACAAAAGATTTGGCATAGTTTATTATAAACATGTTAAAAGTGAATGGCTAATATTAATAATATTATAACAACATTGAGTGAATGATTATTATATTATTATAATACAATATACTGTTTGAAGAAGAAGAAGAATAGGAACAATAAGAAGAAGAATAATATATGAATATTTATATTGTTAGTCAAGTGAGAGAGATGCACTTTGTCAAGATAAATCAGAAAGCAGTCATTGTAAATTTTAGGAAAATGATTAAACAGGTCAACAAACATTTGTTTCTACTTGTTAATAATGAATAAGATTTCAAAACAATGTCAAGATGGTAGTAGAATTTGTCCTGAAAGTGTCTACTGTCACACTTTGTACAAAGTCAGTCTCCATGGGAGATGTTTGATATTCTTCCCTACAGAATAGGAAGTCCTCATCACAGCTGACTTTATAACTGTACTTCCCACTCCCTTTTACTCATAATCACTAAATCCATACTGTCCCTAAACTCACAGCCACACCATTCAACACAGTCATCAAGATTCCACTCTCCACACCACTGACCCTCAGCCGTCTTAGTTTATCAATACCTCATCCCTATATATAGATCAAAATACACTTTTTTCTGATTCACATGGGACGAGTTCAGCAGGAAAGAAACTACACCATGTGAGAAACCAGAACAGAACAATGATGAAACATACTTTGGTTGTTTTCTGCTTTTGTCAAGAACAAGGGGAAATATACAAACCCTTTTTCTAGTTCCCCCACCCCCTGCTGAACATTACCTTAAAGCCACATTCATGGAGCGGAATGAAGCATCATCAAACTTTGTTTCAATGTTTCCTGAAAAAAAACCCAGAAGACAGTCTTGATAAATCATATAAATATAACAGAGGGTTTGGGAAATTATGACTAATAATTCAGCTCGAAGTGATGATAGACAAATACAACTGTACAAGAGACAGAAAGAAAAAGCAAGGAAGGAGAATGAGAAGAATGAGATTTATCAGACTTCACACACACACACACACACACACACACACACACACACACACAGCCACACCATTCAACACACACTGTCATCAAGATTCCATCCTCCACACCACTCACCGTTCACAGCCACACCATTCAACACACACTGTCATCAAGATTCCATCCTCCACACCACTCACCTTTCAGAACCACACCATTCAACACACACTGTCACACTGTCATCAAGATTCCATCCTCCACACCACTCACATTTCAGAGCCACACCATTCAACACACACTGTCATCAAGATTCCATCCTCCACACCACTCACCTTTCAGAGCCACACCATTCCTCTGCACAGAGAGGAGAGCCCCTTCCAAATACGCAGCATCAGTGGTGGATGAGTTGATCTCCACTGTTTCAAAGTCTATTGGGGCACCAGCATACCTGTTTCACATGATACAACAGAATTACAAATCAACACAACACTACATGTTTCATAGTCTATTGGGGCACCAGCATATCTGTTTCACACGATACAACAGCATTACCAATCAACACAACACTACAGCATGCTGCATAGTCTATAGGGGCACCAGCATATCTGTTTCACACAATATGACAGCATTACAAATCAACACAACACTACAGCATGCTGCATAGTCTATAGGGGCACCAGCATATCTGTTTCACACGATACAACAGCATTACAAATCAACACAACACTACAGCATGTTTCATAGTCTGTAGGGGCACCAGCATATCTGTTTCACACGATACAACAGCATTACAAACCAACACAACACTACAGCATGCTGCATAGTCTATAGGGGCACCAGTATATCTGTTTCACATGATACAACAGCATTACAAATCAACACAACACTACAGAATGTTTCACAGTCTATAGGGGCACCAGCATATCTGTTTCACATGATACAACAGCATTACAAATCAACACAACACTACAGCATGTTTCATAGTCTATAGGGGCACCAGCATATCTGTTTCACATGATACAACAGCATTACAAGTCTACAACACTTGAGCAACAGCTGATGACAAGATTCCATTCAGTAAAACACACAGAGACAAACATGAACATACACCCACCCAAAAAATACACAGAGGCACACACACACACACACACACACACACACACAAACAAAAAACCCTCAATATGTTTCCCAATCGGATATCCTTATTTTTTTTCTTAGGAAAATGAACACCATGCCAAAACACTGGTGTCAAACTCTATGAATCATGAGTTCCAACATCTAACTGACTGGGCCACACTGCCTCAATCTTTTTAGCTTTCCACTAATGTGTAAAATGGTTTAGCTTTGCTGTACACACACACACACACACACACACACACACACACACACACCCCAACCTGAAAATCTCCTGGATGTGAGTGAGGATCTCTGGACCCACCCCATCCCCTGTCATCAGCGTCACTGTGTGTCGACCCCCGTACATGGCACACGACTTGGCCTGAAGCAGTGACAGCAACACTGCATTGTATTGTATTCTTTTAAAAAAAAAAGGAGTTTTTGGGTTGTTTTTTTTAATTTATCAGTTGTAATAGCTGAAGTAGCAGCAACAAGAGCAGCCTCAAAACAGCATCACCACCATCATCATTCTTTGCTACTTGTGGTAGCAGAAGCAGCAATAACAACAATGGCAGTGGCAATACAGCAGAGTAAGTGTACCTGTATTGTATTGTATTGTATTGAGATGAGGAGTGGTTTATCATGTTTTACAACTAAGCGTACTTTAAAAAAAAAAAAAAGGAGTTTTGGGGTCTTTTTTTTTAATTTATCCGTTGTAATAGCTGAAGTAGCAGCAACAAGAAGCAGCATCAAAACAATATCACCACCATCATCATTCTTTGCTACTTGTGGTAGCAGAAGCAGCAATAACAACAATGGCAGTGGCAATATAGCAGAGTAAGTGTACCTGCTGCTCAGTGGCATGGGTGACGTAACTCTGGTTTCCAGCAGACAGCAGGGGCAAAACAGTCCGCCTGCAGGCCTGATAAAACATCATAAAATATGCACAATGAACTTCACGCCTTCTCGGCTTTTGGTACAAATGATAAACATAATAAAGATATACATGGATTTAGTCAAAATTGTTGGGTGTGTCTTGTTTTCTTTAACTTGCTTAAGTTTGATTGTATCAAATATGTAAGTTGTAACAGTACTTTTCTTCTCTCTTATCATATTCTTAGTTTTCCACAAGAAAACTGAGCTTCTTCCATTTGATGCCCAAGGTCAAAGTGTTGACCATTATTGGCATTTAAGCAGCGGGCATCAGTCTGGAGAAAGAAAAAGAGAGAGAGACAGACAGAGAGAAAAGACAGAAGAGTGGGGGTAATGGGGTAGGTGGCTCTGTCAGGGGGCAGTGGGTCGGGAGGTTGACACCTTCTCAATAAATGCGTCAATTGTTCGGGGCATCGAAAGTCTCCAGTAATGTACTGTCCATGGGTAGAAGGTGTTCAGCCTGATGTCCACTGTACATAGGATCCTGTCAAAGGTTTGTGTATGGGCTCTTCTAGCACATTGCTGTTGTTGACGGAGGTGTGGACACCTCACTTTTTTAGGCTGCCTGCTGATCTTCAAAAGCATCGACAATTTAGCCCTCTTCCTATGGTGTTCCAGGGTTTCCTGCAGCAGCGCTTGAAGTAGTTTGGTGATGCTGGTATTCACCGAGGACAAACCATGCTGCTCACTGTTGGGACTGCTTCTATCTGTTCTACTTTTTTCTTTGCAGTGATGTCCCATTCAGTGCTTGTGTATTCAAGAACTGGGTGTATTTGGGACTTGTAGGCTCTTTGTGTGGGGTTGTGTGAGTGTTGGATGAGTGCAGGGGATGGGGGATGGGGTGTGGGGGTGGGGTCTTCTTGTTCTTATTCTTGTTAACTCTAAAATTTAGCCAAGTCACTGAACTTTAGCATTCCGAATCCAATTGTATACATCTTCCAATTTGAAAAGCGAAGAGATCAGCGGCAGGTTAACAGTGAGACAGGTGAATGAAACGGCAATCAAGAAAAGAATAGGCGAGAGGATCAATGTACAGAATGAGATGGTGGTCAGTTTTCTTCACCGACTGCCGGCAGATGTATAGATTGTGAGCAGTAAAGCCCTCTTTGTGGCATCGATTTTACTTCCACTGTTTCTCATTCTGGCGTTTTTGGGGGAGGGGATGAAGGAAGATGGGGTGAGAGAAAGGGGAGAGGGGTTTGTTGTGACTTTTTTCCCAGTCATGTGTTCATGTGCTCAAATCAAGCCGAGAACTAGATGTGGTATGTGAAAACATTCTTCAGTTCAATAACATTGCTCACACAAACGCCACTCATATGTGCTCTCTCCCTCTCTCTCTTTCGCACAAATGAACATGTGGAATGATACAACTGCACACACCCGAGGTCAAACACTTACGGTGTTCAGAAGCAGACGTCTTGCAAGGGCAGCCATGATCACCATCCGTCCGTTGACCTTCACCCTCTCAATTTCATTTCTTGTACTCCGATATGAAAGATTCCTTCTTTTTTGTTAGCCACTTGGACGTCTTTTCATAGAAACATTAAATTTAAAAAAAAAAAATATTGATATAGTAATAGTAGTATTGTTATTATTATTATTATTATTATTGTTGTTGTTGTTGTTGTTGTTGTTATTATTATTATTTCATTATCATTATTATTATTATTATTATTGTTATTATTATTAACAACAACGACGACGACGACGATGATGATGATGATGATGACAATGATCATAATGATGATATAAAAAGAAAGAAAAACGCATATAATATTGAAAAAGAATTGCTAAGAAGTTGGATGGGGAGTGGTAATGTCAAGAACAACCTGAGGGCATGGGTAAAGTCACACGGTAGGAGCGTACATGCTGTGTGTGATCCCCCTTGCCCTACCCCCCCAGTCCCCAGCCCCACCCCCACACCAATTATTATGATGTCATAAT